>NC_072407.2:13414166-13744722 GCF_028858775.2 Pan troglodytes
AATAAATAAATAAATAAATAAATAAAAATGCCAGGCGTGGTGGCTGACACCTGTAATCCCAGCACTTTAGGTGGCCAAGGCAGGCAGATCACGAGGTCAGGAGATCAAGACCATCCTGGCCAACATGGTGAAACCCCATCTGTACTAAAATTATAAAAATTAGCTGGGTATGGTGGTGCCTGTAATCCCAGCTACTCAGGAGGATAAGGCAGGAGAATTGCTTAAACTCGGGAGGCGGAGGTTGCAGTGAGCCAAGATGGCGCCACTGCACTCCAGCCTGGCAACAGAGACACCCTGAAAAAAAAAAAAGAAAAAAAGAAAGTTACAGAGCACAGAAGGAGGACATCTTTCCAGATTGGGGAATGGTCAGGGAAGGTTTCCAGAAGGAGGTATATACTCTGACCTGAGTTCCAGAGGATCAACAGGAAGTTTCTCAGGTAAAAAGGGGCAGGGAAAGATGTTTAACTCAGTATGTGTAACAACAGGGAGCAACAGATAAAAGGGTATGTTCAGGCATCAACAAGTAATTCATTAACATTAAGATGGGAGATGGAGAGTTTAAAGGGAATGAAACCAGGGCAGGGGAGGAAGAAGGAGAACAGAGGAAGGAGGCATGGATTCAAATACCAGGCTAAAGAATTTATCCTCGGCCAGGCGTCGTGGTTCACACTCACGCTGGTAATCCCAACACTTTGGGCAGCTGAGGCAGGAGGACTGCTTGAACCCAGGAGTTTGAGACCAGAGTGGAGAACATAATGTGACCCCTGTCATAAGTAAATAAATAAATAGTATTTTTTAAAAATAATTTATCCTATAAGATATATGAGTTGAGGATGAGTGAGGTAAAGTAAAGGAATTCAAGCCAAGGAGTGACATCTGACCCAAATCTGAGAATGATCACTCTAGGGGTGATGTGGAAAAAGAAATTTGAGAAAGGAATAAACGTCCTCAACTGAAAAGTCCAGAAACTTTTTATCCAAGGTGTCCAGGGTGATCTGGTGCTAGACGACCTCTCATATTAACTCAACTCATAAAACACAAGTTAAAAACGAATGCATAACTGTATTAATTTGCCCTGGGAAATGTAACTGCTCAGAAGCCCAGAATACTCAACTGTAAAGTGATCTCCTTCCCAGTAGGAAATAAGTTTGGCAGAGTGATTGCTTCTTAGAGAGTCAGAAAATATAGAAAGGGATGCTCTTAAGATTTTTTCTTTTTTCTTTCTTTTTTTTTTTTTCTGAGACAGAGTCTCGCTCTGTTACCCAGGCTAGAGTGCAGTGGTGCCATCTCGGCTCACTGCAACCTCCGCCTCCCAGGTTCAAACGATTCTCCTGCCTCAGCCTCCCAAGTAGCTGGGACTACAGGCGCGCGCACCATGCCTGGCTAATTTTTTTTTTTTTTTTTTGTATTTTTGTTTGTTTGTTTTTTGAGATGAATTCTCGCTCTGTCGCCCAGGCTGGAGTGCAGTGGTGATCTCTGCTCACTGCAAGGTCCGCCTCCCAGGTTCACACCATTCTCAGCCTCAGCCTCCCGAGTATCAGGGACTACAGGTGCCCGCCACCTGTAGTGGCTAATTTTGTTGTATTTTTAATAGAGACGGGGTTTCGCCCTGTTAGCCAGGATGGTCTCAACCTCTTGACCTCGTGATCTGCCCGCCTCGGCCTCCCAAAGTGCTGAGATTACAGGCGTGAGCCACTGCGCCAGGCCAAGATTTAATGTTTTTTTGTTTGTTTGAGACAGAGCCTCGCTCTGTCACCCAGGCTGGAGAGCAGTGGCACAACCTCAGCTCACTGCAACCTCTGCCTCCCGAGTTCAAGCTATTTTCCTGCCTCAGCCTCCTGAGTAGCTGGAACTACAGGCCTGCGCCACCATGCCGGGCTAATTTTTTTTTATTTGTAGTAGAGACGGGGTTTCGCCATGTTGCCCAGGCTGGTCTCGAACTCCTGACCTCAGGTGATCTGCCCACCTCGACTTCCCAAAGTGCTGTGATTACAGGCGTGAAGATTTAATGTTTAAATCCCCACTCCTACTCTTACTAGCTGTGTAAGCTGGGGTACATCAGTTAAACACTCTGAAATGAGAAGAGTCATTCTGACCCCTCACAGAATTGCACTGAAGATTCATAAATTAATGGAAAAAGGAATTTTTAAAATCTGGGACATAATATACTTTTAATAAGTGGCAATCTGGGACACCCGTTTTAGCATGAGGAACATGAGAGAGCAAGTGGGCATCTGGGGGAACATAACTCCAGGAGAGGGTGTGCGGCAGAGTGTGCCTGGAGTGTTCATGGAGCAATAAGGAAGCCAGGGTGGCTGGAGAGGGTTAGGGTGGGGAGGATTGGTGGAAGATGGTAGAAGGTGTGGTGGAGTTGGCTTGCAATTCAAAAACATCAATTTTCCCTTCCATAGTGTGTGGACCCACCTCCTCAGGGACACTGCTCAGCCCTACTTGCATCCAGATGTGGCCATGTGACTAGTTCTCAACAATGGAATGTGTGTAGGACTTTATGTATGTCACTGCTAGGTCAGGGCACTTAAGAAGCAGATTAGACTTCTCCCTTCTTTCTATTTTTGCCTCCTACCAGCTAGAATTAGAAGATTCTGAGGCTCTAAGTAATGGCAAAGCACATGGAGGAAAGGCTCCAGCTGACCAAGAATACCCACACCGGACTGTCCTGTGAACAAAAAATAAACTTCAGTTGTGTGAAGCCACTGGTACTGTGGGGTTTATTTGTTACAACAGCTAGTATTAACCATCACCAAAGTAGATGTTGGGGTAAGAGGATAAATCATGGAGAGCCTTGCAGGCACACTGTAAAGATTTTGCCATTGTCTGAATAAAATGAGAAATCACCGGAGAGTTTTGAGCAAAGGAGTGACACAATCTGACAGCTTAAAAAGAAACACGTAGCACTGTTTTAAGAACTTTACATATATTAACTCTAACTGTAATTTACCCCCGGACTCTAGCTTTATATACCCAACTGACTTGTCATCTTTTTTTAATTATAATTTTTTTTTTTGAGACGGAGTCTCACTCTGTCGCCCAGGCTGGAGTCCAGTGGCACAATCTTGGCTCACTGCAAGTTCAGCCTCCCAGGTTCACGCCATTCTCCTGCCACAGCCTCCCGAGTAGCTAGGACTACAGGCGCCCACCACCACGCCCGGCTAATTTTGTTTTGTATTTTTAGTAGAGACGGGGTTTCACTTCGTTAGCCAGGATGGTCTCGATCTCCTGACTTCCTGATCCGCCTGCCTCGGCCTCCCAAAATGCTGGGATTACAGACGTGAGCCACCGCACCCGGCCATTTAATTATAATTTTTTTTTTTTAATTAAGATGGGTTTTCACCATGTTGCCCAGGCTGGTCTGGAACCCCTAGGCTCAAGGGATCCTCCCACCTCAGCCTCCTAAAGTGCTGGGATTACAGGTGTGAGCCACTGAACCCTGCCTCAACAAGTGTTTTGAAACCATCAATTTGAAGAGACAGGAGATTACTTGCCTTTTTATTACTCCCTCCAGTCTTGCTTCTTGCCTTGAAGGAATGCACGAACAGCAGGGCTATATCTTGCAAGTCTATACCTTGCAAAAGCAACACCAAACTAGAGAGAAGGGAGGATATGATCACAACAGATCAGTCTAAGAGTGGAGGGAATGAATCCTTAGGAAAGGTCCACACAGATCCACTCACAGAGCCAAACCCCGTTTTGAAAACCAGAATGAGGTATTGACATATATCTTGGATCAAGTATATATAATTGTAAATATACATAATTTGCTGTTTGTAACAGCAAAAACTGTTATAATTACTGTTTGTAACAGCAAAAACTGAAAACAGAGCTGGGCGTGGTGGCTCACACCTGTAATCCCAGCACTTTGGAAGGCCGAGGCGGGCAGATCACCAGGTCAGGAGTTTGAGACCAGCCTGGCCAACATGGTGAAACCCCGTCTCTACTAAAAATACAAAAATTAGCTGGGCCTGGTGGCTCGCGCCTGTAATACCAGCTTCTCAGGAGGCTGAGGCAGGAAAATCGCTTAAACCTGGGTGGCAGAGGTTGCAGTGATCGTGCCACTGCACTCCAGCCTGGGAGACAGAGCAAGACTCCGTCTTGCGGGAAAAACAAAACAAAACAAAACAAAAAAACTGAAAACAATCCAAATACCTAGCCATAGAAGACAGATTAAAGAAACTATAGTTTCTGCCAACACTGGAATACTACGCAGCTATAAAACAAAACAAGAGCAAGAAAAAAATAAGGAAAAACTGTGTAATATGTTATCAAATGTATAAAAAAGAGAAAATAAAAAATTTTTTTTGTATATGCATAGCCTATTTTTGGAAGCATAAACAAAACATTGTTAAAATTGATTGCTTCAGGTGTGGTGGCTCACGCCTGTAATCCCAGCATTTTGGGAAGCCAAGGAGGGCAGATCACTTGAGACCAGCCTGGCCGACATGGTGAAACCACGTCTCTACTAAAAATACAAAAAGTAGCCAGGCATGGTGGCGGGCACCTGTAATTCCAGCTACTCAGGAAGCTGAGGCAGGAGAATCGCTTGAACCCAGGAGGCGGAGGTTGCAGTGAGCCAAGATTGCACCATTGCACTCCAGCCTGGGTGACAGCAAGACTCTGTCTCAAAATAAAAAATAAAATAAAATAAAAATCTGAAAAAAAAATTGATTGCTTCTAGGGAAGGAAACTGAATGGCTGGGATCAGGAATAGAATGGAAATGTTTCACTGTACATTGTTTCATACTTTTTGAGGTTTGAACCATAAGAATGTATTACCTATTTGCATTAATCAGGGTTCTCCAGAGAAAAAGAACCAACAGGATATATATAGATATAGAGAAAGAGATTTATTTTGAGAGACTGGCTCATATGATTACGAAGACTGAGAAAGAAGTTCCACAATCTGCTATCTGTAAGCTGGAGGCTCAGGAAAGCCAGTGGTGTAATTCAATCTGAGTCTGGAGGCCCAAGAATCAGATGTCCAAGGGCAGGAGATGAAGAATGTCCCAGCTCAAGAAGAGAGAGCAGGCCAGGCATGGTGGCTCATGCCTGTAATCCCAGCACTTTGGGAGGCTGAGGGGGGTGGATCACTTGAAGTCAGGATTTCCAGACCAGCATGGCCAACATGGTGAAACCCCATCTCTACTAAAAATACAAAAATTAGCCAGGAGTGGTGGCATGCACCCGTAATTCCAGCTACTTGGGAGGTTGAGGCATGAGAATTGCTTGAACCTGGGAGGTGGAGGTTGCAGTGAGCCCAGATCGCACCACTGCACTCCAGCCTGGATGACTGAGTGAGACTCTGTCTCAAAAAAAAAAATAAAAAAAAAAGAAGAGAGACAGAACAAATTCTCCCTTCCTCTGCCTTTTTGATGAATTCAGGACCTCAGTGGACTAGATGATGCCCACCCACATTGGTGAGGGTGACCTCAGTCTACCAATTCAGATGCTAACCTCTTCTGGAAATGCTTTACAGACACACCCAGAAATAATGTTTTACTAGCTACCTGGGCATCCATTAGCCCAGTCACGTTGACACATAAAATTAACCATCACACTATTAAAAAATATGTAATAGTCCAGGTGCGGTGGCTCATGCCTGTAATTCCAGCACCTTGGGTGGCTGAGGTGGGCGGATCACCTGAGGTCAGGAGTTCGAGACCAGCCTGACCAACAAGGTGAAACTCCGTCTCTACTAAAAATACAAAAATTAGCAGGGTATGGTGGCGTGTGCCTGTAGTCCCAGCTACTCGGGAGGCTGAGGCATGAGAATTGCTTGAACCCAGGAGGCTGAGGTTGCAGTGAGCTGAGATTGAGCCATTGCACTCCAGCCTGGGCGACAGAGCAAGACTCCACCTGAAAACAAAAAACAAAAACAACTAAGAAATACCTTTTACTGTGAATGTAAGCAATGCCTTGTGAATTCTTCCAGAGACAGCCTATACCTATGCTAGCATGGGTCAGCTCAACTCCACCCAGGCATAACCTATCTACTTTCCAGCTCAGTATAGCATTCAAGAACACATCAGCTGATGAACTTGCGGGTGCTCAAACGCTTTCTCTCCAACACTCAATGATGAGTTCACCATGTACAATCGAAAAAATTCCACGTATAGTGTAGAAAAACGTAAGCTTCACAAATATGGGCTTTCTTAAGACTAGAAACACCAATACATCTAGGGAAGTAGTGATGCACTCAGCTACCTCTGACGCATCTTTACAAAAGAAGTCACATATGCCTCACTTCCCCATACCCTGTGTCCCACTAGCCTCCAACACCTTGCCCGGAACCAGCATCAGGATCCTCATGTCTCTCAAACACAAGCTTACTAAATCAGTTGAAAATTAGACATTACCCTTCATCTATCATAACCCACAGCAACAAAGAAGCCACAAAGAATAGTCAGCCTCAGGATAACTCTGATACCCCATGGTGAGGAAGTATGAAGTTGAAGCAACAGGAGGAGCAAATGACTGATGACTTCCCCAAGTGATGCAAGATGCAACTTTCCCAGATGTGTGAGCTTGTGTATTTCTGTTTGAGCTTTTTTTTTTTTTTTGAGATGTAGTCTCTCTTTGTCGCCCAGGCTGAATTGCAGTGGCGCTATCTCGGCTCACTGCAACCTCCGCCTCCTGGGTTCAAGCGGTTCTCTTACCTCAGCCTCCAGAGTAGCTAGGATTACAGGCGTGTGCCACCACACCCGGGTAATTTTTGTATTTTATTAGAGACAAGGGTCTCACTCTGTTGCCCAAGCTGGTCTGGAACTCCTTAGCTCAGGCAATCCACCTACTCGGCCTCCCAAACTGCTGGGATTACAGGCATGAGCCACCACACCCAGCCTGTTTGAGCTTATTTCTATGTGAGTAAGCATTTGTGCATAGTGGTAATCATGTATGTATATTATGTGCTTACATATATTAGATGTATGTGTGTTTGCATGTGTAAATAATTGTATGTGTGTACTTTATATGAGTGTGTGGGCCATGCGTGGTGGCTCATGCCTGTAATTCCAGCACTTGGGGAGGCCAAGGCAGGTGGATCGCCAGAGGTTAGGAGTTCGAGACCAGTCTGGGCAACATGGTGAAACCCCGTCTGTACTAAAAATACCAAAATTAGCCGGGTGTGGTGGCATGTGCCTGTAGTTCCAGCTACTCGGGAGGCTGAGGCAGGAGAATCGCTCAAACCTGGGATGCGGAGGTTGCAGTGAGCCAAGATCATGCCACTACACTCCAGCCTGGGAGACAGGAGCAAAAGTCCGTCAAAAAAAAAAAAAAAAAGAAAGAAAGAAAGAAAGGAAAGAAAGAGAGGAAGGAAGGAAGGAGAAAGAAAGGAAAGAGAGAGAAAGAAAGGGAGAAAGAGAGAAAGAAAGTGAGAGAGAAAGAAAGAGAGAGAAGAGTGTGTGTGTGGAGGCTGAGACAGGGTAGGGTAGCTGGACCAAGGAAGCAAAAGAGTCCCTTTGGCTCTCCTACAAGCCCAGGAGTGACTCCAGTGCTCCCTTCAGCCTCTTCCCCCTTCTCCCTGGGTCCCCCTAGGTTGAGAGTATTTTGAGAGTATGGGTGGATGACTTTATCTGTGCTGCACCCACCCTTCTCCCTTACACTGTGAACACAGTGGCCTCCTTATTCCCATCAGTTTGAGAGCCAAGAGCTTCCTAGGAAAGGCTGGATGATATAATGAAGGGAAGTGAATGGCACTTGGACCAGATCCCAAAAGGAAGATATATTTAGCCATCTAAATAGCTGAGCTGAGCTCTTAAAAGCTTTGGGGAATAAAATAATTGTTCTATATTTTGATTGCATGGTGATTACACGATTATGTTTTCCAAAACCTATAGAACTGTATATTATAGGAAGCAAAGCATCTTTTAGCTGCCTCCTTAGTGCAGTAGGTAGTGCGTCAGTCTCATAAATCCGAAGGTCCTGAGTTCGAGCCTCAGAGGGGGCAACCTTATTAAGCTGGCGAAGGAACGCGAGCTTGCCTGTGTTATATTTTTGAGACAGAGTCATTTATTTATTTATTTATTTAATTTATTTATTTACTTATTTAGACAGAGTTTCGCTCTTGTCGCCCAGGCTGGAGTGCAATGGTACGATCTCGGCTCACTGTAACCTCCGCCTCCCAGGTTCAAGTAACTCTTGTGCCTCAGCCTACTGGGTAGCTGGGATTACAGGCGCCCGCCACCAAGCCCAGCTAATTTTTTTTTTTTTGAGATGGAGTCTCGCTCTGTCACCCAGGCTGGAGTGCAGTGGCATGATCTCGGTTCACTGTAACCTCCGTCTCCTGGGTTCAAGCGATTCCCCTGCCTCAGCCTCCTGAATAACTGGGATTATGGGTGCTCGCCACCACGACCAGCTAATTTTTGTATTTTTAGTAGAGACGGGGGTTTCACCATGTTGGTCAGGCTGGTCTCGAATTCCTGACCTTGTTATCTGCCCACCTAGGCCTCCCAAAGTGCTGGGATTACAGGAGTGAGCCACCATGCCTGGCCTTTTTTTTTTTTTTTTTTGAGAGGGAATCTTGCTCTGTCGCCCAGGCTGGAGTGCAGTGGCGGGATCTTCGCTCACTACAACCTTTGCTTCCGGGGTTTGAGCAATTCTCCTGCCTCGGCCTCCCGAGTAGCTGGGATTACATGTGCATGCCACCACACCCAGCTAATTTTTGTATTTTTAGTAGACACAGGGTTTTGCCATGTTGGCCAGGCTGGTCTCAAACTCCTGACCTCAGGTGATCCACCCACCTTGGCCTCCCAAGGTGCTGGGATTACACACATGAGCCACCACGCCTGGCCTAATTTTTAAATTTTTAGTGGAGACGGGGTTTCGCTATGTTGGTCAGGCTGGTCTGTAACTTTGGGCCTCTAGCAATCTGCTTGCCTTGACCTCCCAAAGCGCTGGAATTACAGGTGTGAGCCACTGCTCCTGGTCCCAGATCTTGTAATTAATACAGATATGTGGACCATAAAAGGTAATATAATTCCTGTGAAATGTAAAATACATAGATTTTTTTTGGTAAGCCTATACAAACTTTACCTAGAAAAAACACCACTCCCATGTAGTAGGTTTTGACAAACGTTGGAACTGCCAAAAGCCCCCACCAAAACAACCTACCTGGGCTGCCACGGGCAAGACAATAAAGTGAGAAGCAACTCAACTGACCACCTTTGAGGCTGGGACCCTGGGGTGATATAGCTGGGCCACTCCTTGGCCTGCTGGCTCAACTCCTGCCTGCCACCCTCAAGGTTTGCTAAACTCAAGTTGTGAGTTATCAGCATATGTAACCTGGCCCCAGGGGCCCTGCAGCTGACAGGCAGAGCTGCTGCTCATATTTGTGTACATGGTACCATGAGACACCATCGTTGTACTCATTATTAATTTATATGGTTGACGACAGTTTTCCAACAGATGGCAGTAAAATATCTTAAGAAAGAGGCACCTGGCCAGGCGCAGTGGTGCGTGCCTGTAGTCCCAGCACTTTGGAAGGCCTAGCTGTGAGGATTGCTTCAGCCCAGAATTTCAAGACCAGCCTTGGCAATGCAGTGAGACCCAGCACCCCCACTCCCATCTCTACAAAGAAAAAAGAAAGGGGCATCTTCTTTTTCTTTTTTTGAGATGGAGTCTCGTTCTGTCTCCCAGGCCAGAGTACAGTGGTGCGACCTTGGCTCACTGCAACCTCGGCCTGTCGGGCTCAAGCGATTCTCTCACCTCAGCCTCCCAAGTAGCTGGGATTACAGGAGTGCTCCACCATACCCTGGTATTATTATTATTATTATTATTATTATTATTATTATTATTATTATTTGTATTTTTAGTAGAAATGGAGTTTCACCATGTTGCCCAGGGTGGTTTTGAACTCCTGAGCTCAGGCAATCCGCCTTGGCCTCCCAAAGTGCTGAGATTACAGGCATGAGCCACCGTGCCCAGCGACATCCTTTTCTACTTCATCCAAAACCACCATATGAGCTAACAGTAGGGCTATGTTGCCCAGCGTGCTGCTAGCAAATAGCAGAACACAAGACTCTCAGAACCAGAAAGTCAACATTCATTGTGCTGTCTCATCACATGGCTTCCTCCTGTGCCTCTACTTCATTCTTTTCTTGTCTTCCATCCTCATTTATCAAATCCAACATTTCTCTACTAAATAGAAAAGCTGCTGGGCGCCGTGGCTCATGCCTGTAATGCCAGAACTTTGGGAGGCCGAGGCGGGTGGATCACCTGAGGTCAGGAGTTCCAGACCAGCCTGACCGACATAGTGAAACTCTGTCTCTACTAAAAACACAAAATTAGCTGGGCACGGTGGCTCATGCCTGTAATCCCAGCACTTTCGGAGGCCGAGTTGGGGTGGATCACCAGGTCAGGAGTTCAAGACCAGTCTGGCCAACATGGGGAAACCCTGTCTCTACCAAAAATACAAAATTAGCTGGGCGCGATGGCGGGCACCTGTAATCCCAGCTACTCAGGAGGCTGAGTCAGGAGAATTGGTTGAACCCAAGAGGCAGAGGTTGCAGTGAGCTGAGATCACGCCACTGCACTCCAGACTAGATGACAAAGCAAGACTCTGTCTCAAAAAAGTAAAAAAGTTAATTTACTTAAATGTGTGTGAAAGTATATTGTAAGATGTAAAACAAGCTATACAAAGCAAGGTATGCTTAATTTAATATTCTGAATTGGGGGCAGCTTATTAATCTTTCATTAATTTCAGAGAATCTTATCATGTCTGAGCTGTAAGGATCCTGGACCTTAGACCTCTTTATTCTAAATGAGAAAAATGAGGATGAGAGCTTAAGCAATATCCTGCCTCAAGTCACCCAGACTAAGTTTGTCCCAGATAAAGAAAAATAATAATGAGAATACTGAAAACTGCAATGAGATGTATCTTCTAAACATCTTAACTATGGCCACCGAATGATTATCAGGAAAGCTTCAGCCCTTTTGATTATACACATTTTCAAAAAGCCAGAGAACTTTAAAAAGATTCCTTCATAAACAACTCATTGTATGTACTAGAAATATTTACTTGGCCAGGCGCGGTGGCTCACGCCTGTAATCCCAGCACTTTGGGAGGCTGAGGCGGGCGGATCACCTGAGGTCAGGAGTTCGTGACCAGCCTCAACATGGAGAAACCCCGTCTCTACTATAAAAATACAAAATTAGCCAGGCGTGGTGATGCATGCCTGTAATCCCAGCTACTCGGGAGGCTGAGGCAGGAGAATTGCTTGAACCTGGGAGGCGGAGGTTGCGGTGAGCTGAGATCACGCCATTGCACTCCAGCCTGGGCAATGAGAGCGAAACTTCGTCTCAAAAAAAAAAAAAAAGAAATACTTACCTCAACTATTTATTTAGCGACAAGGTCTCACACTGTTGCCCAGGCTGGAGTGCAGTGGTGCTCACTGCAAACTCCGCCTCCTGGTTTCAAGCAATTCTCCTGCCTCAGCCTCCTGAGTAGTTGGGACTACAGGCGTGAGCCACCACGTCCAGCTAATTTTTGTTATTTTTAGTAGAGACAGGGTTTCACCATGTTGGCCAGGCTGGTCTCAAACTCCTGACCTCAGGAAATCTGCCCATCTTGGCCTCCAAAAGTGCTGGGATTACAGTCCTGAGCCACTGTGCCCGGCCGTACCTAAACAATTTAAATTGCTTTAGAATCTTCAAAAGCCGGCTGGGCGTGGTGGCTCACGCCTGTAATCCCAACACTTTGGGAGGCCTAGGAGGGTGAATCACCTGAGGTCGGGAGTTCAGTCTGACCAACACGGAGAAACCCCATCTCTACTAAAAATACAAAATTAGCTGAGAGTGGTGGCACGTGCCTGTAATCCCAACTACTCCGGAGGCTGAGGCAGGAGAATCGCTTGAACCTGGGAGGCAGAGGTTGCAGTGAGCCAAGATCGCACCATTGCACTCCAGCCTGGGCAACGAAAGCGAAATTCTGTCTCCAAAAAAAAAAAAAAAAAATCTTCAAAAGCCAACAATTACAAGTTTTAAATATTTTAGCCGGGCACCGTGGCTCACGCCTGTAATCCCAGGACTTTGAGAGGCTGAGGCGGGCGGATCACTAAATCAGGAGATCGAGACGATCCTGGCTAACACGATGAAACCCCGTCTCTACTAAAAGTGCGAAAAACCAGCCGGCCAAGGTGGCGGGCGCGAGTCCCAGCTCCTCGGGAGGCTGAGGCAGGAGAATGGCGTGAACCCGGGAGGCGGAGTTTGCAATAAGCCGAGATGGCGCCACTGCACTCCAGCCTGGGCGACAGAGAGACACTCCACCTCAAAAAAACAATTTTTAAATATTTATTTTTTGGATACAGTCTCGTACTCTCGCCCAGGCTGGAGTGCAGGGGTGCCATCTCGGCTCACTACAAGCTCCGCCTCCCGGGTTCATGCCATTCTCCTGCCTCAGCCTCCCTAGTAGCTGGGACTACAGGCGGCCGCCACCACACCGGGCTAATTTTTTGTATTTTTAGTAGAGACGGGGTTTCACCATGTTAGCCAAGATGGTCTCAATCTCCTGACCTTGTCTCCACCCGCCTCGGCCTCCCAAAGTGCTGGGATTACAGCCGTGAGCCACCGCGCCTGGCCTGTTTTGAGATGGAGTCTCACTTTGTCACCCAGGCTGTAGTACACTGGTGTGATGTTGGCTCTCTACAACCTCTGCCTCCCGCGTTCAAGCGACTCTCCTGCCTCAGCCTCTCAAGTAGCTGGGATTACAGGCGCACACCACCACGCCCAATTTTTTATTTTTAGTAGAGACGGGGTTTCTCCATGTTGGCCAGGCTGGTCTCGAACTCCTGACCTCAGGTGATCCACCCACCTTGGCCTCTGGAAGTGCTAGGATTACAGGTGTGAGCTACAGTGCCCGGCCATTTCATTGTTCTTAGTGGTGAAAATGTACATCGAAATTTAAGAATATACTTTCATTCAACCAAGAGTTTGTTTTTAGTTTTTTGAGACAGAGTCTGGCTCTGTTGCCCAGGCTGGAATGCAGTGGCACAATTTCATCTCATGGCAACCTCCACTTTCTGGGTTCAAGCGATTCTCCTGCCTCAGCCTCCCAAGTAGCTAGGACTATAGGCGTGTGCCACCACACCTGGCTAATTTTTCATATGTTTAGTAGAGACGGGGTTTCACTGTGATGGCCAGGCTGGTCTTTAACTCCTGACTGCAGGTGATCCACCTGCTTCGACCTTCCAAAGTGCTGGGATTACAGGCGTGAGCCACCTTGCTCGGCCAGAGTTTTTTAATGTAAGTACTTCCATGAAATAAATCCCAAATGTGACATTTAGGTTTCTCCAATACAATTTATTATTATTACATTTTAGCTTGCATTTACTAAGTGTCGTGGAAATATTATACTCAAAATAACAGAGCTCCAGAGAAAGACTGTTAACTAAGAAAGAACAGTTTCACTTTCTTAGCTTGTCAACTTCTAGTTAGCCTGCTTGCCTCTGCACCACAGACGCTTGTCTTCTTGTGGTTGTTACCACAAGCCAAAGCTTGAATTTACATGTGGCATCAGGCCAAGTCTGTGAATCCGTGAAGACAGGCAGGCCATCAACTGCATTGAGGGTACAGCCTTGCTGAAGGGTCCTTTCTTGACAGTCAATGATGATGAATCTGGAAAAACTGTCTATTCTCTTAGGAGAAGAAAATATACCCCACCTAAAGTCGCAGCTACCATTAACAAAAAAAAAAAAAATTAGCAAAGGGAAAGAATCAACGGTAAGGACAGTAAATATACTCTGATAATAGAGTAAGTACAATTTACACACGCTGGAGTAAATAGTGAAGCTTCTACTGAGTTCTACTGAGTCTAAGCTCTTTTATTTTTAAAATTCTGATAAAAATTTACTCAATTACATTTTATACATTAATATTTAGTGAATTTGTCCAAAAAGGCTATGTTTAATGTATGTGTAAAAATAACAAAAGATGTATCAGTCAGTCTCTGGGCAATAAGAAAGGAAGAAAGCCTTGCTAGAAATAATAAATAATCTCACGCAAAAGGCCAGGTGACATAAGAATACTACAATAATCAATATATTTTCTTTGTATTTACAATAAAATCCATCTGTTAACACTGTGATAGAAAAAATAATCACTCCACATCATGTAATAAAAACAGGCTTTGAGGATGATTATACCTCTCATAATAAAAACATACAAGGATTTCTCACAGCTAAAGTACTTTTCAACTTTGACAACTAATGACAGTCATGGGTGAAGGTAAAACTGACAGAGTACTTTAGATCAGCTATGTCCTACAGTCAAGGAATCAAGGGCATTACCCATTTACCAAGCAGCAAAAAGCACTTTCATTTTTCCAGAACTATTTAAATACAGTAGTTGCCATGTGATCAGTTAATTTTACTTTGTGAGTTAGATAAAGTAAAGACTAAATTGGGAAACTGCAATAAGTAATCAAAAGTAGCTCCAAACAACAAAGCCATCAATAGAAACAAAAGGCATTTTTCTAGGTGTATCATGCATAAAAAGAATAATTACATAATATTATTAAATATATTCCTTAATGACCAGATTAATGAGGTAAAATTTAGTCATTGGAACAAATAAACTATATTTAATCACTTGTGTTTTGCTGTCACTGTTTAAAATAATTAACTTAATGTCTAAAAACTACATACTCTTGAATGTTTGCTTCTTAGAGCCCCTTGTGGGATATTAAAGAGCCATAACAAATTATCTGAATATAAATTATCAATACCAGGCTGGGCACAGTGGCTCATGCCTGTAATCCCAGCACTTTGAGAGGTGGAAGTGGGCATATAGCCTGAGGTCAGGAGTTCAAGACCAGCCCGGCCAACATGGTGAAACCCCGTCTCTACTAAAAACACAAAAATTAGCTGGGCATGGTGGCACACACCTGTAATCCCAGCTACTCAGGAGGCTGGGCCAGGAGAATCGCTTGAACCCAGGAGGCGGAGTTTGCAGTGAGCCGAGATCACACCACGCACTCCACTCCAGCCTGGGCAACAGCAAGACTCCGTCTCAAAAAAAAAAAAAAATTATCAATACCAAATATGATACAGTTATGTAATACCCATTTTGCATATGCACAGTGGAAATACTGTCAAAACTACAAGATAAAAGAAAACAGACTGGCCAGAACTTTGAATTTCAGACTAATCCATGATAAAAATCTAGATGATAAAAAACAAAAATAAAATTAACAAAATAGATAACTTGATATCCTTTCCATATTCAGTCGTCTACTAACATGCCATCTCCAAACAAATCCATTACCTCAAAAGAGGAAGAAAATGGGCCAGGCGCGGTGGCTCACGCCTATAATCCCAGCACTTTGGGAGGCCAAGGCGGGCAGATCACGAGGTCAGGAGATCGAGACCATCCTGGCTAACACGGTGAAACCCTGTCTCTACTAAAAATACAAAAAAATTAGCCGGGCATGGTGGCGGGCGCCTGTAGTCCCAGCTACTCGGGAGGCTGAGACAGGAGAATGGCGTGAACCCAGGAGGTGGAGCTTGCAGTGAGCGGAGGTCGCGCCACTGCACTCCAGCCTGGGCAGCAGAGCTAGACTCCGTCTCAAAACAGAAAAAAAAAAAGAGGAAGAAAATGTAAATCTCTTTTTAAGTTTTCCAGTTTATGCTCTGAAAAAAGCCTAACATTAACAAAACCTGCAACACTACTTTAAAAAATCTAGAATTTAAAAATATCTGTTTTAGTTATTAAAGATAAAAAATATTCAATTAAATTGAATGAATTAGCTGGATCAACAATTTCCTACCACACTACTATTATCTACAGCTACCCTTGGTATAATAATTTATAAGATGTCTAAGATGTCTACCTTAACTATTGATAGCACTTTTCACAGTATACCAATTTCCATTTTTACTTTCTTCTCCCCTTGTCACTTAAATGTATTACTTTAACTATCTGATAGGAAATTTTATTTTACAAATTCCTTGTTTAATTACTGAAGAGGTGATTTTAAAACATAAATGGATGCACCTGTTAATCCTGAGATGGTGATGACAGCAAAACTAAAAATCAGATGATTATTTTTACTCAAATTTCTGCTTTAGTTTTTTTTGGAAGATGGCTGGCAGAATAGAAAGAACAGCCAAGATCATCAGAATAAATATTGAGTTCCAGGAAACAGCTTCTCCTGCTGTTGTAAGTTGATACAGTGTTGTTCCTGCCTTAATGGCTACAAAAGAAGGAGGTGCGACACCTGAAATAAAATATAAAAAGATACAGTAAAAACCACCGCAATTGTTTTTAAAAAATTAAAATGTTCTGTGTGCATAAAGTTTCTTAAAACAACACAGCTATTTCCATTTTGGAAAAAAAATTAAGAATTTAAAGCTCAAGTTTACTTCCATATAAAGAATTCAATCTTTCCTAATCACCTCTTAAGGATAATGATTTTTTTTTTTTTTTGAGACGGAGTTTCGCTCTTGTTGCCTCCGCTGGAACACGATGGCGCGACCTTGGCTCACTGCAACCTCCGCCTCCCGGGTTCAAACAATTCTCCTGCCTCAGCCTCCCGAGTAGCTGGGATTACAGGCATGTGCCACCACACCCGGCTAATTTTGTATTTTCAGTAGAGATGGGGTTTCTCCATGTTGGTCAGAATGGTCTCAAACTCCCGACCTCAGATGATCCGCCCACCTCAGCCTCCCAAAGTGCTGGGATTACAAGTGTGAGCCACCACACCCAGACTATCAAAAACCTTAAAAGAAAAAAAAACAGGTCTGGCACAGTGGCTCATACGTGTAATCCCAGCACCCTGGGAGGCCAAGGCAGGCAGATCACCTGAGGTCAGGAGTTTGAGACCAGCCTGGCCAACATGGTGAAACTCCATCTCTACTAAAAATACAAAAATTAGCTGGGTGTGTTGGTGCACATCTGTAATCCCAGCTACTTGGGAGGCTGAGGCAGAAGAAATCACTTGAACCCAGGAGGCGGAGGTTGCAATGAGCTGAGATCACGCCACTGCACTCCAGCCTGGGCGACACAGAGAGAATCTGTCTCAAAAAGAGAAAAAAAAAAAAAAAAAAGAAAGAAAGAAACGTGCTCTGTTCTAGCAATTTCAAGGTCAAGATACTCAAAGTGTGAGTAAAGAGAGCAGTGTATACAAAAGTACATAGAGAATGATGACATTTCACTAAAAATCAAAACAAAGGGAAATAAATTACTTTGGCAAAAGCTGCAATTAACTAAATCTCTGGCTTTCACCTATAAAATGGAGATAGAAACAAAAATTCTCTCTTTAGATTCCATGGATATGACATTTAACAAAATTAAAAATTCCCCATGCTGATGTAAGTTTGTCCATTTTTTTTTTTCTTTTCATTCTTTCCTTCTTTCTTTTTTTTTTTTTTTTTTGAGACAGTGTCTTGCTGTCGCCCAGGCCGGAGTGCAGTGGCACAATCTCGGTTCACTGCAACCTCTGCCTCCTGGGTTCAAGTGATTCTCCTGCCTCAGCCTCCTGAGTAGCTGAGACTACAGGCACCTGCCACCACATTCAGCTAATTTTTGAATTTTTAGTAGAGACAGGGTTTTACCATATTGGCCAGGCTGGTCTCGAACTCTTGACCTTGTGATCCACCCGCCTTGGCCTACCAAAGTGCTGGGATTATAGGCGTGAACCACCGCGCCCAGCTAATTTTTTTTTTAAAGTAGCAATAAATAATTGATTTTGGTTATTCTTTTCAAAAAGACATATTCTCACAAGTATTAACTTAAGCTTTAATAGGTATTCAATATGTAAGAAATCTGCTCATATTTTTGACTTCTAAACAATTCAACTCGAACTGGAAAGAAGAGCAAAACACTCCTACAAAGAATCATGAGAATTCACAAAATATGTAAGTAATTTTCATGTCCACTGATTAATTTCAAAATCAAGTATTATTTCCTTAAAAGCAAGAAAGTTTGTTGATCCTTGCTTTTTCCATACTTTTGATAACATCCACAATAAAAGCTGGTTTCAGTAAAAGGAAAAATAGGATCAGTTCTCTACTGAAAATTCAAGTTCAACATTTCAATACTTGATTAGAAAACAAAGGAGCTATTTTGCCAAAGCAACATTTACAAAAAAAAAAAAAAAAAGGGCTGGGCGCGGTGGCTCACGCCTATAATCCCAGCACTTTGGGAGGCTGAGGTAGGTGGACCATGAGGTCAGGAATTCGAGACCAGCCTGGCCAACATGGTGAAACCCCATTTCTACTAATAATACAAAAATTAGCCAGACGTGGTGGCGTGTGCCTGCAGTACCAGCTCCTTGGGAGGCTGAGGCAGGAGAATCGCTTGAACCCGGGAGGCGGAGATTGCAGTGAGCCGAGATCATGCCACTGTACTCCAGCCTGGGCGACAGATCGAGACTTGGGGGAGAGGAAGGGGAAGGGACATAGGAGAAAATTGCTCAAAAAAGGCAATTTGATTTTTTTTCCTCTCCACTTAGAGGGACTGGAAGTTATAGGTCCTGCTTAACCCTATATCATTAAAACGATAATACAGTAGAAAGTGTTCTCCTTTAAAGAGGCGACACAAAAATAACCTAAATCAACACAATTCAACAAACACTTCTGAGCATCTATTTATACAGCCAGGCTTTGTGCCCAAGAATTCTAGATGGTGCTGGCATAATCTGCAGAGAGCATGCATGTAATCTAGCCCAGCTGGACACTGTTAGATAAGTACACAGTGAGCTCATACACAGCAAGAACCAGAGGGCTTACCTAGAAAAGTACCAATAAAAAAAACTTTCAATGGCACGTTTATCACAGGAGATGTGATATTAATAAACCAATTAGGCAGAAATGGTGTTATTCTCAAAAATATAATGTAGTTAATGAGATGTTCTCTATGACGTTCAACCTGTCATAAGAAAGAAAAGAATTAACATCAGATGAGGACAACTTCAAAATAAGTTGCTTAATATAAACACCTTATTTCAAATTCTCATTCCTGATACTTCAGAGTATACCCAATAGAAATAATCAGGCTGGCGCGGTGGTTCATGCCTGTAATCCCAGCACTTTGGGAGGCTGAGGCGGGCGGATCACCTGAGGTCAGGAGTTCGAGAACAGCCTGGCTAACATGGTGAAACCCGTTTCTACTAAAAGTACAAAAAATTAGCCGGGCATGGTGGCATGCGCCTGAAATCCTAGCTACTTGGGAGGCTGAGGCAGGAGAATCGCTTGAACCCGGGAGGCAGAGGTTGCAGTGAGCCAAGATCACGCCATTGCACTTCAGCTTGGGCAACAAGAGCGAAACTCTGACTCAAAAAAGAAAAGAAATCATCAAAAAAGGCCAGTGGTGACTCATGCCTGTAATCCCAGCACTTTGGGAGGCTGAGGCAGGTGGGTCACCTGAGGTCTGGAGTTCGAGACCAGCCTGGCCAACATGGTAAAACCCTGTCTCTACTAAAAATACAAAAAATTAGCCAGGCGTGGTGGCATGTACCTATAATCCCAGCTACTTGGGAGGCTGAGGCAGGCAGGAGAAATGCTTGAACCGAGGAGGCAGAGGTTGCAGTGAGCCGAGGTCATGCCACTGCACTCCAGCCTGGGTGACAGAGTAAGACCCCGTCTCAAAAAAAGAAAAGAAAAAAATGCACTGGGAGTTGGCTGATACAAGTGTTTCCATAACAGATGCACACAATACTGCATTAACATAAAACAGATAGGTATCTAATTATGTGGATGCCTTTATATTCACACTGACTTCTCTGCTGATTAAATTTACTAAGATAAAGAATTAAAATTACCATCACAGGTCTGAAACATTTGTATTTGAAATTATTAACATTCATATTTGCCTACCACCCATTTTTATTTGGTCAGAAGATAATTCTTATTACTTGAGTTAACTTAGGAATTAATTTATGTTGGGTTAATACATGTAGTTAATTCATGTAGGGACTAAACACAGACCTTCCAATTAACAAAGAGTTACATCAAATAATTTAAAAATACATGTTTACCTGCTGTGACCATTTTACTGCTTTCTCTGTTAGGTATTTGTATACAACTGGTCTCCCAACTAAATAGGAAAGCATATAACAGAAAGAGGCACCAAGTCCAGAACACTGGAAAACAAAAGAAGCCATAAGCATTTTGTATTTTTCCGTCTTACTCACATTGATTTATTCACCTAAGTAAAAAGCTCAATTAATTTACTTCTTTCAGAGGTGGGGAGGGTACTCTGCATGACATATCTTGTGCAGAGATGATCTAGTACTTTCTCAGACCAAAATGTACCTCAAATGAGATCAGCTAAAACAAACTGGCACTTGTGATTACACCTAGTGACTATATCCAAATAATTAATGCTAGGCTTTAGCCTAAGAATAAAATTTCAGGAGCCAATTTCCACCTCCCCCCCACCCTCCCCCCGACCCCCCAGTTCCTAAGCTTGAAAACACCACCTCTGGCTCTGGGACTTAACTCATTGTGCTCACCAACACTCCTTGGACTGTCGCAGTTACAAAATCCAATAGGAAAGAAAAGCTAAAACATAGCTTATAAATGCAACTAAGTCTATAATTGGTCTGTTCTGGGGGAAAAACAAATTATAACACCTCCTTGTGGAGGGACTTTAACATTAACTCCTCTTCAATTAATGAGTTTATGCTTACATAGACTAGTAGGATTAAAGTATCATCATCATCCTCATCATTCTATTGTTTTTTTTTTCAGTCTCCCCATTTTATTTTTTCATACTTACCAAACAAACAAGAAATAAGGCTAGTGGAAAGGGATAAAGAAACCCTGAGAGTATACTGAGAAATATAGAGCCTGGAATAGCAAATGTTTGCAAGCTGGTAACTTTTAAGTTAAGGATTAGAACATAATTAAGTAGAATTTTTAAAAGACAAATGTAACATTTCAGGAAAAAAGTATAAATACTAAAATTATCATACAATGAGATTATATCCAAAGGTCTAGCCTCTAAGTTGACCATTTACTAAACAGTATCATAAATACTAGTAAGTGTGTGCTACTAAAAGGCTTCCAAGACAAAAATCCGTATGTTCTAGATAGAGAGGAACCGGGCACTTTGGGGGAGGAACAAAAGAAAAAAGAAAAGGTCTTCCGTAATCTTTTAGTGCTTCTCTAATACATTTTATTTTACTCCCAAATGTTTTCAGGGAAATCATGTACATACAATTATTTCTAATTTAACTATGAAGGTTTACCTAAAGTCACTACTCATTTTAAAGGAATAGGAACTACAAGAGAATAAAAGAAAATAAGAAAAATAAGAATAGAAATTACAAAATATAGTAAAAGTCACAAATCTTATTTGAGAAGGGGTCTTGCTTTGTCACCCAGGCTGGAACGCAGTGGCGCACTCATGGCTCACTGCAGCCTCAAATGCCCAAGCTCAAGCAATTCTCCCACTTCAGCCTTGCAAGTAGTTGGGATCACGGACGTGTGTCAGCACACCAATTTTTATTATTTGTAGAGATGAGGTCTGGCTGAGTTGCCCAGGCTAGTCTTAAACTCCTGGGCTCAAACGATCCTCCCACATTGGACTCCCAAAGTGTTGAGGTTACAGATATGAGCGACTACACCCGGGCCACAAATCTTGTTTTTAAAATAGAATTTTTTTTTTTTTTACTTTCCTGTCGTTCCCAGTTTGGATCTGAACCTTTTTCCCCTCTAATATGATTTACTCACAAGTCAAAGTGAATTCCCTCAACATCTCTCCATCTATCTTCACTCATTAACTATTCCTTTTTCTCTAGTTCCCATTTTACTCATGTTCTCATTTCAATCTCCTCCTCCTTCCTCCTGGGTTTTTTCACCTTCAACTCTGTTCTCTTTCACAGGATGCCTCCTCTACAAAACTACTCAGTTGTCTATAACTTAAAAAACAACCTCAACCAGGGTATCCTATCCAGCTACTGCTCATCTTCACTTCCTCAGAGGAGATTCTCTCCTCGTTCCCTGTGACCTGCTTTACTATTCCACTATGCTATTGAAACTTCCTCACAGCCAATAATAACTTTTTCTCAATAGTCACCTTTCAGTGATCCCTGCATAGGATCACTTCATCCTGCATGAAACATGGCTTCAGTGAACTGTACTTTTTCTTCTACATTACAGGCAATTTCTTCTCTAGATTTTTCTCTTTGCCCTCAACTCTGAAATTTCTCTAACATTCTGTTAGTCACACAATCCCTTTTCTTTGATAAATTTGGCAATTTCCATGGCTTCAAGTATCAACCACATATAGTACTAAAAACTCGAAATTCTCTTTGGTTCATCAGCCTCAAATTTTCCACCTGTCTCCTACATGTCTCTGTCAAAAACAAAACACACACACACACACACACACAGACACACACACACACACACATACTTTTTGGGTTAAGATTGTACTATATGGACCGGGTGGGGTGGCTCATGCCTATAATCCCAGCACTTAGGGAGTCCGAGGCAGGCGGATCACAAAGTCAGGAGATCGAGACCATCCTGGCCAACATGGTGAAACCCTGTCTCTACTAAAATACAAAAAACTAGCCGGGTGTGGTGGTGGGCGCCTGTAGTCCCAGCTACTCGGGAAGCCGAGGCAGGGGAATCGCTTGAACCCGGGAGGCAGGAGATTGCAGTGAGCCGAGATCTCGCCACTGCACGCCAGCCTGGCAACACAGCGAGACTCCATCTCAAAAACAAAACAAAACAAAACATCATATTATGGATAGTTTCACACATATATAAATGTAGAAATACTCAATGTAAATGACAAGTTGATGGGTGCAGCAAACCAACGTGGCACACATATACGTATGTAACAAACCTGCACGCTGTGCACATGTACCCCAGAACTTAAAGTATAATAATAAAAAAAAGAAAGAAAGAAAAGAAAGCAAGACTCCAAAGGATGAAAGGAGATAAATGGAAATTTTCCCTTGAGGAAATTGAGAGAAGCAGAAATAAATGAGGACAAGTTCCCAGGAAGTGTTTTGTTGTTTTTGTTGTTATTGTTTAACGCAACTGTATTTTTTCCTTTCCCAAAATTTGGTGCAATTCCTACTTCTCTGAAAAGGAAACCTAAAATTACAGCTGAAATTGGGGGAAAAAAAACAAAGTAGAGAAACTAGTGTTATGATGCCCTATATTAACATATTTCAGGCTGGGCACGGTGGCTCCCGCCTGTAATCCCAATACTTTAGGCAGCTGAGGGTGGATCACTTGAGACTAGGAGTTGAAGAACAGCCTGGCCAACACGATGAAACCCTGTCTTTAATAAAAATACAAAAATTGGCCAGGCACAGTGGCTCATGCCTGTAATGCCAGGTACTCAGGAGGCTGGGAAACGAGAATCTCTTGAACCCAGAGGGCAGACGTTGTAGTGAGCCGAGATCATGCCACTGACCTCTGGCCTGGGAAACAGAGTGAGACTCTGTCTCAAAAAAAATAAAAATAAAAATAAGGCTGGGCGCGGTGGCTCATACCTGTAAATCCCAACACTTTGGGAGGCCAAGGCAGGTGGATCAAGAGGTCAGGAGTTCGAGATCAGCCTGCCCAGCATAGTGAGACCACGTCTCTACTAAAAATACAAAAATCAGCTGGGCGTGGTGGTGCGCGCCTGTAGTCCCAGACACTTGGGAGGTTGAGGCAGGAGAATCGCTTGAACCCGGGAGGCGGAGGTTGTGGCAAGCCGAGATTGTGCCATTGCACTCCAGCCTGGGTAACAGAGTGAGACTCCATCTCAAAAATAAATAAATAAATAAATAAAATAAAAATAGGCTAGGTGCAGTGGCTTACACCTGTAATCCCAGCACTTTGGGAGGCCAAGGCGGGTGAATCACCTGAGGTCAGGAGTTTGAGACCAGACTGACCAATATGGTAAAAGGACATCTCTCCTAAAAATACAAAAATTAGGCCGGGCACGGTGGCTCATGCCTGTAATCCCAGCACTTCGGGAGGCCGAGGCGGGCGGATCATGAGGTCAGGAGATCGAGACCATCCTGGCTAACACGGTGAAACCCCATCTCCACTAAAAAAATACAAAAAAATTAGCCGGGCATGGTGGCGGGCATCTGTAGTCCCAGCTACTTGGGAGGCTGAGGCAGGAGAATGGCGTGAACCCGGAAGGCAGCGTTTGCAGTGAGCCAAGATCACGCCACTGCACTCCAGGCTGGGCAACGGAGCAAGACTCCGTCTCAAAAAAAAAAAAAAAAAATTAGCCAGGCATGGTGGCACGTGCCTATAGTCCCAGCTACTCGGGAGGCTGAGACAGGAGAATCACTTGAGCACAGGAGGCAGAGGTTGCAGCGAGCCCAGATCGCGCCACTGCACTCCAGCCTGGGCAACAAGAGCAAGACTCTGTCTCAAAAAATAAATAAATCAATAAAATAAATAAAAATAAAAAACCCACATTTTTCAATGTCCGAATATTTTAATATCATTAAAATAATTCCTTTTCTGCCAGGTGCGGTGGCTTACACCTGTAATCCCAGCACTTTGGGAGGCTGAGGCAGGTGGATCATGAGGTCAGGAGTTCAAAGAATACAAAAAATTAGCCGGGTGCAGTGGCAGGTGCCTGTAATCTCAGCTACTTGGCAAGCTGAAGCAGGAGAATTGCTTGAACTCGGGCAGCGGAGGTTGCAGTGGGCCGAGATCGCGTCGCTACACTCCAGCCTGGGAAACAGAGTGAGACTCCCATCTCAAAAAAATTATAATAATAATAAAAATAATTTTTTTTTTTTTTGAGACTGAGTCTCGCTCTGTTGCCAGGCTGGAGTGCAGTGGCATGATCTTGGCTCACTGCAACCCCTGCCTCCCAGGTTCAAGCGATTCTCCTGCCTCAGCCTCCCGAGTAGCTTGGATTACAAGCGTGTGCCATCGCGCCCAGCTAATTTTTTTTATTTTTAGTACAGACAGGTTTCACCATGTTGGCCAGGATAGTCTCCATCTCCCGATCTCGTGATCCACCCCACTTGGCCTCCCAAAGTGCTGGGATTACAGGTGTGGCCACCACGCCCAGCCAATTCCTTTTTTTTTCCTTTCGTTTTTGTGGTAGGAGTCTCGCTCTGTCGTCCAGGCTGGAGGGCAGTGGCGTGATCTCAGCTCACTGCAATCTCCGCATCCCAGGTTCAAGCAATTCTCTGCCTCAGCCTCCCAAGTAGTTGGAATCACAGATGCCTGCCACCATCACTGGCTAATTTTTGTATTTTTAGTAGAGACAGGGTTTCACCATCTTGGTCAGGTTGGTCTTGAACTCCAGACCTCGTGATCCACCTGCCTCGGCCTCCCAAAGTACTGGAATTATAGGTGTTAGCCACCGTGCCTGGCCTCCTTTTCTTTTTAACATAAATATGATACCACTGTCAGACTTCAAGAAATTAACTATAATTCCTTATTGTCCTAAAGACTAGTCTGATCAGAATCTAGAAGTCCACACAAAGTATTTGCTCAAAGGATCACTTAAGCATAGGGTCTTTATTTTTTCTTTCTTTCAATTTACTGAAGAAACCAGATCATTTGTAGAATTTACCATTTATTGAATTTTGCCTATTGGATACTTAGGGTAGTTTATGTTCTATCCTTTATCTTATACTAGTAGTCAAAACTATGCTTCCTTTTAAATGGGAATGTGACTTGAGCTTAACTTTGTTTAGATTTCTCTTCTCTTACACTGAAAAATCTTGGTTCTTGACAACACCAACATAGTTGCCTATTTGTGCTTTATATACTATGAAACATAGTAAATGTATAAAATATATACTATGCATTAGTATTAATAATCTAAAACGTTTCCACATATTTAAATATTTTACAACATTATTACTACTAACAATATGATTACTAAAAACAGTTTTAAGATTTTTGGCTAGGCCTGGTGACTCACACCTGTAATCCCAGCACCTTGGGAGGCTGAGGTGGGAGGATCACTTGAGCCCAAGAGTTCCAGTTCGAGACCAGCCTGGGCAACATGATGAAATCCCATCGCTACAAAAAAATACATGAAGAGATGGGGTTTCTTCATGTTGGTCAGGCTGGTCCTGAACTCCCAAACTCAGGTGATCAGCCTGCCTCGGTCTCCCAAAGTGCTGGGATTATAGGTGTGAGCCACCACACCCGGCCCTGATAATACTATTCTTAATTTTTGAGGAACTGCCATACTATTTTCCATAGTAGCTGCATCATTTTGCATTCCCACCAACAGTGCTCAAGAGTTCCAATTTCTCCACATCCTTGCCAACACTTGTTATTTTCATGATAGTCATCCTAATGAGTGTGAGGTTGCTTTTGATTCTTAAGATTCCTGCTATTCTCTTTTTTCATTTTGATTTTGTAATTATGTAAAACATTTACTTGGTTCTAAAGTCAAACCTACGCTAAGAAAAGTTTCAGTCCTACCATTTTATCTCTCCCTACAGGTAAACATTTTTACTGGTTTATTTATTTGAGATACAGTCTCACTGTCACCTAGGCTGGAGTGCAGAGGCTAAATGCTTCGCTGTAGCCTCAACTTCCCTGGGCTCAGGTGATCTTCCCACCTCAGCCTCCCAAGTAGCTAGGACTACAGGCATGTACCAAGACATCCAGCTAATTTTTGTATTTCTCGTAGAAACTGGGTCTAGCTACATTGCCCAAGCCAGTCTCGAACCACTGGCCTCACGCAATCCTCCTGCTGAAGCCTCCCAAAGTGCTGGGATTACAGGAATGAGCCACTACACCCAGCCAATTAGTTTTTTAAGAAAAATATAACAAGATACTTATGTATATGTGTACTCATATTATCCCCTTCTTAGATAAAACACAGCATATTTGTGTACTATTTTGCCCTTTGTTCTTTCACTTATCTGTATATTGTGAGTTAATACCTCAACAACATATGGATACTTCTGATTCTTTTTATTTTTGTTATTTTTATTTTTGGGGGATGGAATCTTGCTGTCACCAAGGCTGGAGTGCAGTGGCACCATCTCAGCTCACTGCAACCTCCACCTCCTGGGTTCAGGTGATCCTCCTGCCTCAGCCTCCTGAGTAGTTGGGATTACAGGCATGCAATCACCACGCCCAGCTAATTTTTGTATTTTTAGTAAAGATGGCGTTTCACTATGTTGGCCAGGCTGGTCTGAACTCCTGACCTCACGTGATTCACCCGCCTCGGGCTCCCAAAGTGCTGGTGTTACAGGCATGAGCCACCATACCTGGCTACTTCTGATTCTTTTTAAATAGCTATATAATATCCCAGTGTTGTCAGGCGTGGCGGCTCATGACTGAAATCCCAGCACTTTGGGAGGCTGAGGAGCTCAGGAGTTCAACACCAGCCCAGACAACATAGCAAAACCTGGCATCTACAAATAAATCCCAAATTTAACTGGGTGTGCCTGTGGTTCCAGCTACTCGGGAGGCTGAGGTGGGAGGATCACTTGAGCCCAGGAGGCTGAGGCTGCAGTGAGCCATGATTATGCCACTGCACTCCAGCCTGGGTGACAGGGGGAGAACCTGTCTCAAAAAAAAAAAAAAAAAAAAAAAAAAAAAAAAGCCGGGCACAGTGGCTCTCACCTGTAATCCCAGCACTTTGGGAGGCTGAGATGGGCAGATCACCTGAGGTCAGGGGTTCCAGACGACCCTGGCCAACATGGTGAAACTCCGTCTCTACTGAAAATACAAAAATTAACCAAGTATGGCGGCAGGCGCCTGTAATCCCAGCTACTTGGGAGGCTGAGACCGGAGAATCGCTTGAACCTAGGAGGTGGAGGTTGCAGTGACCAGAGATTGTGCCTCCAGCCTGTGTGACAAGAGTGAAACTCCATCTCAAAAAAAAAAAAAAAAAGTTGGTTTAAAAAGGATGATTACTTTTACAACATCAAGAAGTAAATTACGTCTTTCATTAACTGAGAAGATCTGGAAAACAGTTTGGATAAGAATAAAAGATATTAACAAATCAGAAATGAAAATTAAACTCCACAATATGCAAAATTAAGCACCCACAGCTAAGCAGTTTGAAATAAAGCTATTTTCCTGACTAGTTAAAATGTAATATATTTCTATAAAATATATATCAAAAATTGTAAAAAACATTCATTCCTTTGAATAAGTATCTTAAGAATTTTTACAAAAGAAACAATGCAAGAAAAAAACATGAACGAAGGAGATTCATAATACATATCTATAAAAATTAACAACAAATTATACCTCCAAACCTAACAGAACAATTATAAAAATACTATGATGACTAGTAATTCAAAATAATTATATAAAGTAGTATCATCAGTTAATGAATACAATTATAAATCAAACCCATAAAATAAACATCTTAATAATATGCAATAAAGGAAAATGTTTGATAAGTGAAAAAAGCAGAATACAAAAGAACTTCTAATAAATATTCAGACATAAAAACAATTAGTTCTGCAAATAGGATTAAAGTGATAATTTTTTCCATTTTAATTTTAGAATTATTTAATATTGTCACACTGCAATAACAAATTTTAAAAAATAGTTATGTATAAATGAAGAGCAGACCTTTTACACTTTTTCTTGAACAAAATTAGAAAACATTTTTTCAGTTAAAAGGATACAAAATATATGTAGCAAAATAAGCTACAAGTACTTGAACATAAAAGGTGTCCTTGTATTTGGATAAAACTTTTCCTAGAGCCTTGGCATCATCCATATCTCTGGGAACCTTCATATTCACTCTTTCTTCTCTAAAGAAATAAAGTGAAAAATTTTAGAACAGAATTTTGCCAAGATAATATCAAAGTCAAGTTCACAACATGAAGTTTTATCCAAAATGATTTCATGCCTTGATCTATTAAGTCTAAATTAGCAATGTTTAAGTTTAAAAGTTTATAATTTTTCTTTTGTTTTGAGACATAGAGTCTTGCTCTGTTGCCCAGGCTGCAGTGCAGTGGTGGAATCTCAGTTCATGGCAATCTCTGCCTCCCAGGTACAAACGATTCTCCTGCCTCAGCCTTCTGAGAAGCTGGGATCACAGGCATGCACCACCATGCCCAGCTAACTTTTGTATTTTTAGTAGAGAGGGAGTTTCACCATGTTGCCAGGCTGGTCTCAAACTCCTGTGCTCAAATGATCCCCCTGCCTCGGCCTCCCAAAGTGCTGGGATTACAGGAGTGAGCAACCGCACCTGGCCTATAAATTATTATTAATTTCATTTTATTTTTATTATTTTTTTTGACACAGTCTCACTCTGTTGCCCAGGCTGGAGTGCATTGGCGCGATCTCGGCTCAGTGCAACCTCCACCTCCTGGGTTCAGGTGAGTTTCCTGCCTCAGTCTCCCAAGTACCTGGGATTACAGGCACGTCCCACCATGCCTGGCTAATTTTTGTATTTTTAGTAGAGACGGGGTTTCACCATGTTGGCCAGGCTGGTCTCAAATTCCTGACCTTAGGTGATCCACCCGCCTTGGCCTCCCAACGTGCTGGGATTACAGGAGTGAGCCACCATGCCCAGCTATAAATTATTTTTTAATGCTTTAATATAATTTCATGAGACAGGCAATTTTTTCTTTTTAATGTCTCAGCAGAATCAGAGACAGGTAATTTATATATGAAGGTTCTGGATGACGCAAACCAAGGGTTAAAGGCATTTGTTCCAACATCGAAACAAATTTTAACTTGAATATAAGAAATGAACCACTGGCCAGGCACATGGTGGCTCACGCCTGTAACCCCAGCACTTTGGGAAGCCGAGGCGGGTGGATCGCCTGACATGAGGAGTTCGAGACCAGCCTGGCAAACATGTTGAAACCCCGTCTCTACTAAAAATACAAAAATTAGCTGGGCATGGTGGTGCACACCTGTAATCCCAGCTACTCAGGAGGCTGGGGCAGGACAATCACTTGAACCCGGGAGGTGGAGGCTGCAGTGAGCCTCCAGCCTGGGCAACAGAGACTCCGTCTCAAAAAACAAAACAAAAAAAAGAAAGAAAGAAAAAAAGAACCACTGATGTTAGTAAATCAAAAACATTTAACATCATTTTGGGTAATCCTGATGATAAACTAAATAATAATTTACAATGAAAATTAAGTAAAAATGTAACAAATTCACAGTTCAAACATTTTCTTGAATACCACAGATCAAAGTCCACAAAAAACTGCAAGTTTTCCATTACTTTTACTCTATATTTGGCACTTTGTTTGGAACTGAATGATTTCTTGCTTAGGAAAGCCTCGAATAATCACCTTTGTGTTTCATGCATATTATGATCATTTCTTTTTTTTTGTTTGTTCTATAGGCAGGCTCCCATGCTCTGTCACCCAGGCTGGATGGAGTGCAATGGCACGATCATAGCTCAATATTACCTCCATCTCCTAGGTTCAAGTGATCCTCCCACCTCAGCCTACTGAGTAGCTGGGACTGCAGGCACGTGCCACTATGCTCTGCTAGTTGTTGTTTTTTTTAGATAGAGTCCTGCTCTGTCGCCCAGGTTGGAGTGCAGTGGCGTGATCTCGGCCCACTGCAAGCTCCGCCTCCCGGGTTCACGCCATTCTCCTGCCTCGGCCTCCCAAGTAGCTGGGACTACGGGCGCCCGCCACCACGCCCAGCTAATTTTTTTATTTTTAGTAGAGATGGGGTTTCTCCATGTTAGCCAGTCTGGTCTCAAACTCCTGACCTCACGTGATCCGCCCACCTTGGCCTCCCAAAGTACTGGGGTTACAGGCATGAGCCACCGCGCCAGGCCGCTCTGCTAATTTCAAAATTTTTTATAGGCTGGGCGCAGTGGCCTAGGCCTGTAATCCCAGCACTTTGGCAGGCCGAGGTGGGTGGATCACAAGGTCAGGAGTTCAAGACCAGCCTGGGCAGCACAGTGAAACCCCATCTCTACTAAAATTACAAAAATTAGCTGGGCATGGTGGCACACATCTACAGTCCCAACTACTTGGGAGGCTGAGGCAGGAGAATCGCTTGAACTGGGAGGTGGGGGCTGCAGTAAGCCGAGATTGCACCACGGCACTCCAGCCTGGGCGACAGAGTGAGACTCTGTCTCAAAAAAATAAATAAATAAAGTTTTTTATACAGATGGGGTCTCGCTATGTGACCCAGGCTGTTCTCAAACTCCTGGATTCAAGTGATCCTCCCAAAGTGCTAGGACTAAAGGCCTGAGTCCTCATTTGTCTACATGACAAAAAAAATTTAACTGACCTATGGCTGGGAACAGTGGCTCACACCTGTAATCCCAGCACCCACCCTGTCTCTACAAAAAATTAAAGAACTAGCAGAGCATAGTGGTGCATGCCTGTACTCCTACCTACTCGGGAAACTGAGGTAGGGGATCATTTCAGCCCAGGAGGTTGAGGCTGCAGTGAGCCATAATTGTGCCACTACACTTCAGCCTGGGTAACAGAGCAAGACCCTGCCTCAAAAAAAAAAAAAAAAAAAAAAAAAAGAGGTGTGAGCCCCTCTTTCTCAAGTCCAATAAGATACCCAGTAAACTAAAGGTTCCTACTTATGAAATTTATAAAACTAAAAAGACTCTAGGCTGGGCACAGTGGCTCATGCCTGTAATCCCAGCACTTTGGGAGGTCAAGGTGGGCAGATCACTTGAGGCCAGGAGTTTGGGACCAGCCTGGCCAACATGTTTAAAACCCCATCTCTACTAAAAATACAAAAATTAGCCAGCCGTGGTGGCACACACCTATAATCCCAACTACTCAGGGGACTGAGGCACAAAAATCCTTCAACTCAGGAGAGGAGGCAGAGATCACAGTAAGCCAAAATCAACACCACTTACTCCAGCCTGGGCGATAGAGTGAAACTATCTCAAATGAAGAAAAAAAAAAAGAATTGTGAAGGAAGGCAATTTGGAGAAAACATGACCTTCCTGATACTTCGAAATCACATTTCACAGTTCTCCATTACCACATCAGGCTGGCCCTGGTTGAAAGTCTAACTACATCTTAGTAGTCCTTCATATAATCTATGATTATACCAGGGTGGTATTACTAGGGTTTAATAGCTCTGGGATATTTTGCCCTTCTAAAATATATTTCCAGGCTGGGCACAGTGGCTCAAGCCTATAATCCCAGCACTTTGGGAGGCCGAGGCAGTTGGATCACCTGAGGTCAGGAGTTCAAGACCAGCCTGGCCAACATGGTGAAACCCCGTCTCTACTAAAAATACAAAAATTAGCTGGGTGTGGTGGCCCACCCCTATAATCCCAGCTACTCGAGAGGCTGAGGCAGGAGAACTGCTTGAACCTGGGAAGCAGGGCTTATACAGTGAGCTGAGATCACGCCACTGTATTCCAGCCTGGGTGACAGGGCAAGACTCTGTCTCAAAAAAAAAAAAAAAAAAAGTATATACACACACACACACACACGTGTGTGTATATAAATATATTAAATATATATATATACACACACATATAGATGTATGTATTTCCACATGGGTTTTGCCGTGTTGCCCAGGCTGGTCTCGCACTCCTGGACTCAACCAATCCACCCACCTCGGCCTCCCAAAGTGTTGAGATTACAGGCATCAGCTACTGCACTTGGCCTTAATCCACTTTCATCTTATAAATATCTATACATTTTCAGTTTATCTCTCAGTATACTTACTCACTAAGCTGAGGAAAATTTTTATATACCAAAAACATAACAAAAGCTGCAGATAAGAAAATGGACACCAATATAAGGAGTGACATTCTTGCTGATCCAGCTTCTGCCCAGGATTTTTCTGGAAGAAAAAAGAAAGTATAATTAAGATAAATATAAAGGAAGACATGCCAGCAAGTAATTTCTGTACATGCTTTCCTTTCAGAAAATGGTGTGTGCTTTTGCCTAAAACGATGTGACATTAAATTTAAGCACTGGGCCGGGCACAGTGGCTCACGCCTGTAATCCCAGCACTTTGGAAAGCCGAGGCAGGTAGATCACTTGAGGTTGGGAGTTCGAGACCAACCTCACCAACATGGAGAAACTCCGTCTCTACTAAAAATACAAAATTAGCTGGGCATGGTGGTGCATGCCTGTAATCCCAGCTATTCGGGAGGCTGAGGCAGGAGAATCACTTAAATTTGGGAGGTAGAGGTTGGGGTGAGTGGAGATAGAGCCATTGCACTCCAGCCTGGGCAACAAGAGCAAAACTTCGTCTAAAAAAATAAAAACAATAATTAATTATATATAAGCACTGTACAGTACTTGAAGTTTAATAACTGGATATATTACTTTGGGGGGATATATCCATTTTAGAAGTATGAAAAAGCAGAACACCAGACTCTGTAGCATTGGTTTATTGATAAGCCAAAGGGGAAAAAAAGAACATTGTTCTAAATGCTCTAAATTTTATCATACTGTCAATTTCATATTTCTATACTGGGAGCCAACAGCATAGACAAAATGGCCCCTTTGGAAAAATGAGGTAATTTGGCAATTACTTCACCTGTTTTAAGAACATAAATGTTCACAAATGCAACTGGTGAAATGTTATACTTTCTCTTTATACCAAATGCATCGGAATATAAACTTGAATCTCAAATGTTTTGGGTACCTCTGCAACTCCAACAATGGGAGAATATTTATAGTCCCTCAAAAGGTAATCTCAGTATTAGCTTAAAAAATTATATGAACGAGGCCAGGCGCGGTGGCTCACGCCTGTAATCCCAGCACTTTGGGAGGCCGAAGCGGGCAGATCATGAGGTCAGGAGATTGAGAGCATCCTGGCTAACATGGTGAAACCCCGTCTCTACTAAAAATACAAAAAATTAGCTGGGCATGGTGGCAGGCGCCTGTAGTCCCAGCTACTCGGGAGGCTGAGGCAGGAGAATGGTGTGAACCCGGGAGGCAGAGCTTGCAGTGTGCTGAGATCGCACCACTGCACTCCAGCCTGGGCGACAGAGCGAGATTCCGTCTCAAAAAAAAAAAAAAAAAAATTATATTAACAATAGAAGTATGGGGCCGGGCGCGGTGGCTCACGCCTGTAATCCCAGCACTTTGGGAGGCCGAGGCGGGCGGATCACGAGGTCAGGAGATCGAGACCATCCTGGCTAACACGGTGAAACCCCGTCTCTACTAAAAATACAAAAAATTAGCCGGGCGTGGTGGCGGGCGCCTGTAGTCCCAGCTACTCGGGAGGCTGAGGCAGGAGAATGGCGTGAACCCGGGAGGCGGAGCTTGCAGTGAGCCGAGATCGGGCCACGGCACTCCAGCCTGGGCGACAGAGCGAGACTCCGTCTCAAAAAACAAACAAACAAACAAACAAACAAACAAACAAAAAACAATAGAAGTATGGAATGAGATTCCAGAAGCAGTAAGCAGAAGAAAGTACGGGACTGTTTTCCCAGGAACTGGTCAATAGCGCGAAGGCCAGGACAACTTTACATTGCACTCACTGGGGAAGAGGTAGGAGTGGGTGACTCAATTTTTATTTTACCATTATCCCTTGTATACACTGATAATACTCAAGAGTATTTAAAAATATGTATACTATATGGCCCGGCATGATGGCCCACGCCTGTAATCCCAGCACTTTGGGAGGCCGAGGCGGGTGGATCACAAGGTCAGGAGATCGAGACCATCCTGGCTAACACGGTGAACCCCCATCTCTACTAAAAATACAAAAAATTAGCTGGGCATGGTGGTGGGCGCCTGTAGTCCCAGCTACTTGGGAGGCTGGGGCAGGAGAATGGCATGAACCTGGGAGGCGGAGCTTGCAGTGAGCCAAGATCGCACCACTGCACCCCAGCCTAAAAAAAAAGTATACTATAATTCACATTTATTATTTTTAGTTCCCTTAGAATGGATTCAACTATTGCACAGGTGGCTTTCAAACACGCGTTTATGAAGTATCCTAAAAGTACTGAACTGCCTATACTCTCTTTAGCAAATCCTTCTTCATAAAAGTTTACAAATGTGTATTAGACAGCTGTCATTGCTGCTCTGCCCCATCTCCCTTCCCTTGAATTAACACCCTTCCCCTGTCCCATAAGGGGGCCAATCTCAGTAGCCCCTATTCTAACATTCTACCCTCCCAAACCCAGAAGACTGTCTGGCCCAGGGTTGGACACATCACCCAAGTAGTAACAAATCATTACTGGCTGACCAGATTTTCTCTTGATAATTTGAACTAAAAGAGATACTGGTTGTCAAGCGATAGTGGGACTTGGAGCTAAAAGGTTAAACGGTGGAGGACACAGTAAGCCAAAGTGGTACGCCGAAGACATGTATCAGAAAACAGGAAAGGTTGGAACAGAAACCCAGAGAAGCAGAATTGGGAAATATAGCTAAGCTACTTGCTGATTTCTAACGTTCCACTTCCCCAATGCCTAGCTCTATTTCTTGCTCATAAATGCCAGTTGAGATTCTCTCTGATATTATTTTTCTCGGTTTTTTTTTTTTTTTTTTTTTGAGACGGAGTCCTGCTCAGTCGCCCAGGCTGGAGTGCAGTGGCACAATCTCAGCTCACTGCAACCTCCGCCTCCCGGGTTCACGCCATTCTCCTGCCTCAGCCTCCCAAGTAGCTAGAACTACAGACACCTGCCACGATGCCCGGCTAATTTTTTTTTGTATTTTTAGTAGAGATGGGGTTTCACCATGTTAGCCAGGATGGTCTTATCTCCTGACCTTGTGATCCACCCGCCTCGGCCTCCCAAAGTGCTGGGATTACAGGCGTGAGCCACAGCGCCCGGCATTATTTTTCTCTCGTTTTAACAATCTTCCTTTTTTCCTAGTTTAAACTGATGTCTATTCTTTTCAACCAAAAAGTCTTGACTAAATAAAAGATGAGCTTCATTTTTATCCCTTGTCTCACTACAACAATTGACATTAGTAAGATTTTGCTGATTTTTTTACCCCCGCAAGAGACAGGGTCTCCCTATGTTGCCGAGGCTGGACTTGAACTCCTGGGCTCCAGCAATCCTCCTACTTCAGCCCCTCAAGTAGCTGGCACTACAGGCATGTAACACTGAGCCCTGACTAGATATTACTAAATTCTATGTTGAACACATAGAGAAATAGAAACCAACTAGCTCCTTGCTATTCAAAGAATGTTGGGTAGACTACATGAATCAGCATTATCAGGAAGCTTGCTGGAAATTCAGATTCCCACTGAAGCAAAAATCTGCATTTTAATGATACTCGTGATCTTCATGCACATTAAAGTTTGAAAAGCTAAAATCTGGCCCACTTTTACAAGTAAGAGGCCCAAAGAAGAAGGGTATACTATTTAAAAAAAAAAAATCCTGAGCCAGAGTGGTGGTGGTGTACACCTATAGTCCCAACTACTCCAGAAGCTCAGTCAGGATGATCACTTAAGCACAGAACTTTGATTCTGGCCTGGGCAACACAGTGAGACCCTATCTCTAAAAGGAACCAAATAATGTGAAGTGTATTTCCAAAGCATTTTGTTGTTGTTGTCTGAGAAGGAGTCTCACTCTGTTGCCCAGGCTGGACTGCAGTGGCACGATCTCGGCTCACTGCAACCTCCACCTCCCAGGTTCAAGCAATTCTCCTGCCTCAGCCTCCCAAGTAGCTGGGATTACAGGCATGTGCCACCACACTGGCTAATTTTTTTTGTATTTTTAGTAGAGATGGGGTTTTACCATATCGGCCAGGCTGGTCCAAGTGATTCCCTTGCCTCAGCCTCCCAAGTAGCCGGGATTACAGACGTGTGCTACCACACCCAGCTAATTTTTATATTTTTAGTAGAGATGGGGGTTTCACCATGTTAGCCAGGCTGGTCTTGAACTCCTGACCTCAGGTGATCTGCCCACCTTGGCCTACCAAAGTGCAGGGATTATAGGCGTGAGTGAACGTGCCCAGTCTGCAAAGCATTTTAATATCTATTTATAATTTACCTGTAATTTCTGTTGAAATAAGAATTGCTTAGGTTAGTGCTTTGATAATACTAAATATAAATTATTCTTACCTATTCATTAAATTTAGCAAGTTTTCTATAAAGTTTTAGTTATGTGAAAAACTAAATTATCTTTTCCTACTTTCAGTAATCTAACAATCTAACTTCCCAACTAGTCCCTATTATTCTTTTTCTTTTCTTTTTTTTTTTTTTTGAGACAGAGTCTTGCTCTGTGGCCCAGCCTGTCGCCCAGCCTGGAGTGCAGTGACAGGATCTCAGCTCACTGCAACCTCTGCCTCCCAGGTTCAAGCCATTCTCCCATCTCAGCCTCTGGAGTAGCTGGGATTACAGGCACGCGCCACGAGGACCGACTAATTTTTGTATTTTTAGTAGAAACGGAGTTTCACACTGTTGGCCAGGCTGGTCTCGAACTCCTGACGTCAGGTGATCCGCCCACTTTGGCCTCCCAAAGTGTTAGGATTACAAGCGTGAGCCACCGCGCCCGGCCTCCAATCAGTCCCTGTTATTCTAACTTTGTTATATTTCATCTTAATCTCAAAAAGGAGATTTGCTCAACTCTTACTTATGAAATTTATTGCAGGAAGGAAGAGGATCATAATATAGTACAAAAGGTACCTTCTGATGGAACAATAAACCAAGCATGCCTGTCTCTTAATACTCTAGTTCATTAACCCACAGACGTATTGATACGTATGCTTTTTTGGAACACAGAGAATTAAAAACACACTTTAAACATCTCAGGTAGGTCAAACATGAAAAGGTCTCTGCAGAATCTTGTAATAACAAATGCCTAACTGTCATTACATTTATGCTCTGGTTATTATCTAATTCAATACGTATCTTGAGGCCTCCTAATAAGTTATATTCACTCATAAGTTATATTCTCTAAAAAAAGAAAGCATAATCAGCAAAAAGCAAAAACATCAGGGTGTACTAAATCCAATTGAATAAAAAACGTTGTTTTGGTTTATAAATATAAACCCCATTTATTTATTTATTATTTATTTACTTTTATGAGACGGTGTCTCACTCTGTTGCCCAGGCTGGAGTGCAGTGGTGAAATCATAGCTCACTGCAGCCTTCAACTCCTGGGAGTTGAATGCCTTCAGCTTCAATCCTCCTGCCTCAGCCTCCTGACTAGCTGGGACCACAGCTGTTTGTGACCATGTCTGGTTAATTAATTAATTAATTTTTTTTTTTTTTGAGATGGAGTCTCACTCTGTCACCAGCCTGGAGTGCAGTGGCGTGATCCTGGCTCACTACAACCTCCGCCTCCTGGGTTCAAGCAATTTTCCTGCCTCAATCTCCCAAGTAGCTGGGACTACAGGTGCACGCCACCATGCCCAGATAATTTTTGTATTTTTAGTAGAGATGGGGTTTCACCATGTTGGCCAGGATGGTCTTGATCTCTTAACCTCGTGATCTGCCCCCCCTTGGCCTACCAAAGTGCTGGATTTACAGGCGTGAGCCACCACGCCCAGCAATTTTTTGGTTTTGTATTTAGAGACCAGGTCTCACTATTTTGCCCAGGCTGGTCTTGAACTCCTGGCTTCAAGCAGTCCTCCTGCCTCAGCCTCCCAAAGTGCTGGGATTACTGGTATGAGCCATAGAACCGGGCTAGAAAACCTATTTAAACACAAACCGTTTTCACAAGGCTAAAATAGTTATTTTTCTATATATTTTTATTCAATAAAAAGCTATTCAATAAAGTAGGTAAGGAATGAGGGTAATATATATATATAAGTATTGAGTTTTCTATAGGTTGACATCAAAGCAAAGACACATTATACACACAAGTAGTGTATATTTTTTCAGGATGTCCATTACGATAATTTATAATTATAGGCCAGGTGTCGTGGCTCATTCCTGTAATCGCAGCACTTTGGAAGGCCATGGTGGGCAGATCGCCTGAGGTCAAGGGTTCGAGACCAGCCTAGCCAACATAGTGAAACCCTGTCTCTACTAAAAATATAAAAAATTAGTCAGGCGTGGTGGCACGCCCCTGTAGTCCCAGCTACTGGGGAGGCTAAGGCACAAGAATTGCTGGAACCTGGGAGGTGGAGGTTGTGGTGAGCCAAAGTTGCGCCACTGCACTCCAGCCTGGGCAACAGATATTAATTATAGATGAATTATAGATATTAAACTGTTTTGGAGGCACACTTCACATAATACACTTCTTAAAGGTATGCTACTTTTAAATCCATCTAAAAGTATGCTACTTTTAAATGCAATTAACTTGCCCCAGCCCAGTTTTAACTTACTTTCCTGCTACAATCAGGTCCAGAGTATAAGAAAAACTAACAAAAATAATTTAATATTATGAGCATCTTTTAAAACCTTCAAAACCATTACTAATTTTTTTTTTCTTTTTGGTAGACGGAGTCTACCAAATCTTGTTTTTATAGGTCTACATCTAAATTTATAGTATACACATTTATAATGTGCCTTATGGCCACATTACACACATGTGCCTTTTAGCATTTACAGCTACTTACACCAGCACTTTTCTTTTTTTTTTTTTTTTGAGACGGAGTCCTGCTCTATCACCCAGGCTGGAGTGCAGTGGTGTGATCTCGGCTCACTGCAACCTCCACCTCCTGGGTTCAAGCCATTCTCCTGCCTCAGCCTCCCAAGCAACTGGGATTACAGACATGGACCACCACCCCCAGCTAATTTTTGTATTTTTAGTAGAGACGGGGTTTCACCATGTTGGCCAGGCTGGTCTCGAACCCCTGACCTCAGGTAATCCGCCCACCTCAACCTCCCAAAGTGCTAGGATTACAGGCGGGAGCCACCACGCCCAGCCAGTACTCTGTATTTAGTAACCTCCAAAGCTTCCATCATACTAATTCCCAGTCTGAATTACCCTATTATATGCTTTTCCAACCTCCTCCCAGGCCAAAGGTACTGTTATAGAAAGCCAGAATTCGCCGGGCATGGCGGCTCACGCCTGTAATCCCAGCACTTTCGGAGGTCGAGGCGGTCGGATCACGAGGTCAGGAGATCGAGACCATCCTGGCTAACACGGTGAAACCCCGTCTCTACTAAAAAAATACAAAAAAAATTAGCCGGGCACAGTGGCGGGCGCCTGTAGTCCCAGCTACTCAGGATGCTGAGGCAGCAGATCGGCATGAACCCGGGAGGCGGAGCTTGCAGTGAGCTGAGATGGTGCCACCGCACTCTAGCCTGGGCGACAGAGCGAGACTCCGTCTCAAAAAAAAAAAGAAAGCCAGAATCACACTCTTGGCCTACAAGACGTTCAACATGTTTTTCTAACTTCAATTAGGGATATCACTGGCAAACAGTAATTCTTTTATAGCACTCCCCAAAAGAGCTATTTCAAGTCACTTTAAGCCTTTGATTTTACCTTCCTTTAACTGCAACCAATGATACTGCCTCCTACTTTAATGAGCACCCCAATCTCTCCCTCAAGATTTGTTCACAAAATTAACTTCCCTTGCTCCTTTCCCTTCATCTTATCATTAAATGTCAACACACTTCCTTCTATATCTTGCTCTCTGAATTCCTTCTCCATATACTCAACATCTTCAATTTTTCCCTCTTACAAGTACCTTTCCTTTAACTTCCAATATGCATAAATCCATCCTGAAAAATAATTTAACCTTAATGTCCCTCCAGTAGCTCCTTAATTCTCTTACTACTTTTACAAAGCAAAATATTCCAATGTCTACGAGATCTTAGGAATGACTCACACTGGTCATCTAGTCCATTAGTTTTCAATATTCAGTGTTTTCTAGATATACTTGATCCCACCACGAACGAAGGAAAAAAAATCCATTTATCCTAAGGACATAAGCTTACAGGCCAACAAGTCTCTTAAGGTCACAAGAATCCACTGTAATATTGTCAGAAATAAACTTTATTTCAACGGTCTTAAACTATTAAAAAAATTAATTGAAAATGGTATTAACATCAACTATAAATTTAAACAGCTGAAGTATCATAAAATAAAATCTTTTTTTTTTTTTGAGATGGAGTTTCTCTTGTTGCCCAAGCTGGAGTGCAATGGCTTGATCTTGGCTTACCACAACCTCCGTCTCCCAGGTTCAAGCAATTCTCCTGCCTTAGCCTCCCAAGTAGCTGGGATTACAGGCATGCGCCACCACGTCCGGCTAATTTTGTATTTTTAGTAAAGATGGGGTTTCTCCATGTTGGTCAGGCTGGTCTCAGACTCCCGACCTCAGGTGATCTGCCTGCCTCAGCCTCCCAAAGTGCTAGGATTACAGGCATGAGCCACTGTGCCCAGCCAATAAAATCATTTTTTTAATTTTATTTCGAGTCTTGCTCTGTCACCCAGGCTGGAGTGCAGTGGCGCAATCTCGGCTCACTGCAAGCTCCGCCTCCCAGGTTCACGCCATTCTCCTGCCTCAGCCTCCCAAGTAGCTGGGACTACAGGCACCGCCCGCCACCTCTCCCAGCTAATTTTTTGTATTTTTAGTAGAGACGGGGTTTCACCGTGGTCTGGATCTCCTGACCTCGTGATCCGCCCACCTCGACCTCCCAAAGTGCTGGGATTACAGGCGTGAGCCACCGCGCCCAGCCTTAAAATCATTTTTTAAAAACACAACAGAGGCGAGACACAGTGGCTCACACATGTAATCCCAGCACTTTGGGAGGCCGAGGTGGACACATCACTTGAAGTCAGGAGTTCCAGACCACACTGGCCAACATGGTAAAACCCTCTACTAAAAATATAAAAATTAGTTGGGCGTGGTGGTATGCGCCTGTAATCCCAGCTACTCGGGAGGCTGAGGCATGAGAATCACTTGAACCTGGGAGATGGGGGTTGCAGTGAGCTGAGATCACGCCACTGCACTCCAGCCTGGGCAACAGAGCAAGACACCGCACCTGGCCAACCTTGGACATTTTAAATCAATAAATCATTAAGATGGAGAACTTGCTAAATAAAATATTCCATTCCTTGCCTTTTTCTTCCATGAGCTTACTTCTTCCATTTTCTCCCTTCTGTTGGACTCTTCATTCTCTTCCTTCCATGCCAGCCTGGACTCCAAGAAGTATCATCTGAACTAGCACCTTTGACTGAAATCCTTATTCTTTCCTTATAGCCATCTAACCAAAAATCAGCACTACAAATTCACTTTCTTCCTTCCTACATCACGATGGTTTAGCACAAATACAGAAAAATCACTGAGTGATCCATCACAGAAATCCATGTCATTGGGAAAACTGATTTAGCTCTATTCCTACTCTTTCTTCTACATGTAGAATATGAATCAGGCTGAGCCAATCAGGTTACTCTGATGACCTACTGACAATAATGATAGGTTCAGGAAAAAGCATCTGATCTGAGGCAATCTAATCAGTGAATAGCAAGACTTCATCCGTAATACTAGGACAAAGATTCTCAAAATTAACATGGAAGCATTTAGCTTCCCTGAAGCTTCAAGGGGAACCAAACTTAAGGTTAAGCTGACATCAAATAAGCAAATCAAGATATGAAAAATCTGATCCTGGCCAGGCGTGGTGGCTAACACCTATAATCCCAGCACTTTGGGAGGCCAAGGCGGGTGAATTACTGGAGGTCAGGAGTTCAAGACCAGCCTGGCCAACACGGAGATAACCCATCTCTACTAAAAATACAAAATTAGCTGGGCGTGGTGACGTGTGCCTGTAATCCCGGCTACTGGGGAGGCTGAGGCAGAAGAATCGCTTGAATCTGGGAGGTGGAGGTTGTGGTGAGCCAAGATCGCACCATTGCACTCCAGCCTGGGCAAAAAGAGTGAAACTCCATTTCAAAAAAAAAAAAAAAAGAAAGCAAAATCTGATCCTGAAGATGCTGAGCAACTGGCTCCAGCCTGATGCCACCAAATCCTACTCATCACTTGATTTACTTACATGGACCAATAAGCTCCCTTTCAGCAAGGGTTCCAGTGGGTTTTCTGTCGTAGACCAAAAAAATTCTGATACATAATACCTGGGTTGAGACTGACATCAACAAACCATACTAATGCTTTGGTTGATATTCAGCTGCCAAGTCTAGTCTTAGATTTCATCTACAGTAATCAGAGCTTCCTTCTTTCTGTAAGCCAGTACTTTGCTCATAGTAGACACTTGAGGAGTATTTGTTGAACAAATAGCAAGGCAGGATCTAGACCAGGGATCTGGATTATCCAAGTCAGAACAATATTGTCAGCTGGGCGCAGTGGCTTACACCTGTAATCCCAGCACTTTGGGAGGCCGAGGCAGGCAGATCACAAGGTCAGGAGATCGAGACCATCCTGGCTAACATGGTGAAACCCCATCTCTACTAAAAATACAAAAAATTAGCCAGGCGTGGTGGTGGGTGCCTGTAGTCCCAGCTACTTGGGAGGCTGAGGCAGGAGAATGGCGTGAACCCGGGAGGGGGAGGTTGCAAGTGAGCCGAGATCGCACCACTGCACTCCAGCCTGGGTGACAGAGCAAGACTCCATCTCAGAAAAAAAAAAAAAAAAAAAAAAGAACAAAAAAACAAAAACAATATTGTTTTCTAGAAGCAATAAAATCAACTTTGAGACAGTGTTTTTCAATCTTTTTTGATTGTGTTCCAAGTAATGTATTATTATTATTTTTTTTTTTTTGAGATGGAGTCTCACTCTATCACCCAGACTGGAGTGCAGTGGCTCTATCTTGGCTCACTGCAAACTCCACCTCCTGGGTTCAAGTGATTCTCCTGCCTCAGCCTCCCAAGTAGCTGGGATTACAGGTGTGCGCCACCATGCCCAGCTAATTTTTGTATTTTTAGTAGAGACAGGGCTTCTTCATGTTAGTCAGGCTGGTCTTGAACTCCTGACCTCATGTTCCGCCCGCCTCGGCCTCCCAAAGTGCTGGGATTACAGGCATGAGCCACCATGTCAGCCTAAGTAATGTACATGACCCGGTATACACAAAATCTATATAACTCAAGGAAAGATTAAAAAAAAAAAAAAAACCAGCATTTAATCCCAAAGCACTGATATTTTCTCTTTTATTCCATTTTTTTAAAAAATGCTTATTATTGATTATCCATCAAATTGATTTCACACCCCTCACAAGGGTCATGACTTATATATTGAAAAACATAGTCCAGCTCTCTTAAGTTAAAATGGAGAACTTGCTAGTAAATACATAGGTCGGGGCAAACACCACCAAAAAAGTTATGTACTCTAGTCCAGTCACCTTCAAACCGATTAGGTTAAGAGCCCTTTTTTTTTTTTTTTTTTTTAACCAGGAGAAATAACTTTATTTGGACTGAGAGCTGGAGAACAAGAATAGGACCTGAGATAGCATACTGGGCTAAGGAGGAGAGGTAAGGTTCCAAAATGGCAGTCAAAGCTCATCGACCAAACAGACTCTACTTCCCAGCAACCTTGCAGTTAGTGCAACCAACAAAAGGCCTGCTGGGGAATGTATTTTCCACTAAATTCCCCAAGTATGCCAACATTACAAAAAAGATAGAGGTTTTTCATCATAATTAAATTTCCACAATCCTCCCCAATCACAAGTATTATAAGCAGAAGTAAAAAATCACATTTTACAGATCTCAAACTTGTCTTCAACATTTAGTTCATCATCTTCAAAAAACAGCTCCCCTGCTAAACTCATTAGCTATATGATCTATCCAAGCAACAACAAGATGGCCAGGCCATGGCAATTCTCTTCCCATTTTCCCTAGCCACTTAGGGCTCAACAGCAGGGTGAAGCTCAGGCGGGGGTAGGGTGTGGGGAGCACAAGGGCTACTTTCCCCCAGTACAACATGGCATCTGAAGCTTGATAGGAGAGCAGAACTGGTGAGACTTGAGGGAAGGACCCAGGGCCTGTATTCAGTCAGAATCACTGCTGGAAGAGGAGGAGGAATGCTTGCTATGCTTGTGCATCTTTTTATGAGCTTTCTTCATTTTCTTCTGTATCTTCTTGCCCACTATCACTGCTGGTCCGACCATGCCAGGAGCCAAGGGACTCACAGGAGGCATTCCAGGAGCAGACGGTGGGTATGGAGGAGGGTAGGGACCCGAGGATTGGCATCCTGGATACCCTGGCTGTGGCACAGGATGAGGGGGCCAACCTGGGGGGAAAGCTGAATTGCCTTGCGGAGCTCCTGGGGGAGGAGGACAGGGGCCTGGGGGAAAGGGTGGGTTGATAGGTGGTGAGTGGGCAGGATTGGAACCTCCAGGGCACCCAATGTTGGGTGGATATGGATTTGGCCCTGGCTGCCTGGCATTGGGATTCCACATGTTTAGGTGTGTCCTCCAGCCTTTCCACTGCTGCCTGGGCTTGATGCATTCTCAAGAGCTTCTTAACTAGTTTCACCTCCTGTCTGCTCTCTCATCTTCATCATGCAAAAATTAGACTTTCCGTGTTACCTCTGCCTTACTCAAGTAGTCAAAGTGGTCCACAGTCTACTAGGCTTAGCTCTGAGACTAGAGGCCAGAGTAATGGCAAGGAATCCACTAAATGTACCAAACATTGCAGATAGCATGTAAAACAGTTCAAACATACATATGATGACAACTACTTATTTGTCAAAGTTATATATGTGTCACTTAATAGAATACAAATTCATTTCCAAGTATCATGGAATTTACAGGAACATTCTGACACATCCTGAACAGGCCAACCTCATCGCCTACTACCACCCAACAGAAACCCTCTGCTCCTGACAAATTAATCTCCTTACCTACACACATAAAAGTTTCACACTAACCTTCAACCCTACTACTCCCTTTCTCCTAGCCTGGAATACCCTTCCCTTCTCTTTACTTATCCAAACCTTACTTATCTGGCAAAGCACAATGGCTCATGCCTGTAATTCCAGCATTTGGGGAGGCCAAGGCAGGAAGACGCTTGAGCCCAGGACTTCAAGACACCCTGGCCCCTTCTCTACAAAAAATAAATAATTAGCTGGGCATGGTGGCACATACCTGTAGTCAGCTATTTGAGGGGGCTGAGGTGGGAAGATCGCATGAGCCCAGGTAGCTGAGGCTGCAGCAAGCTATGATCATGCCACTGCACTCCAGCATAGGTGACACAGCGAGGCCTTGTCTCAAGTCACTAAAAACAGGCCTTACTTCATCATGAAGTGAAGGCACGCCTTCACATCTCTTCCCTGTCTTCCTATAGATTTGTGATCTATAGATGTCATGGGACAGCATCGTAAGAATAATTGTAGGCCAGGCGTGGTGGCTCACGCCTGTAATCCCAGCACTTTGGGAGGCCGAGGCGGGCGGATCAACAGGTCAGGAGATCGAGACCATCCTGGCTAACAAGGTGAAACCCCATCTCTACTAAAAATACAAAAATTAGCCCGGCGTGGTGGTGGGCGCCTGTAGTCCCAGCTACTCGGGAGGCTGAGGCAGGAGAATGGCGTGAACCCAGGAGGCGGAGCTTGCAGTGAGCCGAGATTGCGCCACTGCACTCCAGCCTGGGTGACAGACCGAGACTCCGTCTCAAAAAAAAAAAAAAAAAAAGAATAATTGTGTTGAATGTTTTGTTGTAATGATAAAATAAGATTAAAAAGTAAGAGCACTTTGGAAGTTTCAAGGTTTTATTTTTTGAATAGCTTTAGGTAAAAATCATGAATACAACTGGCTGCTACCTCAAATGAGATGTCAATTTTTAGGGATGCCCTATCTGGAACACTTTTTCAGGAAACCCAGACCTTGGAATATTGTCACCCTCAGCAGTAGAGTCTTCAAAACAATCTTCCTTTTATTAAGAGCTGATTTATACATTAACAACGATTAATTTCTCAGTTTTTGAAATTATATGAAGTTACCTGGATCCAGTGTATATAAGCTGGAAAAATACCCAAAAACATAAGGCTGACAGAGCCAAATTAGACTGTTGGAGACATTTTAAATTATTTGAAAATACATTAACATTTTCTACTACATACTCTTAGAAGTTCTAGCCATCACTGGTGGTGGAACACACCTATGTGAGCTACAGACAAACTTGTTAGGATCACTTTAAGTTTATGAGCTTTAAAATCATTTAAAGAACAATTCCAGGCCAACACGGAATCAAAGTATTTAGTTTCTACGTACAGTTTTTTCCTTAAAACAATATTTAAAGCCGTGAGATTCTGCAATTATAGAGGCAGTAGGAATAAAGAGAAAACAAAAACCAAAAATAAAGCCGTGTGAAATGTCAGGATGATGTAGTGGGGAAATAAACTTTAGAATGAGTGACCTTAGCTGTAACTAAGTAATTGCTAATATTTAGCCCCCACTTCATATCCAAGCATTGCTCTAAATCTTTTACGTGAATTATTTCGTTTAACCCACGCACCACCTATTAAGTAGATATTATTATTATCCCCATTTCACAGTTCAGACACTGAGCTTTTTTTGAAAGTTACCAAGTCCAAGGTTACAAGTAAACAGTAGGGCAGGGACTCAAACCCAGGTGTACTGCCACCTGGAAGTATTAAGTCCTTGCTCCTAACTACTACTTCATTGATCTGGCTTTATGACTTTATAAGTCATATACCCACCCCGGGCCTCAGTTTCTTCATCTGTAAAAACAACGCAACGAATGCCACAGTACAGCTCCTTCCAGCTCTGCCTAGCGTCGTTATCATCAACCTTACAATCTACCTGAGCGTCAACAAGCCAGTGTCATCCCTTCTTTTAAATGAATTCTACTCAAACAGCATTTACAACGCACCTACTAGGCGTCCGGCCTTGTGCTGCGCGAGCGCCCAAGCCCAACTCCCCCACGGTCTCTGCTCCCGCCGCGGCGCCAGCAGGCCCCCCTCTTTCCCCGCAACTCTCCGAGAATAGCGGGGGTCCTTTTTCCCCACCCGACACACAGAAGCCTCGGGCCACCCCCAGCTCTGCTCCCCGGGCCCACTCACCCTTCTGGTGGTCTCTGCTGCCAGGCGCCGCGAGACCCCGCGTCCCCGCTGCCCCGTCCCCCACGGGGGTCGTGTGGTGAGCGCCCAACTGCGATCGTTCGGCAACTCTGCCTTTCGCCATGGCTGCTGCAAGGTGAAGGGAGCGGTGCGGTGCCGCGCCCCCTAAACAACAAAACTCTGTTGCAGGCTCCTTACTACGCCGAAACGCCACGGCTAGAGCCACTTCCGGCGCGACCTCCTCACCCGAGACGACCTCAGCCCAGCGAGTACTGCAACCTCTTGCAAACACCCGCAGCGCCCACCACAGGCTAAACCCCGCCCCGTGCCGCCCCCGAGCCTCGCGTGCTCGCGCCGGCCCAGTAACCGCGAGACAAGTCAGGGTCCTGGACCGCCCCCTTCAGTGCCCCGCCCCGGCCCGCCCGCGGGAAAGAGGTGGCCGCCGGGCGCTGGGGCGAGAGCATGCGCAGTCGCGGCACCTGAGTCACCCGGCTGCGACTCGCTGGCCCTGGCGTCTAAAGCGTAGCCTTAATTACCCGGAAGTGCGGTCCCAGGGACTTCAAACCTTTTGTCCAGGCCCCCGGAAGTGCCTGTGATTAGTCGGCATTTCGCGGCTGAGGCTGATTCAGCCCATTACATCAATTCCGCAGCTGCTCTCTTCAATTTGGAGGCGCCAGAGAGTGCTTGATCTAAAAGATGGTGGGAAATACAAAGGTTGAGCAAAACCTACCTGAATTTCAGGAAACTAAGGCTCAGAGAGGGCTACGTACAACCTGTGAAGATCACAGGATGGCAAAAATGGGCTTAGAATCCAGGTTGTCCTGTTCCCAAAGCTAACGGTTTTGCATTAGCTGCTGCCCCTTACTACTAAACCCAAGTCAGCTCTACATTTAGCTTATCCCTAAGCTAAGCGGAAACATGCCTTTTCCACAGGTAACTTTTTCTGCTTCTACCCCTCAGAGCACATTCAGCTTACTCACCGTGGTTACCTCTTGAAAGCAACTTGGAGGCCGGTCGCGGTGGCTCAAGCCTGTAATCCCAACACTTTGGGAGGTCAAGGCGGGCGGATCATTTGAGACCAGGAGTGTGAGGCCAGACTGGCCAAAATGGTGAGATGAGACCCCGTCTCTGCTAAAAATACAAAAATTAGCTGGACATGATGGCTTGTAATCCCAGCTACTCGAGAGTCTGAGTCAGGAGAATCGCTTGAACCCCGGAGGCTGAGGTTGCGGTGAGAAATTGCACCGCTGCACTCCAGCATAGACCACAAAGCAAGACTCCGTCCCAAAAAAAAAAAAAAAAAAAAATCCTGATTGTTTCTATTCAGTAATTACATTTGTAGGAAATTATTCCATGAAAATAAACATAAATAATTCCTCTGTATAACAGTGAAAAACTAAAAGCAATATAAAAATCCAACACTAAATAAAAATGGTTAAGTAAATTATGGGAAACCCATTCAATTGGACTGTTTTATGTACACATCCTTTGCCTACTTCTGGCTCCCATTTTATTTCCTTCATAGTCATTAAAAGCAATTAATTCTGTGAACTATTTGTTTACTTGTTTATTGTCTGCCTCCACCTTTAGAATATAAGCTTTAAGGCAGGGGCTTTGTCTTTTTGTTTTTTGTTTTTTTAAGTGATGGGAATCTCACTATATTGTCCAGGCTGGATTTGAACTTCTGGACTCAAGGGATCCTCAAGCATCAGCCCTCTGAGTAGCTGGGACTACAGGCTCCATGCTGTGGCTCCCAGCTGGGCTTTGTCTTTTTGATCACCATTGTATCCCCAGTAGCTGACAGAGTGCCAATACCTAAGTGGCCATTCAATGAATTTGTTGAATAATTTTTTTTTTGAGATGGTGCCCAGCCGAATAAATTTTCAATCTTAGGAAATTATATTTATGGGCCAGGTGCCATGGCTTACACCTGTGATTTCAGCACTTTGGGAGACCAAGGTGGGCGGATCACCTTGAGGTCGGGAGTTCGAGTCAAAAAAAAAAAAAAAAAGAAAACATTTTATATATTTTACTATGCAAACATTAAAAATTGAAGTACAACAAAAACTAAAAACAAACACTGAGAAGTATTTGACACATAAGAATTACTACAAATCAGTAAGGAAAGCACAACTCAACAGAAAAATGGGCAAAGAATATGAATTATCAACACATAGAAGAAAAAATTAAATGTGCTTAAGACATCTGAGTGCGCAGTGGGAAAGCCAACTCCAAAACTTAGGAAATTCCAAAAAATTAGGAAAAGATGAACAACCTCAGTGCAGTGTGATAAGAGTGACTGAGGGGTGCGCAGATTGCAATAGCAGAAGAGAGGAATATCTAAATTACAGTGGGGCTGTAAAGTCTCCCAGGAAGCAGGATTAAAACTGATTTTTAGAGAATGAATAGGAATTAACAAAGTTGAAAGCAGAGAAAATAGCTTTTGCAAAGGCTAGAAGCTACTGCTTATATTAGAAAAAAAGCTTCAAGCAAAGGGTGGGAGAATGGAAAGAAATGCTACGAAAGATATGAGACCAGGACCTTATCACAAACTGCTAAAAGTTTGAACTTAATCCTCAAAGATATTTAACCAGAGAGGGACTTAGTAAGATTTGTATTTTTGGGCGGGCACATTGGCTCACCCCTGTAATCCCAGCACTTTGGGAGGCTGAGATGGTTGGATCACCTGAGGTCAGGAGTTCAAGACCACTTTGAAAACCCGTCTCTACTAAAAGTACAAAAAATTAGCTGGGTGTGGCCGGGTGTGGTGGCGCACGCCGGGTGTGGTGGCTCACGCCTGTAATCCCAGCACTTTGGGAGGCCGAGGTGGGCGGATCACAAGGTCGGGAGATCAAGACCATCCTGGCTAATATGGTGAAACCCCGTCTCTACTAAAAATACAAAGAATTATCCGGGCGTGGTGGCAGGCGCCTGTAGTCCCAGCTACTCAGGAGGCTGAGGCAGGAGAATGGTGTGAACCCAGGAGGCGGAGCTTGCACTGAGCCGAGATCGCGACACTGCACTCCAGCCTGGGTGACAGAGCAGGACTCCGTCTCAAAAAAAAAAAAATACCTGGGCGTGGCAGCGGGCGCCTGTAATCCCAGCTACCCGGGAGGCTGAGGCAGGAGAATCGCTTGAACCAGGGAGGTAGAGGTTCCAGTGAGCTGGGATCGTGCCATTGCACTCCAGCCAGGGCAACAAGTGTGAAACTCCGTCTCAAAAAAAAGATTTGAATTTTCAAAGCTTATTCTGACCGCCTTATGGAAGTGTGCCAAATCAACAGCGGAAAGAGAAGTTAGGAGATTACTGCAATAATCCTGGCCTGACCTAGCATAGTGTACTGGAGACAAAAAGAAGATATCAGATATAAGATTATGTATGAGAAGAACTATCTCTAAACTTTTATTACTTTAATTACATGAATATATACATAGACATTCCAGGCAAAATTTTTTTTTTTTTTGAGATGGAGTTTCACTCTTATTGCCACGCTGGAGTGCAATGGCATGATCTTGGCTCGCGGAAACCTCCGCCTCCCAGTTCAAGCGATTTTCCTGCCTCAGCCTCCCAAGTAGCTGGGATTACAGACATGTGCTACCACGCCCGGCTAATTTTGTATTTTTAGTAGAGGGGGTTTCTCCATGTTGATCAGGCTGGTCTCGAACTCCCGACCTCAGGTGATCTGCCCACCTCGGCCTCCCAGTGCTGGGATTACAGCTGTGAGCCACCACGCCCAGCCTCCAGACAAATATTGAAAAAGCAAATTATCAGACAGAAAAACATTAAGTCCAGGCAGGGTGGGTCATGCCTGTAATCCCAGCACTTTTGGAGGCTGAGGAGGGCGGATTGATTGGGCTCAGGGGTTTGAGACCAGCCTAAGCAACATGGTGAAACCCTGTCTCTACAAACAATACAAAAAAGCCGGGCATGGTGGCAGGTGCCTGTAATCCCACCTACTCAGGAGGCTGAGGTGGGAGAATGGCTTGAGCCCAGGAGGTGGAGGTTGCAGTGAGCCAAGATCATGCCATCGCACTGTAGCCTGGGTGACAGAGCCAGACCCCGCCTCGAAAAAACAAAAACATTAAAATCAGGTCTAATATGTTAGCAGCAGCAAATCCGTACGGGTCTGTAGCAACCTCAATTCTTGCTTCCTCAGAAGAATTTGACCGAAGGGCATAAGGCAGAGTGAGAAACCAAGGCAAGTCTTAGAGGAGTGAAAGTTTATTAAAAAGCTTTAGAGAAGGAATGAAAAGAAGCAAAGTACACTTGGAAGAGGACCAACAGGTGACTTAAGAGATCAAGTGCACGGTTTGACCTTTACTTGGGGTCTTATACATTGGCCCAGGGTTATTTCTCCCCTGATTCTTCCCTCGGGATGGGCTGTCCACATGTGCAGTGGCCTGCCAGCACTTGGGAGGGGCTACATGCACAATGTCTTTACTGAAGTTGCACATGAAGGGGTGGGTTGCCCCTCCACACCTGTGGGCATTTCTCATTAGGTGGAACGAGAGACTTGGAAAAGAAAGAGACACAGAGACCAAGTATAGAGAAAGAAAAAGGGGCCCAGGGGACTGGCGTTCAGCATGTGGAGGATCCACGCCGGCACCAGCCTCTGAGTTCCCTTAGTATTTATTGATCATTATCGGGTGTGGCAGGATAATAGGATAATAGTGGAGAGAAGGTCAGAAGGTAAACACGTGAACAAATGTCTCTGCATCATAAACAAGCTAAAGAAAAAAGTGCTGTGCTTTTGATGTGCATATACATAAACATTTCAATGCCTTAAGGAGCAGTATTGCTGCCGGCATGTCCCGCCTCCAGCCCTAAGGTGGTTTTCCCCTATCTCAGTAGATGGAATATACAATCGGCTTTACACCGAGACATTCCATTGCCCAGGGACCAGCAGGAGACAGAAGCCTTCCTCTTATCTCAACTGCAAAGAGGCGTTCCTTCCTCTTTTACTAATCCTCCACAGCACAGACCCTTTACGGGTGTCGGGCTGGGGGACGATCAGGTCTTTCCCTTCCCATGAGGCCATATTTCAGACTATCACATGGGGAGAAACCTTGGACAATATCTGGCTTTCCTAGGCAGAGGTATTGTGTCTCTGGGTACTTGAGATTAGGGAGTGGTGATGACTCTTAACAAGCATGCTGCCTTCAAGCATTTGTTTAACAAAGCACACCCTGCACAGCCCTTAATCCACTTAACCCTGAGTTGACACAGCACATGTCTTAGGGAGCACAGGGTTGGGGGTAGGGTTACAGATTAAGAGCATCCCAAGGCAGAAGAATTTTTCTTAGTACAGAACAAAATGGAGTCTCTTATGTCTACTTCTTTCTACGCAGACACAGTACCAATCTGATCTCTCTTTTCCCCATAGCACACATGCTCACATGAGGCAGTTTTTCCTTTACCAGTCCAGTGTTCCTAGAGGAAGGTCATACACAAGTTAAATTCTGCCATTTTGCTTCTTAGTGTGCATACTTGAGCCGGAGATGTTACCGAGAAGCTGCCAATCATCAGTTTCAGGGTTTTTTCTATCTGTTGGGAGACTGCCTTTCCCTGGTGCCAGCTGCGACCAATTATTGTTTTAGAAAGGCAGTTTAATGGCCACCTGACCAACAACTGATGGTCGCCTGACATTCCTGGTGAAGTGGAGAGGCCCTCTCCTGCCCTCTCATGTCTGATTAGCTACCTTCTGTAACAATACCACCATCCATAGATAATTGTAATATTGGGATTTATCCTCCTGGGATATTAAAAAATGTTAAAGAAGTAGAATCTAGAGGATTTAGTGTCACTTAATATCCTTAGACAAAGATGTTAGTCAGAGGGGAGGCACTAGGTGTTTGGAGAGTTTCTGGTTTAGGAGGTTGAATGTGATACCAGTGGGACCACAACCCCAGCCAGTGTGTAGGCTCTAGATATTGCAGGAAGGAATTCAAGGATGAGTCAGAAAATAGTGAAAGTACGGAGACTTATTGCAAGGTGAAAAGTACACACTGAAGAAAGGGGAGCGCAGGTGTACTCAAAGAGTAGTTGCCCAATAGAGTTTGGGATTTCTACCTTTCTGGGTTTCTTTAACCAAAGGGTGGGATATTCATGAAGATTCCTGGAAAAATTCCTGGATTTTTCAGAAATGTGGTGCCACCCATTTTTATACCAAATTTGTTCCTGGAACCGTCAGGGGGTTGGTGGGTGTGTGATTATGTTTTATTGTTTTTGTTGTGGGTTTTTTTTTTTTTTTTCTTGACAGAGTCTTGCTTTGTTGCCCAGGCTGGAGTACAGTGGTGCGATCTCAGCTCACTGCACCCTCTGCCTCCCGGGCTCAAGCGATTCTCCTGCCTCAACCTCCCAAGTAGCTGGGACAATAGGTGAATGCCACCACACCTGGCTAATTTTTGTGTTTTTAGTAGAGATGAGGTTTCACCATGTTGGCCAGGTTGGTCTCGAACTCCTGACCTCAAGTGATCTGCCCGCCTCGGCCTCCCAAAGTGCTGGGATTACAGGCGTGAGCCACTGCGCCCAGCCCAGCCAACATTTTCTATTCTTCTGCCACCACCCTGTATTATTCCTGTCTCACTAGGAATAACGGCGGTAAGAGACCACAGGAAGAGGAGTTGGATTAAAGGAAAAGTTGTTAAATTTTGTTGTGATGGTCTTGAACTCCTGGACTCAGCAATTTTTCCGCCTCAGCCTCCCAAGTAGCTGGGATTACAGGGATGAGCCAATACCACACCTGGCCTCTCGGATACTTTCTATTCTTACTTCCTGACTCCTGCCACCTTTTCTCAGCTAAAACTTCTCTTATTATGGTAACCAGTGAGCTTATTTTTGTTGCCTTCAGTTAGTTTCTAGTTATTTCTCCTCTGCATTGCTTAATCCATTAACTGTTCCATCCTTCATGGTTTCCATGATAGTTCTCTAAACACTTGAAGGAAACTCTTCTTTTCCCTACTGCTTAAAGGCCAATATTTCCCCCAGGGTATCCACTCTGCCATGCGATAAGAGTCAATGACTCTCATTGCAAGGCTCAGTGGCTCACGCCTGTAATCCCAGCACTTTGGGAGGCCAAGGCGGGTGGATTGCTTGAGGTCAGGAGTTCGAGACCAGCCTGGCCAACATGGTGAAGCCCTGTCTCTACTAAAAATACAAAAATTAGCTGGGTGTGATGGTGCACAACTGTAATCCCAGCTACTCGGGAGGCTGAGGCAGGAGAATCGCTTGAACCTGGGAGGCGGAGATTGCGGTGAGCCCAGATCGCAGCATTGCACTCCAGCCTGGGAAATAAGAGCTAAACTCCATCTCAAAAAAAAAAAAAAAAAAAAAAAAAAAAAAGAAAAAAGAAAAAGAAAAGAAAAAAAAAGAGCCTATGACTCTTTCTTTCTTTTTTTTTTTTTTTTTTTGAGACAGAGTCTCACTCTGTCGCCGAGGCTGAAGTGCAGTGGGGCGATCTCAGCTCACTTGAACTTCCGGGTTCAAGCGATTCTCCCACCTCAGCCTCCCAGAGTAGCTGGGACTACAGGCGTGCGCCACCATGTCCACTGCTTTTGGTTATTTTATTATTATTATTTTTGAGGCAGAGTCTCGTTCTGTGGCCCAGGCTGGAGTATGTTGGCACCATCTTGGCTCACTGCAACCACTGCTTCCCGGTTTCAAGCAGTTCTCCCGTCTCAGCCTCCCAAGTAGCTGGGACTACAGACCCGTGCCACCACGCCTGGCTAATTTCTGTATTTTTAGTAGCGATGGGGTTTCACTATGTTGGCCAGGCTGGTCTCGAACTCCTGACCTCATGATCCGCCCGCCTCAGCCTCCCAAAGCGCTGGGATTACAGGCGTGAGCTACCACGCCCGGCCTCACCTATGACTCTTTCTAGGCAACATCTAGGTCATGACTTCAACAACCGCTTATTATACACAGATGACAAATGTTTATCTTAAATGCCAGAATGATATACATAGAACTTAATACACATTTACACCAGGGTGTACCACGAACATCTCAAATTCAGAATATCCAAATCTGAAATGAATATCTTACCTCTCAAACTTTATCCACTCCCTGTATTCACAGACATTGCAGATGACACCACGAGCTCCCCTTTTGCTCAGGCAAATCTAAGAATTCTCATTTAACATTTGTTAAATTCAACTTGTGAAATGAATGAATGAATTCCTTCTTGTCCTTTGAGAAAAGAAAAACTTTTATCTGAGAAATGCAAGTCCTTTAAACTATCAGGCCCAGAAAGACATTCAAATGAGACCCCAATCATGTCCTACTCCTCCCTTGTGAGCTATGTATTCTTCTCCTGAAACTGCCTGCAATTGCCACAAGTAGCTATAAAGTAACCTAAAAATGATGCACTGGACACAAATAATCCGCACACTGTAGTTTAACAATGTATAGCCAATCACTAATCAGTGTTATGTGTGTAAACCAATGAGAATTCCTGACAAACAATTTTGCATCAGACTGCTCCCTGTCCCCCTCTTTTACGTTAAACAAAACCCTACTTGTAACAAAGCCTGGATGGAGCTCATCTCCAAGGTTACTTGCGTCTGAGTCTTCTGGGCAGCTGTCCTCACTTGGGCTCAAGTAAACTCTTTATATTTTGTGCCTCAGCCTCTTCCTTTTAGGTCGACATATTCACACCCCCATCCATTCAAATGCCACGTCCAGGCAGGTCTCCAACTCCTTACTCTTTATTTGTTTATTTGTTTGTTTATTTACAGAGTCTCACTCTGTCCCCCAGGCTGGAGTGCAGTGGCATGATCTCGGCTCACTGCAACCTCTACCTCCCGGGTTCAAGCAATTCTCCTGCCTGCCTCAGCCTCCCAAGTAGCTGGGATTACAGGCGCCCGCCACCACGCCCGGCTAATTTTTTGTATTTTTAGTAGAGACGGGGTTTCACCAGTTGGCCAGGCTGATCTCAAACTCCTGACCTCAGGTGATCCACCCGCCTCAGCCTCCCAAAGTGCTGGAATTACAGGTGTGAGCCACAGTGCCCAGCCTCCTTACTCTTTCTTTATTTAGATATCATGATTTCTCTTCTTATTCACCTCTAATCAGTTTTCCATATTGTTGCTAGAGCAGTCTCCAAGAAATAATCTTGGGCCGGGTGTAGTGGCTCACACCTGTAATCCCAGCACTTTGGGAGGCCAAGGCGGGTGGATTGCCTGAAGTCAGGACTTCAAGACCAGACTGGCCAACATGGTGAAACACCATCTCTACAAAAATACAAAAATTAGCTGGTTGTGATGGCACACACCTGTAATCCCAGCTATTCAGGAGGCTGAGGCGGGAGAATTGCTTGAGCCCAGGAGGAGAAGGTTGCAGTGAGCCGAGATCATGCCACTGCACTCCAGCCAAGGCAACAGCAAGACTCTGTCTCAAAAAAGAAAATAATAATAATAATAATAATAATCTTGAAGCCCTTCATGATCTGACATAACCTCAAATGATCCAGCTGACTTTGAATCCAACATGAATGAACAAATGAATGAATGAATGAAACAATTTTGAACCACATGTAGTAAGTACCCTGAACATGTCATACTCATTTGTGTTTCTGTGTCCTTGCAGGAGTTAACTCTTTGCCTTTAATGTCTTTTTTTTTTTTTGAGACGGAGTCTTGCACTGTCGCCCAGGCTGGAGTGCAGTGGTGAGATCTCAGCGCACTGCAAGCTCTGCCTCCCAGGTTCACACCATTCTCCTCCCTCAGCCTCCTGAGTAGCTGGGACTACAGGTGCCTGCCACCACGCCCAGCTAATTTTTTGTACTTTTAGTAGAGACGGGGTTTCACCGTGTTAGCCAGGATGGTCTCGATCTTCTAACCTCGTGATCTGCCCACCTCACCCTCCCAAAGTGCTGGGATTACAGGTGTGAGCCACCGCACCCAGCCTGCCTTTAATGTTTTCTGCTTAGTGTTTCCCTAAGATCAACTACTGCTTATCTTTGAAGAGTTGACTTAAGGTCAACTCTGGTCCTAATAGTTACATTCTCTCCTGGATTGCCACAACTCTTGTCCCGATAGGTACATTCTCTCCTGGATTGCCACTATTTTTGTAATTATCTAATTATATTTTAATGACTTCTTATCTGCCACCAAACTATAAGCGCCCTTTGGTGAGTCAGGACAGTGCCTTTCTCAACATGTTTTTGTACAATGAAGGCCTTTGAAATACATGAAAGCTTTCCAAATGCCTATAAACACTACAACATTAAATATATGAGTCTGTTGCTCAGCAGAGATTAAAACAAAGTCTGATGTTGAAAACACTGACATGGCCAGGCCTGGTGGCTCATGCCTGTAATCCCAGCACTTTGGGAGGCCAAGGTGGGTGGATCATCTGTGGTCAGGAGTTCGAGACCGGCCTGGCCAACATGGTGAAACCCTGTCTCTACTATAACACAAAAATTAGGCCGGGCACGGTGGCTCACGCCTGTAATCCCAGCATTTTAGGAGGCCGAGGCGGGCAGATCACGAGGTCAAGAGATCGAGACCATCCTGGCCAACATGGTGAAACCATGTCTCTACTAAAAACACAAAAATTGGCCGGGCATGGTGGCTCATGCCTGTAATCCCAGCCCTTTGGGAGCCTGAGGCGGGCAGATCACCTGAGGTCAGGAGTTCGAGACCAGCTTGGCCAACATGGTGAAACCACGTCTCTACTAAAAATACAAAAATTGGCCAGGTGCAGTGGCTCACGCCTGTAATCCCAGCATTTGGGAGGCTGAGGCGGGCGGATCACCTGAGGTATGGAGTTCAGGACCAGCCTGGCCAACGTGGAGAAACCCTGTCTCTACTGAAAATACAAAAAAATTAGCCAGGTGTGGTAGTGGGTGCCTGTAGTCCCAGCTACTCGGGAGGCTGAGGTAGGAGAATCGCTTGAACCCGGGAGGTGGAGGTTGCAGTGAGCCGAGATCGCGTCACTGCACTCCAGCCTGGGCAACAGAGCGAGACTCTGTCTCAAAAAAAAAATACAAAAATTAGCCGGGCGTGGTGGTGCACACTACTCTGGAGGCTGAGGCAGAAGAATTGCTTAAACTCAGGAGGCGGAGGTTGCAGTGAGCCAAGATCTTGACACTGCACTCCAGCCTGGTGACAGAGCGAGACTCCCATCTCAAAAAAAAAAAAAAGAATAAAATACCTAGGAATACAGCTAACCGGGGAGGGAGGTGAAAGATCTCTACAATGAGAATTACAAAACACTGCTGAAAGAAATTAGAAACAATACAAACAAATTGAAAAATCTTCCATGCTCATGATCATGGATAGGAAGAATCAATATTGTTAAAATGGCCAAACTGTCCAAGCAATTTACAGATTCAATACAGATTCAATGCTATCTCTATCAAACTACTAATGACATTTTTCTTTTTCTTTCTTTTTTTTTTTTTTCGGTGGCGAGGGACATAATCTCACTCTGTCGTCCAGGCTGGAGTGCAGTGGCCCAACCTTAGCTCACTGCAACCTCTGCCTCTCAGGCTCAAGAGTTTCTCCTGCCTCAGCCTCCCGAGTAGCTAGGATTACAGGCACCTGCCACCGTGCCCGGCTAATTTTTGTATTTGTAGTAGAGAAAAGGTTTCGCCAGGTTGGCCAGACTGGTCTTGAACTCCTGACCTTAAGTGATCCACCTGCCTCCCAAAGGAGGCTGAAGCCAGCCGATCACTTAAGGTCAAGAGTTCAAAAATTCTAATTTTCACAGAATTAGAAATATACAGCCAGGCACGGTGGCTCATGCCTGTAATCCCAGCAATTTGGGAGGCCGAAGTGGGCAGATCGCTTGAGGTCAACAGTTTGAAACCAGCCTGGCCAACATGGTGAAACCCCATATCTACTAAAAATACAAAACAATTAGCCAGGCGTGGTAGTGGGTGCCTATAATCCCAGCTACTGGAGAGGCTGAGGCAGGAGAACTGCTTGAACCCAGGAGGTGGAGGTTGCAGTGAGCCAAGATTATGCCACTACACTCCAGCCTGGGGCAACACAGCGAGACTCCATCTCAAAAAAAAAAAAAAAAAAAGACATTCCAAAATTCATTTGTAACCAAAAAAGAGCCCAAATAGCCAAAACAATCCAAAGCCAAAACAACTTCAAACCAAACTACAAGGTTACAGTAACCAAAACAGCATGGTACTGGTACCATAGACCAATGGAATAGATTAGACACGTAGACCAATGGAATAGATTAGAAAACCCAAAAATAAAGCCACACACATACAACCATCTGATCTTCAACAAAGCCAACAGTAACAAGCAATGGGGAAAGGACTCCCTATTCCATAAATGGCACTGATATAACTAGCTAGACACAGACAGAAGTTGAAAGTATACCCCCTCCTTACACCATATACAAAAATAAACTCAAGATAGATTAAAGACTGAAATGTAAAACCCCAAAACTGTAAAACCTCAGAAGAAAACCTAGGAAATACCATTCTGGTTGTGGGCCCAGGCAAAGACTCCATGATGTTGACTCCAAAAGCAATTGCAACAAAAACAAAAATTGACAAGTAGGACCTAATTAAACTAAAGAGCTGCACAGAAAAATCAATTATCAACAGAGTAAACAGAGAAGCTACAAAATGGGAGAAACTATTTGCAAACTATGCTTCTGACAAAAGCGTAATATTCAGAATTAATAAGAAACTTAAATCAACAAACAAAACCCAAGGAAACCCATTAAATAATGGACAAGGGTTAATTTGTGCAGTAGCAATAGAAGAAAAAGGAAAAAGATGGGCAAAGGAATTGAATAGACACTTCTCAGAAGAAGACATACATGTATGGCTAGGCACCGTGGCTCATGCCTGTAATCCCAGCATGTTGGGAGACTGAGGCAGGCAGATCTCACCTGAGGTCAGGAGTTCCAGACCAGCCTGGTCAACATGGCTAATCCCCAACTCTACTAAAAATACAAATATTAGCCAGATGTGGTGGCACACACCTGTAATCCCAGCTACTCAGGAGTCTGAGGCAAGAGAATCACTTGAACCTGGCAGTCAGAGGTTGCAGTGAGCCAAGATCGTGCCACTGCACTCCAGACTGGGTGACAAAGGAAGACTTCGTCTCAAAACAAAAACAAAAACAAAACAAATCCCAGGCCAGGTGCAGTGACTCACGCCTGTAATCTCAGCAATTTGGGAGGCCGAGGTGGGTGGATCATCCGAGGTCGGGAGTTTAAGACCAGGCTGGCCAATATGTTGAAACCCCGTTTCTACTAAAAATACAAAAAAAAGGCCAGGCACTGTGGCTCACGCCTGTAATCCCAGCACTTTGGGAGGCAGAGGCAGGCGGATCATGAGGTCAGGAGATCGAGACCATCCTGGCTAACACAGTGAAACCCCATCTTACTAAAAATACAAAACAAAATTAGTTGGGCATGGTGGCGGGCGCCTGTAGTCCCAGCTACTCAGGAGGCTGAGGTAGGAGAATGGCATGAACCCAGGAGACGGAGCTTGCAGTGAGCTGAGATTGTGCCACTGCACTCCAGCCTGGGCAACAGTGCAAGACTCTGTCTCAAAAAAAAAAAAAAAAAAAAAAGCTGGGCATCATGGTGCATGCCTATAATCCCAGCTACTTGGTAGGCTGAGGCGGGCGAATCACTTGAACCCAGGAAGCAGAGATTGTGGTGAGACAAGATTGGTCCACTGCACTCCAGCCTGGGCAACAGGGTGAGACTCCGTCTCAAAAAAAAAAAAAAAAAAAAATCCCAGCTAGATTGTTTGCAGAATTTGACAAGCTGATCCTAAAAGTCATATGAAATCCAGGGGACCCCAAATAGCCAAAACAATCTTTTTTTTTTTTTTTTTTGAGATGGAGTTTCGCTCTTGTCGCCCAGGCTGGAGTGCAATGGCGTGATCTCGGTTCACTGTAACCTCCGCCTCCTGGGTTCATACAATTCTCCTGCCTCAGCCTCCCAAGTAGCTGGGATTACAGGCGCCTGCCATCGCGCCCAACTAATTTTTGCATTTTTAGTAAAGATGGGGCTCACCAGGTTGTAAGGGCTGATCTCGAACCCCTGACCTCAGGTGATCCACCCACCTTGGCCTGCTAAAGTGCTGGGATTACAGGCGTGAGCTGCCACGCCCCGCCTATATTGTATTTTCTGAAGTTTTTGCAATTGGTTTGTGTTACCTTAATAATTAGAATAAAGCAATTAAAGCAAAAAGATTTTAAATGCTTGTAATGTTAGTGGGCATACAATTTTTGCTATGCTTCTTTAATTTAATATCATGTGGGCACAGTGGCTCACGCCTGTAATCCCAGCACTTTGGGAGGCCAAGGTGGGTGGATCAGGAGGTCAGGAGTTTGAGACTAGCCTGACAGATATGGTGAAACCCCATCTCTACTAAAAATACAAAAAAATTAGTCGGATGTGGTGACGTGCGCCTGTAATCCCAGCAACTCAGGAGGCTGAGACAGGAGAATTGCTTGAAACTAGGAGGCAGAGGTTGCAGTGAGCCGAGATCGTGCCACTGCACTCCAGCCTGGGCGACAGAGCAGACTCCATCTCAAAAAAAAAAATATATATATATATATATATATAAAATAATAATTTAATACAATGTGAAGTCTTCTTACCTCTTCCTTGACTAGAGGAATTTAGTGAAAACAGCATCTTCTCCCTGGGCTGTGGGCAGGAAATGGAACCCCTAAGCTTTGCTTTGTCAGATGAGGAGACCTCAGGCTAAGGTGGGAATGGAAATAGTTTAGAAACAGAAAAAGAAGAGCAGTTTCTCAGAGAGCCAAAGAAGGAGGATGTTGTCCTAAAAATAGATTAGAATGTGGTGGCTGGAGTCAGGCATTCTGAACTAATCTTCAAGTCTTACTATTCAGGAAGCTGTCAGACAAGGCAGACCAAAAGCCAATGGGATCAGGTCCCTGGAAACCAGCTGGTGAAGCTGGAAAGAAGAAGCCGACTATGGTTGCAGGGTAGCCAGGGTCTGCACCTTCCAATACTGGGGCAGCAGTGAGTTCTGTCCCCAAACTGTTTGGGGAAAGGCCTAGGCTCCTGTCAAGGGCAATCATCCAGGCCAACCTCCCTGGATTGACATCACTCAAGTTTCAAAAGAATGGAGGATGCTCAGCTGGACTTTTATTTATTTATTTTGAGACAAGTTCTCACTCACTCAGGCTGGAGTGCAGTAGCATGATCTCGGCTCACTGCAATCTCCACCTCCTGGGCTCTAACGATCCTCCCACCTCAGCCTCCCACATGGCTGGGACTACAGGCGTGCAACACCACGCCCAGCTAAACTTTTTTGTATTTTTTTTGTAGAGACAGGATTTTGCCATGTTGCCTAGGCTGGTCTCAAACTCTTAAGCTCAAGTGATCCTCCCATCTCGGCCTCCCAAAGTGCTGGGATTACAAGTGTGAACCACTGCACTTGGCCTCAGCTGGCCTTTCATTTGTACTGGGTGGAGAGAGTGCTGGACAGGAGTCCAGGCGGTTCAGGCTTTGAGGCTTGGCCCTCTGCCCCATTTCACTTGATGCTATCTGCCCAGGCCAGTAAATAATTCTAGTATCTAAATAGTCTAAATTATCTGAACAAAACGGAATATTATTACCTTTTTAAAAGAACAGCTTTATTTTCTATTTTTTTTTTCATAGAACATATCATCAATCATCATTATATTACATGGCATATTTGCATGGATTTATTTGTTTTATGGTCCCTCCCTAGTTGGAATCTAAGCTCCATGAGGTCAGGGGACTTTTTCTGCTTCCTTCACTGCTGTCTTTTCAAAGCTTAGGAGAATCCCTGGCACATTATTGTTCAGAAGATCTTTGATGAGTTTGTTGCCAAAAAAAAAAAATTGTTAACAAAAGGTCAAATAGTAAAGTTCAAAAAGTAAAAGTTGGCTGGGCACAGTGCCTCACACCTGCAATCCCAGCACTTTGGGAGGCCAAGGCGGGAGGATCATGAGGTCAGGAGTTCGAGACCAGCCTGGCCAACATGGTGAAACCGCGTCTCTCCTAAAAATACAAAAATTAGCCGGGCATGGTGGTAGGCGCCTATAATCCTAGCTATTTGGGAGGCTGAGGCAGGAGAATCGCTTGAACCCAGGAGGCGGAGGTTGCAGTGAGCCAAGATTGCACCACCGTACTCCAGCCTGAATGACAGAGCAAGACTCTGTCTCAAAAAAAAAAAAAAAAGTAAAAATTAAGAGTCCCTATCCATATCTTTATCTAATTCCACTTCCCTAAAATAGCCACTATAACATTTCTGTGTGCAACATTAATCCTAGAACAATCTGTCTTGTTTACTTCTGTATATCCTAAGCAGAGAACAGTGCCTGGCATACATCAAAGTACTTAATAAAAACGATTTGAAAATTCACTGAATGAGTTGTAAGCAGTTTTGAGGTTGGGGTGGCATGGTTAGCAAGAAGGGTTGGCAGCTGTAGGCTATCTCCCCAAACAAGTTACGGTGAGCTCCTTGAGTTAGCCATTCATTTATGCACCCCAAGTACCCAGAAGTATGCCGGAACACTCTACCATTTATTTATTGAGCAGTTACACAATTACCCAATCATATATTGTCAAGAGGAATTTGATACTGCAGCCTGCTACACTACTTCTGACTTCCTTGAATAAGGCTCCCTGCCCTATTAAACTGGCCCAATGCCTTCCTACCAAAGCATGTGGCCTCAGGGCAGAACTCCTACCCCAAGGGGATCTCTCTGCCTCTTGGCTACTGACCTGGCCGGCAGACACAGACACTCATACTCATGTCCAGCATGTCTGGATGGGACATTGCCCAGTTAGAACCTCTAAGAGACAGTGATCTGTCAACATCTCTTTGTGAGGGTTTTGATTCGCTCCTTTTGGGGGGCTTCGTCTGAGAGCTAGCTTCTCTGTGGAAAAGGCAGTCAAAGCCAGAAGCGAGCAACTCAGTCACACTGAAAATACAATGTTGAAGCACCAACCTGGAATGTAGCAATTTACAGCTGTCACACCACAATCACTAAGTGAAATCACATTTTGCACCAGACTTCCAAAGACATAATCATATGAAAACTATTTTTATTGCTTTGAAAGATTGGTAAAAGCTGTTTGCCTCAAATGTAAGAAAGTCTACTATAGGATTTCTGTTGAGAAGCACAAATATACAAGGCAAAGTGGTTCTTTTCTTTCTTTCTTTTTTTTGAGATGGATTTTCGCTCTTGTTGCCCGGGCTGGAGTGCAATGGCACGATCTCGGCTCACCTCAACCTCTGCCTCCCAGGTTCAAGGGATTCTCCTGCCTCAGCTTCCCAAGTAGCTGGGATTACAGGCATGTGCCACCACACCCAGCTAATTTTGTATTTTTAGTAGAGATGGGGTTTCTCCATGTTGGTTGGGCTGATCTCAAACTCCTGACCTCAGGTGATCTGCCCGCCTCGGCCTCCAAAAGTGCAGGGATTACAGGTGTGAGCCACTGTGCCCAGCCCAAAGTGGTTATTTTCTATTTTACATCAGAATATATTTAATTATCAATAAAGTGATATACTAAGCATAGAAGAGTGACTTAGGTGGACTCCTTGATAGTTAATAACTTTATTAAAGCAACAAAGCAAAATCAAATTTCCTAGAATTTACCTTCATGAGAGTAAAACTTCTTAGCAGGACTGGCACACTTTTTTTTTTTTTTTTTTTTGAGACGGAGTCTCGCTCTGTCACTCAGGCTGAGGTGCAGTGGCGCAATCTCAGCTCACTGCAACCTCCACCTCCCGGGTTCAAGCAATTCTCCTGCCTCAGCTTCCTGAGTAGCTGGGACTACAGGCGCCTGCCACTACGCCCGGCTAATTTTTTGTATTTTTAGTAGAGACGGGGTTTCACCACGTTAGCCAGGATGGTCTCGATCTCCTGACCTCGTGATCCACCCGCCTCGGCCTCCCAAAGTGCTAGGATTACAGGCGTGAGCCACCGCACCGGGGCAGGACTGGTACACTTTTAGGCTCCGATTCAGCTTTGTTTTCTTCTTCAAGAAGACAAGAGAAATGTGACAACCATTTGCCATACAGTATTCAATCCTGTATTAGAAATAAACAAAGACCGAGTGTGGTGGCTTACACCGGTAACCCCAGCATTTTGGGAGGCTGAGGCTGGTGGATCACCTGAGGTCGGGAGTTTGAGACCAGCCTGACCAACATGGAGAAACACCCCCTCTACTAAAAATACAAAATTAGCTGGGTGTGGTGGTATGTGCCTGTGGTCACGGCTACTTGGGAGGCTGAGGTGGGAGGATTGCTTGAGCCAGGGAGATCGAGGCTGCAATGAGTTGTGATCGTGCCCCTGGACAACAGAGCAAGACTGTCTCAAAAAAAAAAAAAAAAAGCACTGATTCAATATTAAGTTTCTTTAGTATGATAATTATTCTGTAGTTATATATGAGAACATCTTTGTTCTGAAGAGCTACATCTTGACGAGTTTGGGGGTAAAATGTTAATGATGACTGCAACTTACTCTCAACTGGTTCGGCCAAGAAAAGTGAGAGTGTGAGTGAGTGTGTGTGTGTGTGTATGTGTGTGCAGGGAGAGAGAGAGAGGGAAAGCAAATATGGGAAAAATGTTAGCAGTTAGGCAATCTAGACGAAGAGCATATGGGTGGTCATTATACCATTCTTGCAACTTTTCTTCAGGTTTGAAAATTTTTTAAATAAAAAGTTGGGAAATTATATATATACACATACATATATATCTATTTGCATACTATGCTTAAGGCCTACAGTTTTTATATACTTAGTATCCTTTTCCTCCTTCCTATGATTACAGACCTATCGCATTGCCTCCTCCCAATCATGGGACCTCTTTATGTGGCCACAATAAGTGGTCCAAGGCAATGGTGATAACTCAAAGCATTTAATAGTCGGCAGGTCAAAGGTTGTTACCAATCAGAGTAGACACTAGATAGACGGTGGTACCTGGGCACACTGGTTGAATATAAGTGCTGGTCCAAATGTTGGCATGTGACACAGGATGAGCCAATCCAAGTCCTTCCCATGGATTTTTGAAATTAGTCTGAAAAAATAGCGAGAGATTCCATAGGCTGTGAAGTCCTAGGGTAAGCTTCACTTCTCCCTTTCTCAGGGTTTGTTTATATGAACCAACAAATTACCCCTCTGGCCGGGTGCAGTGGCTCACACCTGTAATCCCAGCACTTTGGGAGGCTGAGGCGGGCGGATCACCGGAGTGAGTCCGAGACCAGCCTGGCCAACACGGTGAAACCTCGTCTCTACTAAAAATACAAAAACTAGCCAGGCATGGTGACGGGCGCCTATAATCCCAGCTACTCGGGAGGCTGAGCAAGGAGAATCGCTTGAACCAGGGAGGCGGAGATTGCAGTCAGCTGGGATAGCGCCATTGCACTCCAGCCCGGGGTAAGAAGAGCGAAACTGTGTCTCAAAAACAAAAACAAAAACAAAAAACAAACAACAACAAAAAAACACAAATTACCCCTCTGGAGCTTACACTATTTTGATCTGGGCTTCTGTCACTTATAACCAAAGACTTTTTACTTTATTTTCCCAGATTTTTTTTTTCTTTTTTTTTTTTTTAGATGGAGTTTCCCTCTTGTCCCCTAGGCTGGAGTGCAATGGTGCGACCTTGGCTCACTGCAACCTCCGCCTCCCGGGTTCAAGGAATTCTCTTGCCTCAGCCTCCTGAGTAGCTGGGATTACAGGCACATACCACCATGCCCAGCTAATTTTTGTATTTTTAATAGAGACGGGGTTTCACCATGTTAGCCAACCTGGTCTCGTACTCCTGACCTCAACTGATCCGCCCACCTTGGCCTCCCAAAGTGCTAGAATTATAGGGGCAAGCCACCACATCTGGCTATTTTTCCAGAATTTAATTAACGATATAAAACATTATTATTATTATTATCATTATTACTACTATAGAATTAGATTTCTGGCCAGGCATGGTGGCTCAGGCCTATAATCCCAGCACATCGGGGGGCTGAGGCAGGCGGATCATGAGGTCAGGAGTTCGAGACCCGCCTGGCTAATATGGTGAAACCCCGTCTCTACTAAAAATTCAAAAAGTAGCCAGGTGTGGTGACGCCCACCTGTAATCCCAGCTACTCGGGAGGCTGAGGCAGAAGATTCACTCAAACCCAGGAGGTGGAGGTTGCAGTGAGCCAACATCATGCCACTGCACTCCAGCCTGGGCAACAGAGTGAGGCCTATCAAAAAGAAAACAAAACAGGCTGGGCGCGGTGGCTCACGCCTGTAATCCTAGCACTTTGGGAGGCCGACGAGGGCGGATCACGAGGTCAGGAGTTAGAGACCATGCTGGCTAACACGGTGAAACCCCGTCTCTACTAAAAATACAAAAAATTAGCCGGGTGCGGTGGTGGGCGCCTGCAGTCCCAGCTACTCGGGAGGCTGAGGCAGGAGAATGGCGTGAACCCGGGAGGCGGAGCTTGTAGTGAGCCGAGATCGCGCCACTGCACTCCAGCCTGGGCAACAGAGCAAGACTCCCTCTCAAAAACAAAAACAAAAAACTACTAGACTTGTGGTTTTGCTAATTTAGTCTTCTCTCCAAAACAAACAATTAAAAATTAATAATGGGCCGGGAGCAGTGGCTCACGCCTGTAATCCCAGCACTTGGGAGGCTGACGGGGGCAGATCACGAGGTCAGGAATTTGAGAACAGCCTGGCCAAGATGGTGAAACTCCATCTCTACTAAAAATACAAAAATTAGCCGGGCATGGTGGCGGGTGTCTGTAATCCCAGCTACTCAGGAGGCTGAGATGGAAGAATCGCTTGAACCTGGGAGGCAGAGGTTGCAGTGAGCTGAGATCTCACCATTGCACTCCAGCCTGGGGGACAAGAGCAAAACTCCGTCTCCAAATAAATAAACAAAATTGAAATAAAAATTAAAAAAAAATTTTTTTTTAGACAGTCTCACTCTGTCGCCCAGGCTGTAGTGCAGTGGCACGATCTCGGCTCACTGTAAGCCCCGCCTCCCGGGTTCAAGCCATTCTCCTGCCTCAGCCTCCGAGTAACTGGGACTACAGGCACCCACCACCACGCCCGGCTAATTTTTTTTTTTTTTTTTTTTTGTATTTTTAGTAGAGACGGGATTTCACTGTGTTAGCCAGGATGGTCTTGATCTCCTGACCTTGTGATCCGCCCACTTCGGCCTCCCAAAGTGCAGGGATTACAGGCGTGAGACACCACGCCCGGCTAAAAATAAAAATTAATAGAAAAGTTGGCCAGATGTGGTGGCTCATGCCTGTGATCCCCGCGCTTTGGGAGGCTGAGATGGGTGGATCACTTGAGGACAGGAGTTCGAGACTAGCCTGGCCAACAGAGTGAAACCTATCCCTACTAAAAATAGAAAAAATTAGCCAGGTGTGGTAGTGCACATATGTAATCCCAGCTAGTCAGGAGGCTGAGGCATGAGAATCCCTTGAACCCGGGAGGCGGAGGTTGCAATGAGATGATATCGCACCACTGCACTCCAGCCTGGGTGACAGAGTGAGACTGTCTCAAAAATAAAAATATATTAATAGAAAACTTGATTTCCCAGCTCATGCCTGTAACCCCAGCACTTTGAGAGGCCGAGGTGAAACCCTGGCTCTCCTAAAAATACAAAAAATTAGCTTGGCATGGTGGCACGTGCCTGTAATCCCAGCTACTCGGGAGGCTGAGGCAGGAGAACTGCTTGAACCCAGGAGGTGGTGGTTGCGGTGAGCCAAGATGGCGCCACTGCACTCCACCCTGGCAACAGAGGCGAGAACAAAACTCAACCAGAGTGGTAGACACCAGGCATGCCTCCCAAACAATTGGTGACTAGCTATGGGGGAAGAACCCTGACTGCCTCATCTCTCTCCCTGACCTCTTGCCCAGAACAGGGAAGGGGACAAGGTATGCCAGGGCATGGCCTGGCCTCCACCTGCCTTCCAGGGCACCAGAGTGGGAGAAGGATTGAAAATGTCAACCTGGCCGGGCGCGGTGGCTCACGCCTGTAATCCTAGAACTTTGGGTCGCCAAGGCGGGTGGATCACGAGGTCAGGAGATCAAGACCACCCTGGCTAACACGGTGAAACCCCGTTTCTACCAAAAATACAAAAAATTAGCCCGGCGTAGTGGCGGGCGCCTGTAGTCCCAGCTACTCCGGAGGCTGAGGCAGGAGAATGGCGTGAACCCGGGAGGCGGAGCTTGCAGTGAGCTGAGATTGCGCCACTGCACTCCAACCTGGGCGACAGAGCCAGACTCCATCTCAAAAAAAAAAAGAAAATGTCAACCAATCTCCTCTTGCCGTAAGTGTAGCTTGGGTTAGAGAGGCAGAGAGCTTTAAACCAATAATGAGATTGATGTTTTAAACAGACAAAGCTGAAATTTAGTAATCAAGTCATAGGATGTGCCCCAGGTTTCATAAGGTACAAGAGAGGCAGATTTACCACAACATTGTTGAAAGCGTTCATTAAAAATGATAACATTTAATAATTACTGACCAGGCACAGTGGCTCACGCATGTAATCCCAGCACTTTGGGAGGCCGAGGCAGGCGGATCACTTGAGGCCAGGAGTTTGAGACCAACCTGACTATGCCTGTCCTGAGATTTCTTAGTAAGCCAGTTACCCATATGTTTGGGGCCCACCACATGTCAAGACCATATAATGTGTCAGTCGAGAGCTCTCTCTTCTGCTTGCTTAAAGAATAAAATCTCGGCCAGATGTGGTGGGTCACACCTGTAATCCCAGTACTTTGGGAGGCCCAGGTGGGCAGATCACTTGAGGCTGTGAGTTTGAGACCAGTATGGCCAAAATGGAGAAATCTCGTCTCTACTAAAAATACAAAAATTAGACAGGTGTTGTGGCTCATGTCTGTAATCCTAGCTACTCAGGAGATTAAGGCAGAAGAATCACTTGAACCTGGGAGGTAGAGGTTGCAGTAAGCAGAGATTGTGCCACTCCCAAATACTTTGGGAGACTGCTTTCTGATGTAAATTATTTGCTGTTAAAAAATGGGGTTAGAGAGACAGCAATAGCAAGCAGACAGAGCTGATGCCCTCTTAACTCTTCTTGGTAGGTGAGTGAATTTGGCCTTTATTCTACAACACAAGCGGTACTTACCTTTAAAATGTCTGCTTTGAATAAGCTAAGATTTATCAGAATTCATATCCTGAGAGATTTTATTTTATTTCATTTCATTTTTTCTGAGACAGGGTCAAGTGGCTCTCTTGCCCAGGCTGGAGTGCAGTGGCAATATCTTGGCTCACTGCAACCTCCGCCTCCCTGGTTCAACTGATTCTCTGTTTCAGCCTCCTGGCTAGCTGGGATTACAGGTGAGTACCACCAGGCCCAGCTAATTTTTTGTATTTTTAGTACACACAGGGTTTCACCATGTTGGCCAGGCTGGTCTCGAACTCCTAACCTCAAGTGATCTGCCCACCTCAGCATCCCAAAGTGCTGGGATTACAGGCATGATCCACCGTGCCTGGCCCTAAAGGTGTTATTCTTAAACTACATTGTCTCTTGCCAGAGATTTCTGCAGTTTTTTCAGTTCCTTTTATGATTCAGTTCGACAAATATTATTGATTACCTGAATTGTTGCAATGAACTGTGTTGAAAGGTCCTTCCCTCAAGAAAAATCACACTCTACCAGGACAGAAAGAAAAATACATAACTAGCCGTAACTAAAGTCAGATTGTAATACTTGTTCTAGTGGTGCTATGGGAGCCCAAAGAAATGAATGTGCGGGCTGGGCCCGGTGGCTCACGCCTGTAATCCCAGCACTTTGGAAGGCTGAAGTGGGAAGGTCACTTGAGGGCAGGAGTTTAAGACTAGCCTGGACAACATATCTAGACCCTGTCTTTGCAAAACTTTTTAAAAATTAGCTAGGTGTGATGTCTTACACCTGTAGTTCCAGCTACTGAGGAGGCTGAGGCAGGAGGATCTCTTGAGCCAAGGAGTTCCAGGCTGCAGGGCGCTAAGATTGCACCACTGCACTCCAGCCTGAACAGCAGAGCAAGACCCTGTCTCTTAAAATATGAATAATAATAATACTGAATTTCCTCAGTAAAGAAAATATCTATAATGTTGAATTTTAGAATTCTATGTCAAAATGCATGTTCATGTGTTAGTTTCATGTATGTTCTGTTTAATCATGAGATTTATTAATCTGAGACTTCGTGGGCCACATATGTTTCTTTCTTTTTTTTTTTTTTTTCTTTTTTTGAGACAGAAGAGTCTTTCTCTGTCACCCAGGCTGGAGTGCAGTGGCATGATCTTGGCTCAATGCAACCTACACCTCCTGGGTTCAAGCAATTCTTCTGCCTCAGCCTCTTTAGTAGCTGGGACTACAGACACGTGCCACCATGCCCGGCTAATTCTTGTATTTTTAGTAGAGACAGGGTTTCACCATGTTGGCCAGGCTGGTCTCAAACTCCTGATCTTGTGATCCACCTGCCTCGGCCTCCCAATGTGCTGGGATTACAGACATGAGCCACAGAGCCCAGCTAGGCCACGTATGTTTCTATGCTTCAACATGTAGTATAACACAATGCTTTTGGCCTTTTTTTTTTTTTTTTTCAGAAGGAGTCTCACTCTGTTGTCCAGGCTGGAGTGCAGTGGCTCGGTCTCGGCTCACTACAACTCCACCTCCCGGGTTCAAGCCGCCCAAGTAGCTGGGATTACAGGCGCATGCCACCACTCCCAGCTAATTTTTGTACTTTTAGTAGAGATAGGATTTCACAATGTTGGCCAGTCTGGTCTCGAACTCCTGACCTCGTGATCCGCCTGCTTCAGCCTCCCAAGGTGCTGGGATTACAGGCATGAGCCACTGCGCCTGGCAACTCTTGTCCTTCTTTTGGATTTAATTTTATTAATTCTGGCAGACAGAGCAAATATAATTAAAGATATTAAAACAGGTAGCTCATTTATGGTTTCTGCTAAATAAATTAAAAACAAACAGCAGGCGGGCACAGTTGATCATGCCTGTAATCCCAGCACTAAAACACAAAAAATTAGCCGGGCGTAGTGGCAGACGCCTGTAATCCCATCTACTCGGGAGGCTGAGGCAGAATTGCTTGAACCTGGGAGGCGGAGGTTGTACTGAGCCAAGATTGCGTCACTACACTGTAGCCTGGTTGACAGCGCGAGACTCTGTCTCAGAAAAATAAATACATAAATAAAAAATAAACAGCAGGCCAGGTGCAGTGGCTCATGCCTGTAATCCCAACATTTTGGGAGGCCAAGGTGTGAGGATGGCTTGAGCCCAGGAGTTTGAGACTAGCCTGGCTAACATAGTAAGAACTTGTCTCTACAGATAATAATAATTTTTAGGGCCGGACTTGGTGGCTCACATCTGTAATCCCAGCACTTTGGGAGGCCAGGGCGGGCAAATCACCTGAGGTTGGGAGTTTAAGACTAGCCTGACCAACATGGAGAAACCCCATCTCTAATAAAAATACAAAATTAGCCAGGTGTGGTGGCGCATGCCTGTAATCCCAGCTACTTGGGAGGCTGAGACAGGAGAATTGCTTGAATCCTGCAGGCGGAGGTTGCAGTGAGCCCAGATTGAGACAGGAGAATTGCTTGAATCCTGCAGGCGGAGGTTGCAGTGAGCCCAGTTTACGCCATTGCACTCCAGCCTGGGCAACAAGAACGAAACTCTGTCTCAAAAAATATATATTAATAATATTTTTTTTTTTAATTAGCTAGGCATGATGGCACGAGCCTGTAGTCCCAGTTACTTGGGAGACTGAGGCTTGAGCCCGGGAGGTTAAGGCTGCAGTGAGCTGTAATTGAGCCACAGCACTCCAGCCAGGGTGGAATCTCATGAGACCCAATCTCATTTTAAAAATTAATAAAAAACTGGCCGGGTGCAGTGGCTTATACCTGTAATCCCAGCAATCTGGGAGGCCAAGGCAGGCAGATCACTTGAGGTTAGGAGTTCAAGACCAGCCTGGCTAACACAGTGAAATCTGGTCTCCACTAAAAAGTGCAAAAATTAGACAGGCGCGGTGACAGGCACTACTCCCAGCTACTTGGGAGGCTGAGGCAGGAGAATCGCTTGAACCTGGGAGGCAGAGGTTGCGGTGAGCCAAAATCACACCATTGCACTCCAGCCTGGGCAACAGAGTAAGACTTCATCTAAAAAAAAAAAAAAAACAGAAAACAAAAATCAAACCAAAAAAACTAATAAAAAATAATAAAATAATAAAACTGTAAATAAAAATAAACAGCCAAAAAAAATAAAATCTTTCTGAAGTAAAACGGATTGAACATCATTATGATGGATGATCCCAAAATGAAACGTATTTTTTTTTTTTTTTTTGAGTACATCCCTTTACTTTTGGCAACAGACTTAAACCACTGACCAATCTTCACCATGTTGGCCAAGCTGGTCTCAAACTCCTGAACTCAAGTGATCCGCCCACCTCGGCTTCCCAAAATCCTGGGATTACAGGCATGAGCCACTGTGCCTGGCCGAAATTTTTTCTATGTTTTCAAAGCAAATGACCAAGAAGAACTCTTTCCATTAACTTATCACCACCCTGGGAAGGCAGACGGGTATTATTATCCCAATCTGATATGTACAAATGGGCATACAGATACTGAATTATTTTCTGTCATTCTCCATTGTGTTCAGAGGTCTGCTAGGAATAAAAAACCCTTTCCAGTGTCCCAACAGCACTCTTCCTTTATTATTATTATTATTATTATTATTATTATTATTATTATTTGAGATGGAGTCTTCCTCTGTCACCCAAGCTGGAGTGCAGTAGTGCGATCTCGGCTCACTGCAACCTTTGCCTCCCAGGTGCAAGCAATTCTCCTGCCTCAGCCTCCCAAGTAGCTGGGACTATAGGTGTGCACCACCATGCCCAGCTAATTTTTGTAATTTTAGTAGAGACAGGGTTTCACCATGTTGGCCAGGCTGGTCTCAAACTCCTGACCTCACATGATCCTCCCACCTCAGCCTCCCAAAGAGCTGGGATTACAGGCATGAGACACCATGCCCGGCCCTATTATTAGTATTTTTTTTCGAGATGGAGTCTCACTCTGTCACCCAGGCTGGAGTGCAGTGGCTCAATCTCAGCTCACTGCAACCTCCGCCTCCTGGGTTCAAGCGATTCTCCTGCCTCAGCCTCCCAAGTAGCTGGGATTACAGGCGCCTGCCACCTCGCCCGGCTAATTTTTGTTGTTGTTGAGATGGAGTCTTGCACTGTCACCTTGGTTGGAGTGCAGTGGCACGATCTCAGCTCACTGCAACCTCCACCTCCCGGTTCAAGCGATTCTCCTGCCTTAGCCTCCTGAGTAGCTGGGATTACAGGCACCCACCACCACGCCCAGCTAATTTTTTGTATTTTTAGTAGAGACGGGTTTTCACTATGTTGGCCAGACTGGTCCTGAACTCCTGACCTCATGATTTGCCCGCCTCGGCCTCCCAAAGTGCTGGGATTATAGGCGTGAGCCACTGTGCCCTGCCACACCCGGCTAATTTTTGTATCAACACTCTTCTTTTCAAAAGAAAACTGGAACATATGAACAGTTCACCAATAATAAACTTCTAGAGCTTATTTATTCTGCAGAACTAACCACTAGACACCCACTTAGTCAAGCACCCTAGATAGCTTCTGGCAAATAAACACCTCAGCAGAAAATATAATTGAGAATTAGTCAGCTCTTTTAGCACTTGATCTTTTTCATCCAGTTATTCTGTGCCTTTTTCCTCCTCTGAATAATCTTTCATCATTTACTCATTAGGGAACCTAAACGTTGCATTACCTTTTGAGAATGAGGCATTTCAAGTCCTTTGTTTGGTAAGAGCAGAATTTCCCACTGTGAGAAAGTTATTCTGCTTCTTGTAGGTAGGATTGTGCAGGACTTTTACTTCCTAAGTTAAAGAGTTCTGAATTGTTTGAAGTTTTTATGAGTATAAATGCTTTTGTAATCGGAAAAATAGATATAAACATTTGTATCTTTAAAACGATCAACGCCAAAAAAAAAAAAAAAGGCAACACCACAAAAGTTTTTTTACCTATGGAGCTCTCCAAGGGGTAAGATTTCCTCTTCTAGTGCATTTTGTCCTTTTTCCTCTTCTAATGGTGAAATTCCATGCTTTCCTAGAAATTTTAATGTCTTAAACTGAACTACAGCTGGGTATGGTGGCTCATGCCTGTAATGCCAGCACTTTGGGAGGCCGAGGAGGAAGGACTGCTTGAGGCCACGAGTTCAAGGCCAGCCTGATCAATATAACAAGACCCTGTCTCTACAAAACATACAAAATAGGGCTGAGTTCGGTGGCTCATTCCTGTAATCCCAGTATTTTGGGAGGCTGCGGCAGGCAGATCAACTGAGGTCAGCAGCCTGGCCAACATGGTGACACCCTGTCTCCACCAAAAATACAAAAATTAGCCGGGCGTGGTGGTGCATGCCTGTAGTGCCAGCTACTTGGGAGGCTGAGGAGAAGGATTGCTTGAACCTGGGAGGCGGAGGTTGCAGTGAGCTGAGATTGCACCACTTCACTCCAGCCTGGGTGTCAGAGTTAGACTCCATATCAATAAAATAAATAAATAAATAAATATAAATTAGCCAGATGTGGTGGTGCATGCCTGTGGTCTCAGCTACTCGGGAGGCTGAGGCAGCAGGGTGGCTTGAGCCTATGAGTTCAAGGCTGCAGTGAGCTATGATCATTCCACTGATTCCACTGCACTCCAGCTTGGGCAACAGAGCAAGAGCAAGACCCTGTCTCAAAACAAAACAACAACAAAAAAAACAGGCTGGGCACGGTGGCTCACGCCTGTAATCCCAGCACTTTGGGAGGCTGAGGTGGGTAGATCACGAGGTCAGGAGTTCAAGACCAGCCTGGCCAAAATAGTGAAACCCCGTCTCTACTAAATATACAAAAATTAGCCAGGCGTGGTGGTGGGTGCCTGTAATCCCAGCTACTCGAGAGGCTGAGGCAGGAGAATCACTTGAACCCGGGAGATGGAGGTTTTGGTGAGCCAAGATCATGCCACTACACTCCAGCCTGGGTGACAGAGTGAGACTCCGTCTCAAAAACAAAACAAAACAAGAAGAAACCCTAACTTTTTTTTTTTTTTTTCTGAAATAGAGTTTCCCTTGTTACCCAGGCTGGAGTGCAATGGTGCAATCTCGGCTCCCTGCAACCTCTGCCTCCTGGGTTCAAGCAATTCTCTTGCCTCAGCCTCCCAAGTAGCTGGGATTACAGGCGCCTGCCACCCTGCCTGGGTAATTTTTTGTATTTTTAGTAGAGACGGGGTTTCACCATGTTGGTCAGGGTGGTTGGGAACTCCTGACCTCAGGTGATCCACCTGCCTCCACCTCCCAAAGTGCCAGGATTACAGGCGTGAGCCATCATGCCCAGCCAACCCTATTATAATAACCTCTGGTCTCTGCCTCCAGTCTTGCCCTATTCAAATCATTCCTCACACTGTTACCAGAGTGATCTTTCTAAAACATAGATCTGAGTGTGTCACATTCTTACTGCAAATTATCTGAGGCTTTTTATCCCCTGTAATCTTCAAGGACTCCATGTTCCAATCCCTACCGACCTGCTTCTCTAACCCATTGCTCTCTACCTCTCACCTGCTCTTTAAACTTCCATAATATTAGACTAAGCTTTAAGGCATTGCCCCTCAAAGCCCAGTCTAAACCATTTCTGTCTATGTCTAGATGAGGATGTACAAAGACTTCCGAAAAGCTTGACTTTGCTGGGGCTGGATTCAGGTGTGTTCCTGTCGGTAGGATTGAGGTCATAAGAATTGAGACACATGAGTTGGAAGTAAGTGGGTGAGTGTCATCACCTTGCTGATTGTCTGTCAACATCTCTTGAAACCTGCCTTAACAATAGCAGAATCAGCAGCGCATATCCACATTCCTTTGATATCTATTTTCTCTGTGTGCTGCAATGTCTGCTAAATGGATTACCTGGCATTTCTAAACCAGAAGCCGCCTCAGAGTGAGTGTCATGTAGGTCAGAGGCTGCTGCGGCTTAGATTTACTGGGCCTCTTAAGTTGCTGCTGTTGCTGAAGGGATCAGGAAGTGAGGGTGGGGAGGAGCAAGGGGCTTAAGGAGTAAGAGAGGCCACAGCAGAGTAGTTCTGTGCCCCTAAAGACTGTTTTATTAAAGGCCAAGTTATTCCTTGCCTGCGTTTATTGTGCAATGATTGGAAGCACCTTAAACTTCACTCCCATTGGTTATGCACAGTTTACTGAACTAGTGTGCTGTAAGAACACAAAAAGTGTGTGCTACTGATCGCAACTGGAGCAACTACAAGGAGAGATGGTCAAGGTCTAGAAAAGCACCCACTGAAATATAATTAGTAATGTGTCAGGTAGTGGTATTATGGATAACTCTATTTTTGGAAATTTTAAAATTAATTCATCTTTTAAATAATGTTAAGAGAAGAGTGGCTAGGGAGGGGAGAATACTGTCCCCTTGAGACCTGAATTTCTAGGGCCTAATATTATGGAATGTATTTATACATGCTCCTCAACTTATGATGGGGTTATGTACTGATAAACCCATTGTAAATTGAAAATCTAGTAAGTCAAAAGTGCATTTAGGCCGAGGCAGGTGGATCACCTAAGGTCAGGAGTTGAAGACCAGCCTGGCCAACATGGTGAAACCCTGTCTTTACTAAAAAAAAAAAAAGAAAAAAAAAAAAAAAAAGAAAGAAAAATTAGCCAGGCATGGTGGCAGGCGCCAGTAATCCCAGCTACTCAGGAGGCTGAGGCAGGAGAATTGATTGAACCCGGGAGGTAGAGGTTGCAGTGAGCCAAGACTGTGCCACTGCACTCCAGCCTGGGCGACAAAAGCAAAACTCCGTCTCAAAAAAAGAAAAAAAGTGCATTTAGGCTGGGCATGGTGGCTCGCGCCAGTAATCCCAGCACTTTGGGAGGCCAAGGCAGGTGGATCACGAGGTCAGGAGATCGAGACCATCCTGGCTAACACGGTGACACCCCGACTCTACTAAAAATACAAAAAAATAAGCCAGGAATGGTGGCGGGTGCCTGTAGTCCCAGCTACTCAGGAGGCTGAGGCAGGAGAATGGTATGAACCTGGGAGGCGGAGCTTGCAGTGAACCGAGATCGTGCCACTGCACTCCAGCCTGGGCAACAGAGTGAGACTCCTCTGTCTCAAAAAAAAAAAAAAAAAGTGCATTTAGTACACCTAACCTAAACCAAACTTAGGAGCTTAGCCTAGTCTACCTTAAATGTGCTCAGAACACTTACATTAGCCTATAGTTGGGCAAAGTCATCTAACACAAAGCCTACTTTATAACGAAGTCTTAAGTATCTCATGTACTTGATTGAACACTGTACTGAAAGTGAAAACAGAATGATTGTATGGGTACCTCCTAAAGTCAAAAATCCTAAGTTGAACCATCATAAGTCAGAGACCATCTGTATACCATAATAATTCATCCCAGTCCATGAGTCACCATGGAGCTCATCAGAATACACCTGTAGAACTAGAGAGTCATAAAAGGTCCCTACCTTAAAGACAGTCTAGTCCAATTTTTCCTTTCTATTTTTTTTTTAAGAAGGAGTCTTGCTCTGTCACCAGGCTGGAGTGCAGTGGCGTGATCTTGGCTCACAGCAACCTCTGCCTCCGGGTTCAAGCGATTCCCCTGCTTCAGCCTCCCGAGTAGCTGGGACTACAGGCAGGTGCCGCCACACTCAGCTAATTTTTTGTATTTTAGTAGAGATGGGGTTTCACCATGTTGGCCAGGATGGTCTCAATCTCCTGACCTCATGATCTCCCCCCTCGGCCTCCCAAAGTGCTGGGATTACAGGCATGAGCCACTGCACCTGGCCATCTCTTTTTTTTTTTTGAGACAGAGTTTCACTCTTATTGCCCAGGCTGGAGTGCAATAGCACGATCTCAGCTCACTGCAACCTCCGCCTCCCAAGTTCAAGCAAGTCTCTTGTCTCAGCCTCCCGAGTAGCTGGGATTACAGGCATGTGCCACCACATCCGGCTAATTTTGTATTTTTAGTAGAGACGATGTTTCTCTATGTTGGTCAGGCTGGTCTCGAACTCCCAACCTCAGGTGATCCGCCCGCCTCGGCCTCCCAAATTGCTGGAATTACAAGAGTGAGCCACCATGCCCGGCCCTGTTTTTTTTTTTTTTTTGAGAGACAGGGTCTTGCTCTGATGTCCAGGCTGGAGTACAGTGGCACACTCAAAGCTCATTGTCGCTGGGCATGGTGGCTCATGCTTGTAATCCCAGCACTTTGGGAGGCCCAGTCAGGCGGATCGCCTGAGGTCAGGTGTTCGAGACCAGCCTGGCCAACATGGCAAAACCCAGTCTCTTCTAAAAATATAAAGATTAGCTGGGTGTGGTGGCATGAGCCTGAGGCACGAGAATCGCTTGAACCCGGGAGGCAGAGGTTGCAGTGAGCTGAGATCGTGCCACTACACTCCAGCGTGGATGGGAACAACAACAAAAAGCTCACCATAACTTCCAACTCCTGGGCACAAGTGATCCTCCCACTTCAGCCTCCTGAGTAGCTGAGACTACAGGGACATACTACCATATCTGGCTAATTAAAATAATTTTTTTTTTTTTTTTTGGAGAGATGGATTCTCACTATGTTGCCCAGGCTGGTCTCTAACTCCTGGCCTCAAGTAATCCTCCCCTGGCCTCCCAAAGTGCTGAAATTACAGGCATGAGCCACTGTGTCCAGCCTCAATTCTTCCTTTTATAGAAGAGAAAACAAACCTAGAGGGTTCAAGTAGTTTTTCCATACTAGCACAACTCATTTGTAGTAGAGCTAAAAAAAGAATTCAGGCTTCTTATCTTTTGTCCAAAGGAAGGAATGATTTTAGTCTTTCTTACTACTACCTTTCAAACTCACTGCAACCCCCGCTTCCCTAGCCCTTTACCCTATTGTATTTTCTGTCCTCCAATAAGCCTCTCATCTAGCTCTCAGGTGAGATAACAGATGAGTCTCTCTACCTCACAACTCAAGGCACTCATGTCACACTGTCCCAAGAAATCTTCTCACCACATTCTGCTCTAGTTGCCAGTAGCCACAGAGCGTTTCTTCCACTCAGCACATGTCACCATGAGACGCTAATCTTTCCCACTCACTCCTCACTCCTTGCTTGCCCTTGACTTGAGAGCAAGAAAACCACAGCACTCTTGACAGTTCTCTTCAAAGAAATCTTCACTTTTCAAACTTCCTCTCCTTGATTTTCTTTTCTCAGGCCAAAAGTGGGTAATGGGCTACAGGTTTCAGAACCAATTTGGAGGCTACCCCTTGAGCAAGTCCTGCATAAATGATCTGACATATCTCTTTGTATAGGGGTACTTGCCACCTATTGTTCTAAGCTCCAAAACTAAGAAAATAGGAAAATCTAATTTAACATCCCATCTCAACTGCGTTTATTCTTTCCCAGTTCGCTTTGTTTCTTAATGCATTCCAGCTGAGGTTTTTAAATTTAATTTTTATTAGGTTATGCGTTCCAGTGAGAGAACACACACCTCCTTTTTTTTTTTTTTTTTTTTTTTTCAGTTGCAAGATTTAATAGAGTGAAAACAGAGCTCCCATGCAAAGGGAGGGAACCTAAAGAGGTTAGCTGTTGCCGGCTCCATTGCCTGGGTTTATATCCCGATCATTGTCCCTCCCGCTGTGCTCTCAGGCAATAGATGATTGGGTATTTCTTTACCTCCCGTTTTTTGCCTAATTAGCATTTTAGTGAACTCTCTTTACTACCTGATTGGTCGGGTGTGAGCTAAGTTGCAAGCCCTGTGTTTAAAGGTGGATGTGGTCACCTTCCCAGCTAGGCTTAAGTATTCTTACTCAGCCTAGGAAATCCAGCTAGTCCTGTCTTTTAGTTCCCCCTCTCAACAGGAAAACCCAAGTGCTGTTGGGGAGGTTGGCCGACAACCGCTGTAACTGCTTCCTGCTGAATTGGGGCGTAGTAGGGGTTGTGAAGTTGAGATTTCCTTGGGAGGGGTACCTTCAATGTCATTAACATTGGAGCATGGGCTAGCGCGCCGGTCCAGGGGTCCACGGTAGATCTTAGTCATGGACTGCATCTGGGGCTCCATTTGAAGAATCATTGGTAGCTTTACAGCTTTGATTCTGGAAAAGACAAACTTAACAAGGAGGTTAAAGATACAGGGTCCAAAGAGGAGTAACAATATTATAGCTGCTAGAGGTCCTATGAAGGGGAGAATCCAGGGCATCCATTGGCTGAGGGGGCCCCAGCATCTGGTGTTTTGAAGCTCCTCTGCTCTATGTTGTATTTGATCTCAACTTTCTTTAACTTTCTCAGTGACGATTCTGGATTGATTAACATAATAACAGCATTCTTCCCCTAAAAATAAACAGGTTTCCCCTCTTTTGGCAGTTAGCAAGTCTAAAGCTCTTCGATTTTGAAGGATTACTGCTGCTAGGGAGTTAAGTTGATCTTGCAAGATGACCAGGGAGTTGGCGACCCGTTCCATGTCACCATTTGGTTCTTTAAATAGTTTGTAGTAGAACTGAGTAGAGGTTGTGATACCGCCAATGCCAGTACCTAGTTTGCCTAGCACTCCTGTTCCGATAACAAAAGGAAGAATGGGTACTCTTTTGTTGCAGGGCTTAGGTACAACATGATTGTATAAATTTTGTTCAGTGTAGATGGTCATGGGGGCACTAAGAATGAGAGGAAGCACATAGATTCTGAAGAGCCATTCAAACAACGATAGGCTGAGATACCACAGTCAAAAAATATTCCTGAGGGTAGGCAGACTATTCATGTGGGAGGAGTTACCCACCTGATGCACTGGGAGTTGGTTGTGTCTATAGTATTGCTAAATTTTATGCAGGTGAGGTTTGAGGTATGGGTTATTTCCAGATTGGAAACAAGAGGTCCTACTAAAATGGAAGTGGTGTTTATTTCTGTGCTGAAGTTGTTCCATCATTCAGGTACAGGGATTGAAATGTATGGCCTGAAGTGCAGGGGGAGGCACATCCAACAGTTAGTAGGGTTTTGGGCCAAGACCTCATGGAGCCCAGTGAGAGTGGTATTAAATAGGCTTACCAGGTGAGTATGGGTACGGAGGGTTTCATGTAGTTTTGAGATCTAGTCCTTTGTAGGGGCTAGGGGTGCTGTGACTCAGGTCAGTTGGGAGACTACTTCCTTTACGTGTTTTTCTCTTGCCTGATCTTGAACTCCACCCCCAACAGACATACCGGTATGGGCGAAGTAAGTCCAACAGACAGTGGCTCCAAGTCCTCCAGGACAACTAGGATTAATCATTTTCCCTGTCCAATAATGAGTATTTGCATGCATGCAAAGAGTGGCAGAGTTACAGCAATGGCGGGGCATATGGGCACACATCTCCTTTTTATTATTATTATTATTTTTGGGAGACAGAGTCTTGCTCTGTCGCCTAGGCTGGAGTGCAGTGGCACGATCTCGGCTCACTGCAACCTCCGCCTCCCGAGTTCAAGCCATTCTCCTGCCTCAACCTCCCGAATAGCTGGGACTACAGGCACGTGCCACCACTCCCAGCTAATTTTTTGTATTTTTTTTTTTTAGTAGAGACCGGGTTTCACCGTGTTGCCCAGGCTGGTCTCGAACTCCTGAGCTCAGGCAATCTGCCCGCCTCGACCTCCCAAAATGCTATGATTACAGGTGTGAGCCACCACGCCTGGCGCACACACCTCCTTTAGAGTTTGTTAGACCTTCTTTTAGGAGCAGCCTCTGTCTCCTTCCTTCCCCTTAGCTGGAGGCACTCAATACCACCTGCAGGCTCAGTCTTGATCTAGTCACTGTACAAAATCTGCCCAGAGGCAGGAGGAATTTGTAGCACTTCAGTTCCCCACTCTGAGATTTTCTTTTCTTTTTTTTTTTTTTTAGATGGAGTCTTGCTCTGTTGCCCAGGCTGGAGTGCAGTGGCTTGATCTCAGCTCACTGCAACCTCTGCCTCCTGCGTTCAAGCAATACTTCTACCTCAACCTCCCTAGTAGCTGGGACTACAGGTGCGGGCCACCACACCTGGCTAATATTTGTATTTTTAGTAGAGATGGGGTTTCACCATATTGGCCAGGCTGGTCTCAAACTCCTGACCTCGTGATCTGCCTGCCTTGGCCTCCCAAAGTATTGGGATTACAGGCGTGAGCCACCACATCCGGCCACTCTGAGGTTTTCTATGAAGGCTGTTGCTAGGCTGAACTCAAGTGCCAGTTTTTGTTTTTGTTTTTGAGACAGAGTCTCGCTCTGTCGCCTAGGCTGGAGTGCAGTGGCATGATTTTGGCTCACTGCAACCACTGCCTCCCAGGACCAAGCGATTCTCCTGCCTCAGCCTCCTGCGTAGCTGGAATTACAGGCGTGTGCCACCATGCCTGACTAATTTTTTTTTCTTTTTGCCGAGATGCAGTCTTGCTCTGTCACCCAGGCTGGAATGCAGTGATGCGATCTCAGCTCACTGCAACCTCCGCCTCCTGGGTTCAGGCAATTATCCTGCCTCAGCCTCTTGAGTAGCTGGGATTACAGGCGTGTGCCACCATGCCCAGCTAATTTTTGTATTTTTAGTAGACATTGGGTTTCACCATGTTGGCAAGGCTGGTCTTGAACTCCTGACCGCATGATTCACTCACCTCGGCCTCCCAAAGTGCTGGGATTACAGGCGTGAGCCACCTCGCCCGGCCTCAAGTCCCAGTTTTATTCAAAAACTGACCTCCAGTCTCATTCTTGAGATCTAGCTTCACCTTGGACTCCAGACCCAACGCATGGATTTCAGGCTAATGCCTTAGATCCAATCCTGTTACCCTTTCCAGTGTCCTGATTTCCCTACCACTGAGGACTTCCTGCTCCTTTCTTTCTTTCTTTCTTTCTTTTTGAGACAGAGTCTCGCTCGCTCTGTTGCCCAGGTTGGAGTGCGGTGGCGAGATCTTGGCTCACTGCAACCTCTGTCTCCCGGGTTCAAGGAATTCTCCTGCCTCAGCCTCCCGAGTAGCTGATATTACAGGCGTGTGCCACCACACCCGGCTAATTTGTGTATTTTTAGTAGAGACAAGTTTTCGCCATGTGGGCCAGGCTGGTCTCAAATTCCTGACCTCTGGTGATCTGCCCACCTCAGCCTCCCAAAAAGCTAGGATTACAGATGTGAGCCACTGCGCCCGGCCAAATGAACGTCTTTCCTGCTCCTTTCAATTCCCCATTCCCTGGGACTGGAATGCCTTTGAACTTTAGCCAAGTGGCTAGAGTTCTACTACTTGATTATCAGACTTATCTGTCTGAAATCCTGATGAGCATCTCCTGTCTCAGAATTCTCTGTCTCCCATTAAGACAACATGTCATTCTCTGCTTGGCCCCAGATACCAACTGCTTGTCTACATGACTGCTTGCCATTTGTCACTGTGCCCTCCTAGTGGCAGATTTGGCCTGTCTGGTGCTACTGCAGCTGACCCTGTGTCCCCTTGTGGAACCACATTCTAGTGTCTTCCTCTCAGTTGACCACCACAGGACTCAAGCCAGGGATGGACCATTTCCCATGAGTGGAATGTTTTATTATATAACTACTCTAAGGAACAGTATCACTCTTGGGACCAAACCAAGAAAAGCATAGCCCAATGTGATAGGGCCTTTGAGAATGGTATTCAAGAGCAACAGATCATGGAGTTAATTGTAGTATCCACCCAGAAAGTATCAACCTGGATCAGAGACTATTGAGTACTGGATTCTCATTCAGTGAAAGTGTATGTAGTGAATATCCATTTTGCCCATCCAGCATCCCTTCTTCTGGTCAGATACCATAATTTGCCTTCCTCATTTTAATCCGTAGAGTTCATAGCCTTAATTCTGACTAATCAGAGCAACACAGCACCCCTTGAACATAGTGACTGTTTCAGGCATGTGTATATGACTCAAGCTGGGCCAATGGCAGTCTTACCTGGGAATTTTATTGGCACTCTTGGAAAAGAGGTGGTTTCTGCTGGGGTTACTAGGTTGGTAGAATGTAAGCTGGAGCTGCTGGTGACCATCTTTGTTACCACATAAACAGAGCCTGCCTGGGAATAAAGTCAACTTAGAGGAAAGCAAAACTGAAAGATGGAGGCAATGTTGCAACCCTGATCTAGTCCTAAAGCTTGGCAATCTACTAGTGGACTCCTTGGCTCATTAATCAACATATTTACGGCTGGGCGCGGTGGCTCAGGCCTGTAATCCCAGCACTTTGGGAGGCCGAGGCGGGAGGATCACGAGGTCAGGAGATCAAGACCATCCTGGCTAACACGGTGAAACCCCGTCTCTACCAAAAATACAAAAAATTAGCCGGGAGTGGTGGCGGGCACCTGTAGTCCCAGCTACTCAGGAGGCTGAGGCAGGAGAATGGCGTGAACCCGGGAGGCGGGGCTTGCAGTGAGCCGAGATCGGCCCACTGTACTCCAGCCTGGGCGACAGAGTGAGACTTCGTCTCAAAAAAAAAAAAAAAAACCATATTTACTTTTATTGTGTAATTCAGAATGAGTTGGAGTACCATTACTTGCAACTAATACAGCTGGCAAGTATTCCCTTCTGCTTTACCAGCTGGGTAAGCCTCTAGGGAGGAAATACAGCAAAGAAAAGCAAGTTAAAAAAAAATGTGCAGCTGGGCACAGTGGCTCATGCCTGTAATCCCAGCACTTTGGGAGGCCAAGGCGGGTAGATCATGAGGTCAGGAGTTCAAGACCACCCTAGCCAAGATGGTGAAACCCCTTCTCTACTAAAACACAAAAATTAGCTGGGTGTGGTGGCAGGTGCCTGTAATCCCAGCTACTCGAGGGGCTGAGGCAAGAGAATTGCTTGACCCAGGAGGCGGAGGTAGTAGGAAGCCGAGATTGCGCCACTGCGCTCCAGCGTGGGAGAGCTAGACTTCTTCTCAAAAAAAAAAAAAAAAAGGCCGGAGTGGTGGCTTACGCCTGTAATCTCAGCACTTTGGGAGGCTGAAACAGGCTGACCACCTGAGGTCGGGAGTTTGAGACCAGGCTGACTAACATGGAAAAACCCCGTCTCTACTAAAAATACAAAAATTAGCTGGGCGTGGTGGCGCATGCCTGTAATCCCAGCTACTCCGGAGGCTGAAGCAGGAGAATCACTTGAACCTGGGAGGCAGAGGTTGTGGTGAGCCGAGATTGGGCCATTGCACTCCAGCCTGGGCAACAAGAGCAAAACTCTGTCTCAAAAAAAAAAAAAAAAAAAATTTGCTCAGCCTGGCGCGGTGGCTCACACCTGTTATCCCAGAACTTTTGGAGGCTGAGTTGGGTGGATCACCCAAGCACAGGAGTTCGAGATCAGCCTGTTCAACATGGTGAAACCCCATCTCTACTGAAAATACAAAAATTAGCGGGGCATGGTGGCACATGCCTATAATCCCAGCTACTCGGGAGGCTGAGGCAGGAGAATCACTTGAACCCAGGAGGTGGAGGTTGCAGTGAGCCAAGATCTCACCATGGCACTCCAGCCTGGGCAACAAGAGCAAAACTCTGTCTCACAAAAAAAAAAAAACAGTGCTTAAAAATGAAAAAAAATTTTTTTTCATTCAACCATCACTTAAGAATTGCAACACAGGGCCGGATGTGGTGGCTCACGCCTGTAATCTCAGCACTTTCGGAGGCTGAGGAGGGCAGATCACGAGGTCAAGAGTTTGAGACCAGCCTGGCCAACATGGTCAAACCCCATCTCTACTAAGAATACAAAAATTAGGCCAGGCACGGTGGCTCATGCCTCTAATCCCAGCAATTTGGGAGGCTGAGGCAGGCAGATCATGAGGTCAGGCAACTGAGACCATCCTGGCTAACATAGTAAAACCTCATCTCTACTAAAAATACAAAAAATTAGCTGGACATGGTGGCACATGCCTGTAGTCCCAGCTACTCGGGAGGCTGAGGCAGAAGAATCGCTTGAACCCGGGAGGCGGAGGTTGCAGTGAGCCAAGATTGCGCCATTGCACTCCAGCCTGGTGACAGAGGGAGATTCCATCTCAAAAAAAAAAAAAAAAAAAAAATTAGCCAGGCGTGGTGGTGCATGCCTGTAATCCCAGCTACTCGGGAGGCTGAGGCAGGAGAATTGCTTAAACCTTGAACTCAGAAGGTGGAGGTTGCAGTGAGCCGAGATCACACCACTACACTCTAGCCTAGGCGACAAAGCAAGACTCCGTCTCGGAAAAAAAAAAAAAGAGCAACACAGTGCAGTGAAAACAACACAAGATTTGGAGCCTACCAGAGCCCTACTCAAATCTTAAATCCCCTATTTTCTGGCTATGTACACTGAATATGTTAATTAATATTTGGAGCTTCTGTTTCCTCTTTTGTACAATGAGGATAACTACCTATCTCTTAGGGGTATTAGGATGAGTAGATATAATGTATATGGTGCCTGTAACTAAAAGCCTTTCAATAAATCGTAGTTAGCCTCAGCAACATGGCAAAAACCCCTCTCTACAAAAAAATACAAAAAGTATCTGGGCATGCTGGCTTATGCCTGTAGTCCCCCACTACTTGGGAGGCTGAGGTGTGAGGGTCATTTGAGCCTGGGGAGATTGAGGCTGCAGTGAGCCATGATCACACCACTGTACTCCAGCCTGGGTGAGAGAGCAAGACCCTGCCAAAAAAAAAAAAAACAAAGTCAATGAATGGTAATTATTTTAATTCTCAAATACTTTGATCTGCCAGGACTTTGGGCTAGTGTATTCAAGAGGGATTAAAAAAACACAACAAAGCGGCTGGGCACAGTGGCTCACGCCTGTAATCCCAGCACTTTGGGAGGCCGAGGCGGGAGGATCACGAGGTCAGGAGATCGAGACCATCTTGGCTAACATGGTGAAACCCTGTCTCTACTAAAAACGCAAAAAATAAGCCGGGCGTGGTGGTGGGCGCCTGTAGTCCCAGCTACTCGGGAGGCTGAGGCAGGAGAATGGCGTGAACTCAGAAGTTGGAGCTTGCAGTGAGCCGAGATCGTGCCACTTCACTCCAGCCTGGGCGACAGAGTGAGACTCCGCCTTAAAACAAAAACAAAAACAAAAAAACTTGAGTCCTATCTCTGGCAGTTAAAATACTAGATTAAAAGAGAAGACACAGATGTTAAACTGGGAGAGAAAAGCAGTGCAAGCAGTGATGTGACTGGCACAGGCCTTGGCAGCTGAGAATAAGAAAATAATTCCCTTTCAGCTATTCATAAAAGGTTTCATGGAAGAAGTGAAATCTGGGCCCTAAAAGATGAACAGATTTTTTGTTTGTTTCTTTGAGATAGAGTCTAGCTCTGTTACCTAGGCTCTGGAGTGCAGTGGTGCGATCACAGCTCACTGCAGGCTTGACCTCCCAGGCTCAAGCCCACCTCAGCCTCCTGAGTAGCTGGGACTACAGGCATCTACCACCATGCCTGGCTAATTTTTGTTTTTGTTTTTTTTTTTAAGATACAGGGTTTCTCTATGTTGCCCAGTCTGGTCACAAACTCCTGGTCTCAAGCAATCTCCCCAGAATTTTTTTTTTTTTTTTGAGATACCGTCTCACTCTGTCACCCAGGCAGGAGTGCAGTGATGTGATTTCAGCTCACTGCAACCTCCACTTCCCGAGTTCAAGTGATTCTCATGCCTCAGCCTCCTGAGTAGCTGGGATTATGGGCACACTCCACCACAACCAGCAAGGCCCAGGATTTTTGATAAGCAGAAAGTGGGAGAAACAGCATCCCAGAAAAACAATTGTTTTAAAAAAAGAAAATGGACAGCTGTGTCTACAGGCATTACTGGGTATATCAATATGGCCAGAGTAGAAAGAAAGGGAGAAAGAGAGAAGGAAGGAAGGAAGGAAGGAGGGAAGGGGAAGGGAAAGAAAGAAAATCACCTGAGTCTTCGTTCAAACTGCACACTTTCATCAGCTGTCCCTAAAATCCTGCCTCAGCGAAACATTGTAACTGACGAGAGTGTGTTAGAACCCTCAGCTGTGTGTTGGAACATGAAAAATGGTTGGGAAACATCAGCCCAGAGGCAGGAAGACTGTTTTAGAGACTACTGTGTGTGGTCAAAAGGACACCTGGGGCCGGGGGCAGTGGCTTACGCCTGTAATCCCAGCACTTTGGGAGACTGAGGTGGGTGGATCACCTGAGGTCGGGAGTTCCAGACCAGCCTGACCAACATGGAGAAACCCCGTCTCTACTAAAAATACAAAATTAGCTGGGCCTGGTGGTGCACGCCTATAATCCCAGCTACTCGGGAGGCTGAGGCAGGAGAATCACTTGAACCCAGGAGGCGGAGGTTGTGGTGAGCCGAGATGGTGCCATTGTACTCCAGCCTGGGCATCAAGAGGGAAACTCTGTCTCAAAACAAAAACAAAAACAAAAACAAAAAGGACACCTGGATCAGTAAAGCTGTTTTTAAAAAAGGAGGGAGGGGGCACTTGTATTCATCGCTCACTTGGTCCCCTATAATCATTTTTTCCTCGCTGTATTCCCTGTCTCCAGTCCCTCTCCGTTTCAAATAATTTTATTTTATTTTATTTTATTTGAGACAGAGTCCACCTCCGTCACCCAGGCTGGAGTGCAATGGCGCGATCTCGGCTCACTGCAACCTCTGCTTCTCGGATTCAAGCAATTCTCTTGCCTCAGCCTCCCAAGTAGCTGGGATTACTGGTGTGAGCCACCATGCCCGGCTAATTTTTGTATTTTTAGTAGAGACGGGGTTTCACCATGGTGGCCAGGCTGGTCTCGAACTCCTGACCTCAGGTGATCCATCTGCCTCAGCCTCCTAAAAGTGCTGGGATTACAGGCGTGAGCCACTGCTCCCGGCCATCATTTTCTATTTCATGTCTAGATTAATCTTCCTGTTCTGATCCTGTTATCCCAACCCCAAAACCCTTAATGACAAACCACTATCTACAGAACAGACTAAAATTCTTTGGCTTTCCAGATGACGTAGCAATCACCTTTCAGATCTCATTTCCTACTTATTTGTCATCAGGTATCTTCAGGTCCAGCCAAGCTGAACTACTCAAGAGTCCCTTGCTTTTCTGTCTTCATGGATCTTTCATGTTGCTCATTCTGCCTAGAATACCACTTCACAGTACTCTTCTCAGCTGTCTTAATCTTCTGGGTCCCTGAAGGCTCAATTCAGACACCTTTCCTTATCCCACCTTTCTCTCCCACACTGCCTTTGATAATGTCTCTCCATTCTGAACTCCTATAGAACTTTACCTGTACCTTTTGTAAAAAGTAGAGGTTCCTCTTCAAAAACTCTCCTACCCATCTAATTAGGAATAGTTACTTCTCTTAGAAGCAAAATTTATTCAAAGACCTGTGCTTACATTCTTAAATATCTGCTAGCCATAATAAAGAAATCAACGTATTGGCCGGGCGCGGTGGCTCAAGCCTGTAATCCTAGCACTTTGGGAGGCCACGGTGGGCGGATCACGAGGTCAGGAGATCTAGACCATCCTGGCCAACATGGTGAAACCCTGTCTCTACTAAAAATACAAAAAAATTAGCAGGGCATGGTGGCGGGCGCCTGTAGTCCCAGCTACTCAGGAGGCTGAGGCAGGAGAATGACGTGAGGCAGGAGAATGGCATGAACCCGGGAGGTGGAGCTTGCAGTGAGCCGAGATGGTGCCACTGCACTCCAGCCTGCGGGACAGAGCCAGACTCTGTCTCAAAAAAAAAAAAAAAAAAGAAATCAATGTATTTTATGTTCTTAGCTCCCACAATTTAGCCTAAATATTTGCCCTGGCATGCTTACACTGGTCCAAGCAAGCATTAAGTCACAGCCTGTTCCTCTTCCTTATTTAAAGGTGTTTTTACCCTTCTCAGCATTCCACAAGTTACTTCCTCCTTCCTTTGTTCTCCTCTGCCATTGTCTCTTTTAAAAAAGTTCTAAGTCCCTAGCCAATCAGGACAAAGACAAAATGTGAGGTCACGTTCCAGCCAATGGAAACCGGACACAGCAGTAAGGTGGATGCGTCAGGTTATAAATGACCCTGTCTCCTTTGTTCGGTGTACTCTCATGGCAAAACTGCTGACAAGTGTACCCTTTCTGCAGAAAGTAAAAATGGCCTTGTTGAGGAAATTAAATTTATGTTCAATTGCTATTCCTTTATGACACCGAGGAATAAACATTTCAAACAATTTATTCACGCATGGATCATTGGCTTTTTTTTTTAAGTCTGTCATTGTTTTTTTTTATCAAAATTTAAAACAATGTAATGAATAAAATACCAACCACCCATATTCCCACCACCCAGAATCACCAACTTTTAACACTGTTTCATATTTACTTCCATATATATATGAAATATACATGTATATACACATATATATAGAATATATACACACATATATAGAATATATATACACACACATAGAATATATATACACACACATATATAGAATATATATATATACACCCACATATATAGAATACACACACACACACATACAGTTTTTTTTTTTCTTGAGACCGAGTTTCGCTCTTGTTGCCCCGGCTGGAGTGCAATGGCACGATCTCAGCTCACTGCAACCTCCACCTCCTGGGTTCAAGCAATTCTCCTGCCTCAGCCTCCTAAGTAGCTGTGATTACAGGTGCCCGCCATCACGCCCAGCTAATTTTACTTTTCTTTTTTTTTATTTTTTGAGACGGAGTCTTGCTCTGTCGCCCAGGCTGGAGTGCAGTGGCACAATCTCGGCTCACTGCAAGCTCCACCTCCAGGGTTCACTCCAGTCTCCTGCCTCAGCCTCCCGAGTAGCTGGGACTACAGGCACCCACCACCACGCCCGGCTAATTTTTTGTATTTTTAGTAGAGTCGGGGTTTCACTGTGTTAGCCAGGATAGTCTCGATCTCCTGACCTGGTGATCCGCCCGCCTCGGCCTCCCAATGTGCTGGGATTACAGGCTTGAGCCACCGCACCCAGCCTTTTTTTTTTTTTTTTAAGTACAGACGGTGTTTCACCATATTGGTCAGGCTGGTCTCAAACTCCTGACCTTGTGATCCACTCACCTCGGCCTCTCAAAGTGCTGGGATTACAGGCGTGAGCCACTGCGCCGGCCAATTTTTGTATTTTTAGTAGAGACGGGGTTTCACCATGTTGGCCATGCTGGTCTTGAACTCCTGACCTCAGGTGATCCACCTGCCTTGGTCTCCCAACGTGCTGAGATTACAGGTGTGAGCCACTGCACCCGGCCTACTTCCATATTTTTAAAAGAAGTGAAATGTTATAGATAAAATTAAAGTCCCCTTTAACCACACAACCTCCCACTCAGTCCCATCTCCCCTCTCAAGTTACAGGGGCAACTGCCATGAGTCTGGTGTGTAACCTTCCATTCCACTCCCTGTACTTTTACATGGATGAATACATATATATACACACACACACACAAATATATGTACATATATACGTATTCATCACCAATGGATTGTGACACTGTATTTTAAAACTTACATTAATGATATCATCATGTACGTATAATTTTGCATCTTGCTTTTATCACCCAAAGTTGTTTTTGAGACCAATTCAGGCTGATGTATGAATATATTACACTTTTATCCATTTCCTTTTGATGAAAATTTAGGCTGCTTTTGCCTTTTTGTGATTACAAACAATGCTACGGAGGACATCCTCACACTTGTTTCTTTGTACACATGGGTGAGAGTTTATTTGGGGTACATACCCAGAAGTATAATCATTAGGTCATAGGGCACATACATTTAAACAAAAATTTTAGGCCAGCCACAGTGGCTCACACTGGTAATCCAAGCACGTTAAGAGGCCGAGGCAGGTGGATCACTTGTAGTTAGGAGTTCGAGACCAGACTGGCCAAGATGGAGAAACCCTATCTCTACTAAAAATACAAAAATTAGCCGGGCTTGGTGGCGGGCACCTGTAATCCCATCTATTAGGGAGGCTGAGGCAGGAGAATTGCTTGAATCCGGGACGCAGAGGTTGCAGTGATCTGAGATTTTGCCACTGCACTCCAGCCGGGGCAACAGAGACTTCATCCCAAAACAACAACAACAACAACAACAACAAAATTTTTACTGTGGTTAAATACACATAACACAAAATTTGCCATGTTAACCATTTTAAAGTATACAGCTCAGTAGTGTTATGTGCATTGACAATGTTGTAAAACCAGTCTCCAGAACTCTTTCCATCTTGCAAAACTGAAACTTTAAGGTAACATGGGTTTTTTAATTTTATTAGTAGTATTTTTTAATTTTTTAATTTTTTATTTTTTTGAGATGGAGTTTGGCTCTTGTTGCCCAGGCTGGAGTGCAATGATGCCATCTTGGCTCACCGCAAACTCCGCCACCTGAGTTCAAGCGATTCTCCTGCCTCAGCCTCCTGAGTAGCTGGAATTACAGTTGCCCGCCACCACGCCTGGCTAATTTTTGTATTTTTAGTAGAGACGGGGTTTCTCCGTATTGGTCAGGCTGGTCTCGAATTCCTGACCTCAAGTATTTTGACTACTTTTAAAATTAGCATTTCAACAAGGAAATTAAATAATGCTCAAAAACGTGATTTTAAAAATCATTATATAAATGTACCATAATTTAAAAAATTTATTACATTGTTCCCAGTTTTTAACTTCTAACTAAACAATCTTTTTTTTTTTTTTTTTTTTTTTTTGTGAGGGAGTCTTGCTCTGTTGCCCAGGCTGGAGGGCAATGGCGCAATCTCGGCTCACTGCAACCTCTGCCTCCCAGGTTCAAGCAATTCTCCTCCCTCAGCCTCCTGAGTAGCTCAGAGTACAGGCGCGTGCCACCACGCCCACCTAATTTTTGTATTTTTAGTACAGACGGGGTTTCACCATGTTGGTCAGGCTGGTCTTGAACTCCTGACCTCGTGATCCGCCCACCTTGGCCTCCCAAAGCGCTGGGATTACGGCTGTGAGCCACCGCGCCTGGCCTAATTAAACAGTATTATATAAGCTACCACGTACCCACATAAATTGAAAATAAATGAATTAAAAATAAATAAAAATGGGATATTTAGAATTAAAAAAATACTGCAGTGACTAGCATACATATATCTTTACCCACATCTGCTGTTATTGCCTTAGGATACCTATATAGAAATGAAATTACTGGAACAACAGGTTTGTACGCTTTTACTTTTATCTGTTTTTAAAAATGCAAGAAGTTAAAAAATATTTTGATAGCACCAAGAAATGTGTAGTGAAAAAAAGTAGCCTTCGCCTCGTTCCTCTTCATAGCCCAAAGGCAACCATTTTCCACTTTTTTCACTGTTATTTTGGGTATTTACCTCCATACATCAAAATAATGTGCTTATGCTATTTCTTGATGTATCTGTTTTAAACACTATCTATTGCTTTCCTGTTGTGGTAGATGAGGTTGTAGCACTCTTACAAATACACCACATACCCACCACCATTTCTCCTTCCCCAGCCTCCCAAAGTAGTTAAATCATAATTTTGGTTCACATCAATAATAAGCATTTACATCACACGCCTGTAATCCCAGCACTTTGGGAGGCCGAGGTGGGTGGATCACCTGAGATCAGGAGTTCGAGACCAGCCTGACTAACATGGTGAAACCTCATCTCTACTAAAAATACAAAAATTAGCCAGGCATGGTGGCGGCGCACACCTGTAATCCCAACTACTCGGGAGGCTGAGGCAGGAGAATTGCTTGAACCCGGGAGGCGGAGGTTGCAGTGAGCCAACGTCGGGCCATTGTACTCCAGCCTGGGCAATAAGAGTGAAACTCCATCCCTCTCCCCTGCCCACCAAAAAAAAAAAACCATGTTCACCATGGACAAATTTAATTCAGAAAAATATAAAGAAATTAAAATCTACTGTAATCGCAGACACTATTTGAACTGCAGCTCTCACCACCTCTGTGATCCCTGTCCTCTCTGCCTGTAAGTACCCATATCAATGCTACTTAGGCCATCTGCTCTGTCCCTGAGTTGTCCTTGACCTGGAGGCCCCCTTGGAGCCTCAGCTCTCCCTGCTACTGCCACCTAGAATCTGTCACTGACAACTTGCAGAGCTCCACTGCCCATCTCTCTCTGGCCAGTAGGTAAATGCCTTTCTTACATTCAGCTCTTTAAAAACCGAGAATCCCACAGAGTGTGTGCTGGGTTCTTAATAATTCAATTCTTTCAGCATGCCACGCAGAAGAGGACCTGGGCCCCTGGTGATTCGGTTGTTTCCATTTTAGTACACAGCCTTCTCCTTCCCAGGACTGATAAGCGTGCCCCAGAGGGTTGAGCTGGGGCAGGTTCAAGTACAGCCTTATAGAATCTTCACAAACACTGTCTTCTCTAGCACTCAGGCCCTGTGGCCAATTCTACTCCTTATAAGGGTATCCTTGGTACAGAATTTTTCCTGTAAGGAATCCATTATTTCTTTCTGCAAGCTGTATTTCATCAGGTGATAATCACTTTTAAATCAAATTTTATTTCCCACAATACTTCTGGATCCAAGATTAAAGGATGGGGCTAGATGTTTCAAGCCTTCTGTAACAGCAACAGAGCAGAGTACAATGATGCCTTCGAAAATCTGCAGCAACAAGGACACTCTGCTATATACAATATCTATCAGACTGCTGGTAAATGCCTCACAACCATCAAGCCATCTCCCTCCCCCATATATTTATTCCTCTGTGAAGCCTTTCTTCTTCCCCCTCTATTACACTGAGTTGCTCTCTGTCCTGTTCACACTTCGATCAGAGCACTTATTACACAGTATAATGACGACGTGATTATGTATTTATCTCCCCTCACCAGAGCTCTGGAGGGCAGGAATCCGAGTACCACAATACAGGATGCAGAGCAGGCCTAAAATATTTATGGGAAGGATGGGAGCCGGACTATGATGGATCGCTTTAAATACCAGGGAAAGGACTTTCCACTCAAACCAAAGTTCAACAGAGTATTAAATTTTCTTGCACAGAGGAATGGCTTGCAGAATACAGTGTGCCATAAAAATGCACCTGGTCATTGTGTGACGTTGGATGGGAATGTGGCAAAACCAGTTAGGAAGTTGCTGAGGTGACTCTGTCCATGGAGAGGAAGAACTACATCTAAAAGGCATTTCAAAGAAAATACAGGCCAGGCACGGTGGCTCTCGCCTGTAATCCCAGCACTTTGGGAGGCCAAGGCAAGCGGATCACGAGGTCAAGAGATCGAGACCATCCTAGCCAATATTGTGAAATCCCGTCTCTACTAAAAATACAAAAATCAGCTGGGCGTGGTGTCGTGCGTCTGTAGTCCCAGCTACTCAGGAGGCTGAGGCAGGAGAATCGCTTGAACCCAGGAGGAACCCAGGAGGGGGAGGTTGCGGTGAGCCGAGATCGCGCCAGCCTCGTGACAGAGGGAGACTCCGTCTCAAAAAAAAAAAAAAAAAAAAAGAAAGAAAAGAAAAGAAAGAGAAAATACAAACAAAAGCTGAGATTTGCTGAGTTCCTACCATGTGCTACGCAATGCCAACAACAAGGTGGCATGGAATAATCCTCATGTCTGTTAAGTGGGTGGGGGTAGGAGTGGGGGTAGGAGTAGGGGAGTGTCACACATCTGCAAACGGTAACGTTGAACTTCCAAAGTAGGTCCATCGGGCTCTCAGGACCCGCGGCCGTCCGAGGCCTCAGTTGCCTCAATTAGTCTTAGGCTAACTTCCTCCTTGCGCTGCAGGGTGAGGAATACTTTCCTGTGCGGAGGCCTCAGCTCCTCAATGTACAGAGAAGAGCCTTGCAGGGCCTAAACACTGGAGTTCAGGGATCCTTTATCAAGCTGCCAAACCTTTTCAGGGGCTTGGAAGGACACCTAAGGGCGGAAGCGGGCGCGTTGTGGCCCCCGTGGGGCAGTGGGAAGGCAGCAGGGCCTCGCTGGCGGAGGCCGAAGCGCCGCTGACGCCGGAGCGGAAGCCGCTGAGTCATGGTGGGGGCAGGAATGCAGCGCATTTGGAGAAGGCCCGGGACGCCGGCGGCTCCAGCATTACTGAGCAGTGACTTGGCGTCCGCACCTTCACTGCAGTCGGGAACCACCAGTGACGGCGGTGACCGGAAGAGCTGAGTCACCGCAGGCGACGCGAGCGACGCCGGCGGGGAGGGGCTGACGCGCCCGGGGCCGCGCGCCTGGGCTCCAGGGCCCCGCGCGTCGCCACGATCCCGACGTTACAATCCCCGCCAGGTCGGCGGGGGCCGCATGGGGCTGGGTCTCCCGGATCCCGCCCGGGGATTGGAGTCTGAGGCTGAAATTTGAAATCTTGACGTGGCCCCAAGCCACAAATACTACAGACTGGTTTCAGTGGGAATTAGGACCTTGTGAAAGGAGACAGCAGTGCCCCAAAGACTGGGTAGATTTTGAAGATCAAAGGCACTTGCCTAGGAACAAAAATGATTTGCCTGACTCAGTTCCAAAATGCAGCAAATAATAATTAAAGCGAAACACACACGCACTGTTTTTTTAAATGCAAGAGCAAAACTTTTAAAATTCCAAAAGAAAATAAATCTTGGTTTCCGAGATGAATTCGTCAAAGGAAAATATCTTGGGGCCCCCATATCACTAAGCTAAAGGGAAAAGTCAAGCTGGGAACTGCGTAGGGAAAACCTGTCTCCCATTCTATTCAAAGTTACCCCTCTGCTCACTAACATAAATGCGTTATCTGATTGCCTCTTTTGGAGGCTGGGTGCGGTGGCTCACACCTGTAATCCCAGCACTTTGGGAAGCAGAGGCGGGCGGATCACTTGAGGTTAGGAGTTCCAGACCAGCCTGGCCAACATAACGAAATCCCGTCTCTACTAAAAATAGAAAAATTAGCCGGGCATGCTGGTGGGCGCCTGTAATTCCAGCTACTCGGGAGGCTGAGGCAGGAGAATCGCTGGAACTCGGGAGGCGGAGGTTGCAGTGAGCCGAGCTCAGCCACTGCGCTCCAGCCTGAGCAACACAGCCAGACTCCCTCTCAAAAAATAGGATTAAAAAAAAAAAAGAATCCAGGCTGGGCACGGTGTCTCACGCCTGTAATCCTAACACTTTGGGAGGCCAAGGCGGGTGGATCACCTGAAGTCAGGAGTTCGAGATCAGCCTGGTGAACATGGAGAAACCCCTGTCTCTACTAAAAATATAAAAATTAGCTGGGCGTGGTGGCGGGCGCCTGTAATCCCAGCTGCTTGGGAGGCTGAGGCAGGAGAATCGCTTGAACCGGGGGGCAGAGGTTGCAGTGAGCCGAAATCGGGCCACTTCTCCCCAGCCTGGGCGAAAGAGGGAAACTCCATATGAAGAAAGAAAGAAAGAGAGAGCGGGAGGGAAGCTCAAAAGAATGCAACCATTTGTCTCCTATCTACCTATGACCTGGAAAGCCCCCATTTCCAGACCAAACTCGTGCTGATCTTATATATGTTGATTGATGTCTCATGTCTCCCTAAAATGTAGAAAACCAAACTGTGCTCTGACCACCTTGGGCACATGTCCTCAGGAGGTCCTCAGGGCACGTATCCTCAACCTTGGCAAAATAAACTTTTTAAATTAACTGAGACCTATCTCAGATTTTCAGGGTTCACAAGTTCTAACAGGATGAGAGTTTTGCAGAGGGAACTTTCCAAAGGTCCCTGAAACTTGCTTGGTGGTACCAGGACTCAGTAGTTTATCTCTTTCTCTAGTTTCTTCCCACTTCCACACTACTGAAGCCAGAACTCATTTTTGTATAATAGTGGTTAATTAGGCTGGACACAGTGGCTCACGCCTGTAATCCTAGCTATTTGGGAGGCTGAGGCAGGAGAATCGCTTGAACTCGGGAGGCAGAGGTTGCAGTGAGCCGAGATCGCGCCATTACACTCCAGCCTGGGCAACAAGAGTGAAACTTCATCTCAAAAATAATAATAATAATAATGCTTAATCAATTTTGTTCAGGTTTCTTTTTTAGACAAAAAACAAGTATATTATAGAATTTTCTCGGGATGATGGGGGGAACACACTCAATTACAGTCGCTAAACCAGAAACCACAATTACTTTTGCTTCTTTTCCTACATTTTGTTCACAAGAAGAAGTTTTTGTTTCTGTTTTGTTTTGTTTTGAGATAGTGTCTCACTCTGTCGCCCAGGCTGAAGTGCAGTGGTGCGGTGTGGGCTCACTGCAAGCTCTGCCTCCTGGGTTCAAGTGATGCTCTCACCTCAGCCTCCCAAATAGCTGGGATTACAGGTGCCTGCCACCACACCCAATTAATTTTTGTATTTTTAGTAGAGATGGGGTTTTGCCATGTTGGCCAGGCTGGTCTCGAACTCCTGACCTCAAATGATCCGCCCACTTCAGCCTACCAAAGTGCTGAGATTACAGGCGTGAGCCACTGTGCCTGGCCTCAATGTGTAAGTCTTTCTTAATCAGATCAGTGATTAAATGGAGAAAACAAAACAAAAGAAAACAAAATAATGGATAATGGTGGAAATGAATGTAATGTCACAGATTTTTTTTGTTTTTTATTTTTTGTTTTGAGATGGAGTCTAGCTCTGTTGCCCAGGCTGGAGTGCAGTGGCACGATCTTGGCTCACTACAACCTCCGCCTGCCAGGTTCAAGCGATTCCCCTGCCTCAGCCTCCCGAGTAGCTGGGATTACAGGCGTCTGCCACCACGCCCAGCTAATTTTTGTATTTTTAGTAGAGACGGGGTTTCACTGTGTTGGTCAGGCTGGTCTCGAACTCCTGACCTTGTAATCCGCCCACCTCTGCCTCCCAAAATGCTGGGATTACAAACGTAAGCCACCACGCCTGGCCTGTCGTAGATTTTTTGTCTTGGGCAATGGGACTGAGGATAAGAGGGAGAAGAAAAAGGTCAAGAAGCTATTCCTTTTCATCTGAAAGTTCTTATGCAATTCTTTGTAACCATGTGCATATATTACTTCTTACTTTTTTGTTGTTTTATTTTGGATGTGTGGTCTGAGTGCTTGCTTTTGAGTCAGTGGGCTTGACAGTTCTTCAAACTGAAAACTAATCTAAGAGTCTCAGATCTGGTTCTGGTATAACACACACTAGAATTTTGCTATTTCATTGTTTTCGCTTAGGCACCATTTTCAACTGCTGCTGTTCATTCTTCCATTCAACACATATTTGTTAAGGGGCTTTTACGTGCCAGGCACTATGGTAAGGTCCTGAAGATGTCCTTCAAACAGCCAGCCAAAATTTGGAACATGTTTTGTGCCAGCTACATAGAGTGTGTTTTTGTTAAAGACTTCTATTATTGTGGGCCTTTGTTCTTGTTGCTAGTCAATCTTGGGATGATCTAATAGAATGTAGATTTCGTTGCAACAGAGCTGGACCCAGAACATTCCATTCTAGACTCTAGGGTCCTGCACGTGTGAAATAGAGATAGGACTGACTTTGGGCACTGTGACAAGTAATTCTCTTCCATTAATGCTGCTTTTCTGGAGCTATGCCCTAAGATAATGTTATACCAAAGGGTCCTGTGAACACTTTGCTGCAGAAATTATTTGATTCAAATCAATTCAATTTAAAATCATGTATTGAGTGCCTACTACTTATAAGCATGGGATAGGAATGGGAGATGAGCCAAAGATGAAAATAACCCAGATCCTGAAGCTCATCATTTTTTGAGAGTCTTAAATCTTCCTAAAGACTGATCCAGATACTTCTCTTTTTAAAACCTTTAATGGGTCTCATTGGCTTTCAGATTTTTTTCATTTCAAAAAAAAAAACCCGCTGCATTTTAACTGAGTACCAGACACTGTGCTAGGGGTTGGTTATACCATTTCAGAAAATTACATTATTGATGGCAATGGTGGTGGTGGTATTTGAGTCACCTGCACAACATGCTTGTATCAATCAGAATTTGCAGCTGTAACATGCATGATTTTGCTATGTATAGTTGCTAGCAACTGACTACTGCTTTATTTATTTATTTATTTATTTATTTATTGAGACAGAGTCTCGCTCTGTAGCCTAGGCTGGAGTGCAGTGGCGCAATCTCGGCTCACTGCAACCTCTGCCTCCTGGGCTCAAGCCATCCTCCCATCTCAGCTTACTGAGTTGCTGGGACTACAGGTGCATGCCGCCATACCTGGCGAATTTTTGTATTTTTTGCAGAGATAGTGTTTCGCCATGTTGCCCAGGCTGGTCTTGAACTCCTGAGCTCAAGTGATCTGCTTGCCTTGGCCTTCCAAAGTGCTAGGATTACAGGCATGAGCCACCATGCAATTATATATTGAAATATGTTACTATAAATAACCTTCTTTTTATTTCTTCTTTATATTACAGTTAGCGCACAATATTGATTTTCTTTCTTTTTTTTTTTTCTTTTTTGTAGCCCAGAGGTCCTTTATTTTTTTTTTAACACCTATTATGCCATGAATTCATAGGGAATAGGTTCCAGCAGCTCAGGCTCCTTCCCATTGGTTCTCACAAAGTGTGCTTCTCTGGGTGGAGCAGGCTGGCGCTTTAGTTGAACCCAGGTACCTTTCTCTTTGGCTTCTTTCTTTTTCTGATCATTTTCCTTCACACGTTTCAGGAAGCTATCTCGGCTCTTAGAGTGCTTAATGTGCTCAATACGCACATTAATTCTCTTGGCAAGAGTCTTGCCCTTAACTTGTTTGTTTACAACAATGCCAACAGCATGCTGGGTAACATTGTAGACTCTTCCAGTTTTGCCATGGTAACACTTGTGGGGCATTCCTTTTTGAACAGTACCCATTCCCTTGATGTCTACAATATCACCTTTCTTATAGATTCGCATATATGTGGCCAAAGGAACAACTCCATGTTTTCTAAAAGGCCTAGAGAACATATATCGGGTGCCTCTCCTCTTTCCCTTTGTGTTCGTCATTTTGGCGAATTACTGGAAGATGGCGGTTCCGGCCGAAAGGCGATTTTCTTAAATAGAAGTGTGTAGTTAGTTTGACTGTATTATCTATGGATATCATTTAATAATAGTACAGAAGAGATTACAGAAAGAACTACTAGCCTACTCAAATAAATCTGAATGACTGATCCTGGCAATTATTGCCATCAGTGTCAAACCCCAGGCTTATTCTTATTTGGTATACCTAAGATCAGGCCAAGTTGCTTTACTTCGTATTCCCAGTATTGGAGCATTGGAGCAAGCATCTTCCACTCCCACAGACCCATCTTAGGTCATCTTGTTCTATAACTATTGGACTCTGTCACCTTTGACACATCTGATTGACCTAAGGGAGTCTATTCATTGTCTGTCCAATTGCCCAAGAGAGTTGTTCCGGACAGGCTCAGTGGCTCACACTTGTAATCCCAGTACTTTGGGAGGCCGAAGCAGGTGGATCACCTGAGGTCAGAAGTTCAAGACCAGCCTGGCCAACCTGATGAAACCCCGTCTCTACTAAAAACACAAAAAATTTAGCTGGGCAGGGGGGTGGGTGCCTGTAATCCCAGCCACTCAGGAGGCTAAAGCAGGCAGGAGAATCACTTGAACCCGGGAAGCGGAGGTTACAGTGAGCCAAGATAGTGCCATTGCACTCCAGCCTGGGCGACAGAGCGAGACTCCATCTCTAAATAAATAAGTAAATGGGAAAAGAAAAAAAGAAGTCCAAAGAGACCAAGATGGAAGTTATAGCTTTAAATTCAAGCTTTCTGTTTCCCAAGTGAGTACAGCAAATCCTACTTTTACCATTTGTTCCCAGACTCATATATTTTAACCATTTTGAATACATATCAGCATTAGTTCAGCACATAAATATATCATAGAGGACAGTACCCTAAACCCACAGGGGATGATCTCCAAGCTGATGGCTAGGGTGAGCTTTTAATAGGCCACTCCAATTCTGTCAGCAACAGCTTTAGATGATGGGGAATGTGAAAAGACCAGTGGATTTTATGGCCATGCTCTCTGTTGTACTTTTTTGCCATAAAAAGAGTCCCTGTTCTGAGCAACGTTGTATGGGATCCTATGATGATTTTTTTTTTTTTTTAAACAGACTATCTCTGTCACCTAGGCTACAGTGCAGTGGTAAAAACAGGGCTCACTGCAGCCTCAACCTCCTGGGCTCAAGCAATCCTCCTGAGTAGCTAGGACGACATGCTCATACCACCACACTCAGCTAATTTTATTTTATTTATTTATTTTTTTTAAATTTTTTTTTTTTGAGATGGAGTCTCATTCTGTTGCCCTGGCTGGAGTGCAGCGGCATGATCTTGGCTCACTGCAACCTCCACCTCCCGGGTTCAAGTGATTCTTCTGCCTCTGCCTCCTGAGTAGCTGGGACTACAGGCACATGCCACCATGCCTGGCTAATTTTTTACATTTTTAGTAGAGACAAGGTTTCACTGTGTTAGCCAGGATGGTCTCGATATCCTCACCTCGTGATCCACCCGCCTCAGCCTCCCAAAGTCCTGGGATTACAGGCCTGAGCCACTGTGCCCCGCCTTTTTATTTACTTTGAAACGAAGTTTCGCACTTGTTGCCCAGGCTGGAGTACAGTGGCACGATTTCGACTCACTGCAACCTCTGCCTCCTGGGCTCAAGTGATTCTCCAGCCTCAGCCCCCAGAGTATCTGGGATTACAGGCACTTGCCACTATGCCCAGCTAATTTTTGTATCTTTAGTAGAGATGGAGTTTCGCCATGTTGCCCAGGCTAATCTCAAACTTCTGACCTCAGGTGATCCGTCCACTTCGGCCTCCCAAAGTCCGGGAATTACAGGTGTGAGCCACCATGCCCAGCCAACTCAGCTAATTTTTTTTTGTTTTGTTTTTTGAGACAGAGTCTTGCTCTGTCACCCAGGCTGGAGTACAGTGGCGCGATCTCGGCTCACTGCAACCTCTGCCTCCTGGGTTCAAGCGATTCTCCTGCCTCAGCCTCCCGAGTACTTGGGACTACAGGTGCTTGCCACCATGCCCGGCTGACTTTTTTTTTTTTTTTGTATTTTTAGTAGAGATGGGATTTCACCATGTTGGCCAGGCTGGTCTTGATCTCCTGACCTCAAGTGATCCTCCCACCTTGGTCTCCCAAAGTGCTAGGATTACAGGCGTGAGCCACTGCGCCTGGCCTAACTTTGCTAATTTTTAACATTTTTGTAGAGATGCAGTCTTCACTACTTTGCTCAGGCTGGTAGATAAGAATTCTGTAAGCACTAAGGTAGTTGTGCTGGTAGAGGCACTGTGGATAGAAATGACTCTGTTTCTGGAACAGTTGTCAGTACTAGTAAGAATGAATTGCTGCCATCCTGGCTAACATGGTGAAACCCCATCTCTACTAAATACACAGAAAATTAGCTGGGCGAGGTGGTGGGCGCCTGTAGTCCCGGCTACTCGGGAGGCTGAGGCAGGAGAATGGCTTGAACCCGGGAGGTGGAGCTTGCAGTGAGCTGAGATTGCACCACTGCACTCCAGCCTGGGCGACAGAGCGAGACTCTGACTCAAAAAAAAAAAAGAATGAATTGCTGCCTACTCCAGGAAGGAAGAGATCTGATATAATCAGTCTTCCACCACTGGTTGGCTAGTCCTCTCCAGAGGTAGAGCAATAATGAGAATTCAGCATCAATATCTTCTGTTGGCAGTTTGGCCATTAATCAGTGGCAACACCAGATCAGCCCTTGGTAGAAGGAACCCATAATACTGGGCCCATGCTATCATGGCCTCTCCATTAAGAGACCCATTGTTTAAGCACTGAGATGGCCAAGGAGAGAGTCTGGCTGACATCCATAGAAGAAGTTAAATTGTTCACCTGGATTCTGAGTGCCTCTGGTTGACATTATTGTGAGACACAAAAGTCTACACATTTTATGCCTATTTCATCAAAATAATTTTTTTGGATTTAATTTAATCTTTTTTTTTTTTTTTTTTTTGAGATGGAGTCTTGCTCTGTCACCCAGGCTGTAGTACAATGGTATGATCTTGGCTCCACCTCCTGGGAATTTAATTTAATCTTTTTTTTTTTTTAATTTTAACTTTTTTTAGAGATGGGGTTTTGCTATTCTGCCAAAGCTGGTCTTGAACTACTAGCCTCAAGTTATTTTCCTGCCTTGGCCTCCCAAAATGCTGGGATAACAGGCATGAGCTACCACACTCAACCTGTGCCTATTTCTTTTAATCTATCCATTTACTCTATTTCTTTCCTACCCAGACCTCTCATCCCCTTCTTCTAATCTTTTCTTTCCAGGATCCTGATTTTTTTTTTTTTTTAGACGGAGCCTCGCTCTGTTGCCCAGCCTGGAGTGCAGTGGCGTGATCTTGGCTCACCACAACCTCCACCTCCCGGGTCCAAGCGATTCCCCTGCCTCAGCCTCCCAAGTAGCTGGGACTACAGGCGCCTGCCACCACGCCTGGCTAATTTTTGTATTTTTAGTAGAGACGGGGTTTCACTATGTTGGCTAGGTTGGTCTCGAACTCCTGACCCAGTGATCTGCCCGCCTAGGACTCCCAAAGTGCTGGGATTACAGGCGTGAACCACTGCACCTGGCCAATTTTTTGTTTGCTTGTTTTTGTTTTGAGACAGAGTCTCACTCTGTTACCCAGGCTGGAGTGCAGTGAGGCGATCTCGGCTCACTGCAACCTCCGTCTCCTGGGTTCAAGCAATTCTACCGCCTCAGGCCTCCTGAGTAGCTGGGACTACAGGCGTGAGCCACCACGCCAGGCTGGTTTTTGTATTTTTTTAGTAGAGATGGGTTTCACCAAGTTGGCCAGGCTGGTCTCGCCCTCCTGACCTCAAGTGATCCACCGCGCCCAGCCCCAGGGCCCTGATTAACCAGACAAAACATTCAACGCTGGAAGCGAAATCTTAGCCCATTTATCCCTCCATACAGAGTGAATGAGCAAATAAATATACTATTCTCAACTCTACTCACTGGGAGAATTTCCCTTCATTGCTATCTTTTAGGGGCACCCCTGAGTAGAGCTGTGGTGCAGCACGGTCCTTTTTAGTACCAACGTATTATCTGACCCTCTGTGAACCACACCTAAGTTTCCTGCACACATTATAGGCACCTGGCCTTGGTCCTTACTTTCTACAGAGCAGTAGCCACATACTAATTGCTAGAAGCTGTGTTGATATGTTTCTTGGGTTCAAGCTTTAAAGGAGCCATCCCTAGCAGGCTATTAGGACCAGCTCCAGGTATGTTCTTGCCAAAAGATTGAATCTGAGTCATGAGCAAGTGCTGGTATGTCAGTAATTGTCATCTATTTAGCCCTATGTTCCACTCCCCTGCTCTAACAACCTGCAGATGCACTCCTTTGGTTTCTGTTTGGAAATACTATTCCGGATTCTGTAATTCTTTTGGTGTATAACCTATTTTCTCTAGGAGCAGGAAAGCTACTTCCCTCCCTGGGCTATGCTGAGACCTCACTTGATTTATCAGTATGAGCCTGGAGGCAGTGAAGGATGGCAGAGATAGATCTTAAAGACGAGAGTCATTTGTGAGGCATCTGCCTCAGGTTAAGTCTTCTTGCAAGGTGTCCAAGCCAGCTGAAGTGTCTCTCTTCCAGCTAAAGAAGAGACTGCTTCTGATAGCCTGGGGAATTCGGAGAATCCAGGATTCAAAATTCTCATGTTTATCTACCCAAATATCTTTATCCTAGGTACTAGTGTCCCATTTTCTATCAGGGCCTGACTTTGACTTAAGAGTTTTGTTGAGGTTTTGAAGCAATGCTGCCTTTACTGTTAGAACCGAGGCCTGATTTTTAGTTGCAGTCTTCCCTATTGTTACAAGTATTGAGAGTCTTCTGAAATGCTGTCATAGAGGCTCTGCTGCTTTCACAGCTTAGCTTGTCAGCTGGTTTACTGTAGCTTATCCTTTTTCTTTTTTTGGAACATTCCAATGCTTCCAATATTAATATACAAATGAAAGAGGTCCACTGAGCACTGGTGGAAGGAGGTCTGCTGAGGCCCTTCTTCCTAAGGGTCTGCTTTTCTTTTTTTTTTTTTTTTGAGACAGAGACTTACTCTGTTGCCCAAGCTGGAGTGCAGTGGTACGATCTCTACTCACTGCAACCTCCACCTTCTGGGTTCAAGCGATTCTCCTGCCTCAGCCTTGCGAGTAGCTAGGATTACAGGCATGCACTGCCACACCTGGCTGATTTTTGTATTTTTAGTAGAGACAGGGTTTCATCATGTTGGCCAGGCTGGTCTCAAACACCTGACATCAAATGATCCACCTGCCTTGGTCTCCCAAAGTGCTGGGATAACAGGCATTAGCCACCGCACCTGGTCCTAAGGGTTTGCTATTTTTTTTTTTTTTTTCACTGTGTTGCCCAAGCTGGAGTGCAGTGGCACGATCTCGGCTCACTGCAACCTCCACCTCCCAGGTTCAAACAATTCTCCTGCCTCAGCCTCCCAAGTAGCTGGGATTACAGGAGTGTGCCACAACACCCCACTAATTTTTGCATTTTTAGTAGAGACAGGGTTTTGCCATGTTGCCCAGGCTGGTCTTGAACTCCTGACCTCAGATGATCTACCTGCCTCAGCCTCCCAAAGTGCTGGGATTACAGGCGTGAGCCACAGTGCCCCACCAAGATGATTATTTGTATCAAGTATTTGAACTGCCCACTAAGACAAGAATCAACATTTTTCAGAGGAAGATAACAAAATCCAGAGTCCTACAATGTATTATTTGCAATGTCCAGTATTACATTTCTTTCTTTTTTTTTTTTTTTGAGACGGAGTTTCGCTCTTGCTGCCCAGGCTGGAGTACAATGGCGGGATCTCGGCTCACTGCAACCTCTGCCTCCCAGGTTCAAGTGATTCTCCTGCCTCAGCCTCCCAGGTAGCTGGGATGACAGGCATGTGCCACCACACCTGGCTAATTTTGTGTTTTTAGTAGAGATGGGGTTTCCCTATGTTGGTCAGGCTGGTCTTGAACTCCCAACCTCAGGTGGTCTGCATGCCTCAGCCTCCCAGAGGGCTGGGATTACAGGCATGAGCCACTGCGTCCGGCCCAGTATTACATTTCAATTTCCTAGACATACAAAGAATGAGGAAAATAAAATCCATAGTCAAGGTGGGGGAAAAAGCAGTCTATACAAATTAAACCCAAGATGGCCCAGATGTGAAACTTACCAAAAAAGAGTTTAGGCCGGGAGCAGTGGCTCACGCCTGTAATCCTAGCACTTTGGGAGGCCGAGGTGGGTGGATCACCTGAGGTCAGGAATTAGGAGAATCAGGAGCTCGAGACCAGCCTGGCCAACATTGTGAGACCCTGTCTCTACTAAAAATACAAAAATTAGCCAGGTGTGATGGCACACACCTGTAGTCCCAGCTACTCAGGAGGCTGAGGCAGGAGAATCGCTTGAACCTAGGAGGCAGAAGTTGCAGTGAGCCGAGACAGTGCCATTGCCATTGGGTGACAGAGCAAGACTGTCTCACATACACACGCAAAAAAGCCGGGCATGGTGCCTCATATCTGTAATTCCAGCAATTTGGGAGGCCCAGGAGGGCGAACCATGAGGTCAGGAGTTCGAGACCAGCCTGACCAACATGGTGAAACCCTGTCTCTATTAAAGATACAAAAAAAAAAAAATTAGCCGGGCATGGTGTTGCGTGCCTGTATTCCCAGCTACTCAGGAGGCCAAGGCAGGAGAATTGCTTAAACCTGCAAGGCAGAGGTTGCCGTGAGCCAAGATCGCACCATTGCACTCCAGTCTGGGCAACAGGACGAGACTCTGTCTCAAAAAAAAAAAAAAAAAAAAAAAAAAGAAAAAGAGTTTAAAGGAGCTATCAAAAATAAGTTCAAAAATTAAAGGAAAATATATTTATGGAAAGAAAGAAAAGTGTAATCTTAATGAGTTAACAGAAAGAGAAACCATAAAAAAGAACCAAATGGAAGTTCTAGAACTGAAAATTACAATAGCCGGAATAAAAAATTAACTGGATGGGATTTACAGCAGATTATATATGGCTTAATAGGTCAATAGAAAGTTTTCATTCTGAAGAACAGAATGTTAAGAAATTATAGAAAAATGAACAGACACCCCTAAAATTTATACAAATTTAAAAACAAAAGTGGCCTCGGACTTTTAGAGCAATATCAAATGACCCAATACATATGTAATTGGAGTCCCAGAAAGAAAAGAGGGTGCAATTGGATCAGAAAAAACTATTTGAAGAAATAATGCAGCCGGGCGCAGTGGCTCACACTTGTAACCCCAGCACTTTGGGAGGCTGAGGCAGGTGGATCACCTGAGGTCAGGAGTTTGAGACCAGCCTGGACAAAATGGTGAAACCCCATTTCTACCAAAAATACAAAAATTAGCCAGGTGTGGTGGCAGTTGCTTGTAATCCCAGCTATTCAGGAGGCAGAGGTCGCAGTGAACCGAGATCGTGCCATTGCACTCCAGCCTGGGCCACAGAGTGAGACTCCATCCATCTGCAAAAGAAAAGAAAAAAAGGTCAAAAGTTCTCCATATTTGATAAAAACAGATGACGTTACAAGGACACAGGAGCCAGCTTGCAGAGCCTCTGACAGGCCACATCTGAGGAAATCAAGGCAACAAAATATATTCTGATAAAAGAATAGCTGTAAGAAGTTCAACAAATTTCATAAATGGTAAAAAATCTAAAAAGGCAAAAATAAAGACATCCATACCTAGCCACATGATAGTCCAACAGTTGAAAACCAAAGATAAAGAAAATAAATCTTTTTTTTTTCTTTTTTTTGAGACGGAGTCTTGCTTTGTCGCCCAGGCTGGAGTGCAGTGGCACGATCTCGGCTCACTGCAAGCTCCGCCTCCCGGGTTCACGCCATTCTCCTGCCTCAGCCTCTCGAGTAGCTCGGACTACAGGTGCCCACCACCACGCCCGGCTAATTTTTTCATATTTTTAGTGGAGATAGGGTTTCACTGTGTTAACCAGGATGGTCTCAATCTCCTGACCTTGTGATCTGCCCACCTTGGCCTCCCAAAGTGCTGGGATTACAGGCGTGAGCCACCGTGCCTGGCCAAAGAAAATAAATCTTGAAAGCTGGCTGGGCACAGTGGCTCATGCCTGTAATCCCAGCACTTTGGGAGGCCAAGACGGGCGGACCACCTGAGGTGAGGAGTTCGAGACCAGCCTGACCAACATGGTGAAACTCCGTCTCTACTAAAAATACAAAAAATTAGCCAGGCATGGTGGCGTGTGCCTGTAGTTCCAGCTGCTTGGCAGGCTGAGGCACGAGAATTGCTTGAACCCGGAGGCGGAAGTTGCAGTGAGCCGAGATCGTGCCACTGCACTCCAGCCTGGGTGACAGAGTGAGACTCTGTCTCCCCCAATAAATAAACATATAAACACTTTTTGCTTTGCATCTTTGTTTTTGGGGTTTTTTTTTGAGACAGAGTCTCACTTTGTAGAAACAAGGTCTCATTTTGTTACCCAGGCTGATCTTGAACTCCTGGCTCCAGTGATCCTCTCACCTCAGCCTCCCAAAGTGCTGAGATTAAAGGTGTGAGCCACTGTACCAGCCCTCCATGATGTGAATATACTACTTTTGTCTTTTCCATTGACCTAGTGATAGGTATCTGGGTTGCTGCCTGCTTCTCCCTGCAACACCACCACCAAAAAGTGATGAAGAATATACTCTGAAATATAAACCTAGAACTGGGAACACAGCTGATACATTTGGATATTTGTCCCCTCCAAATCTCATGTTGAAATGTAATCTCCAGTGTTGGAGGTTGGACTTGGTGGGAGGTGTATTTCTTCATGGGGACTGATCCCTCATGAATGGCTTTATGCCATTCTCACTGTAATGATTGACATCTCGCTGTATTAGTTCACAGGAGATCTGCTTGTTTAAGAAAGCCTGGAACTTCCTCTCCTCTCTTTTTTTCCCTATCTCACCATGTGATATGCCAGCTCCCCCTTTGCCTTCCATCATGATTGTAAGTTTCCTGAGGCCTCACCAGGAGCAGATGCTGGCACTATGCTTCTTGTTCAGCCTGCAGAACTATGATCCAAGGTCTTGCTAAGTTGCCCAGGCTGGGTTTGAATTCTTGGCCTCAAACAATCCTCCTTCCTTGGCCTCCCAAAGCACTGAGATTATAGTTGTGAGCCACTGTGCCTGGCCACCTCAAATATTTCTTTACATCCTTCCTATTCAGGAATTCAAGCTTCCTCTTCCATGAATTGCCTATTAATATTTTCCCACTTTTTTCAGTCTTATTTGTATTGGCTTATAGGAATTCCACGTGTCTACCTAATAATGATGCTCTGTGGCTTTTAGATGTGGTAAATATCTTTACAGAGTCTGCTATTTGTCTATTAACTTCATCTAGAGTATTTCTTGTTAGACCATCATGTTAAATCTAGGAAACCGTAGAGTCCAGATTCAACCCAAGTCTGTCTGTCTTTGAGACTAATGCTCCTTTTACTAAAGGAAAATGGTAGTGAAGCTCTGTGACTGACTAATTTTTGCCACCTAAAAGCTAGAGTTTCTGGGTCATCTCTCAGATTGTTTTCCTAGAAAATGAAGGCTACCAAATACCCAACCATAGACTTCTTGCCTGGGAGACAGGGTACTCTGACCTGAGGTCAGAGTTTTCTGGGTATTGGAGCCAAAGCTACTTCACAAACATTCTGACTTTATTTTTCCTTGAGTCTACCTGTTGTGCTGGCTCTGCATATTAAAAGACTATGCAAAGTAAGTGGCATATCTATCCCACATTAGGAGTGAGCAGATAAAAGAAAACTTTTCCATTGTAAGTTAGAAGAATAAATCTGATGGGTGATTTCTCCTTTGATCCTCATAATTACCCTGAATATTTAAGATGACGAAGAGCATATCCACTTCTCTGTAATAGCTAAAAAGAGTCTTCTGCTTCGAACCATGGTGAAGTAACAAGGGACACCTCCTGTTGTAACAACTAGGAACTGGAAAACATATATGAAACAAGTGTTTTCAGACATCAGACAAGAAGCAGATCAGAATTGTGATCCTGAGAGAAGGAAGACAAAAGAGGTAAGCCCTCCAATTTCTCCAGTTTTCTATTTAAAGGCTCATTCTGGACCATAGCATAGGAAAGGGGTTCCCATAAACATCACTGTGGTCTCACTGGGTCAAGGAGAAAGAGTTTGAAGTTTAGGAGGCTGAGGTAGATGGAGATAGCAGTATGGTTTTTGAAAAGAGGGGTTACACAGAAAAAGAGCTCCAGAAATCCACATGGGGTCCCCCTCCACTTTTTCTGAATATTAAGATGGTTATAAGCAGGGTGAAACCTCACAGCTTGGACAAATAATAACCAAGGAAGGGGTTAGCTAAAGAGTTCCCAGAGGCCGGGCGCGGTGGCTCACGCCTGTAATCCCAGCACTTTGGGAGGCCGAGGTGGGTGGATCATGAGGTCAGGAGATCGAGACCATCCTGGCTAAGACGGTGAAACCCCGTCTCTACTAAAAATACAAAAAATTAGACGGGCATGATGGCCGGCGCCTGTAGTCCCAGCTACACGGGAGGATGAGGCAGGAGAATGGCGTGAACCTGGGAGGCAGAGCTTGCAGTGAGCCGAGATCGCGCCACTGCACTCCAGCCTGGGCGACAGAGCTAGACTCCGTCTCAAAAAAAAAAAAAAAAAAAAAAAGAGTTCCTAGAGATCTCACAGGACTAGGACACTAGACTAGAGAAAGCTTGTTGATTCCTTGGGGGGCATCAGTAGAAACCCCCAAAAGGCCACACATTAGTTGTATAGTGAAATAGCCCTATAGTAAATACTAACAGATTTTATCTTTTCTTTTATTTATTTATTTTTTTATGGTTGTATAGCTTTTTTTTTTTTTTTTTTTTTTTTTTTTGAGACGGAGTTCCGTTCTTGTTGCCGAGGCTGGAGTGCAATGGCGCGATCTCGGCTCACCGCAACTTCCGCCTCCTGGGTTCAAGCAATTCTCCTGCCTCAGCCTCCCGTGTAGCTGGCATTACAGGTGTACGTCATCATGCCCAGCTAATTTTGTATTTTTAGTAAAGACAGGGTTTCTCCATGTTGGTCAAGCTGGTCTCGAACTCCTGACCTCAGGTGACCCGCCCTCCTCGGTCTCCCAAAGTGCTGGGACTACAGGCATGAGCCACCGTGCCCGCTCCCTTTTTTTCTGACTTTAAGTTCTGGGATACAGGTGCAGAATGTATTACATAGATATACATGTGCCATGGTGGTTTGCTGCACATATCAACTTGTCATTAGGTTTTAAGCCCCGCATTCATTAGGTATTTGTCCTAATGCTCTCCCTCCCTTTGCCCCCCCACCCCCTGCAGACTTGATCTTAAAAACCTTTAATTGGCCAGGCGTGGTGGCTCACGCCTGTAATCCCAGCACTTTGGGAGGCCGAGGCAGGTGGATCACGAAGTCAAGAGATCAAGACCATCCCGGCCAACATGGTGAAACCCCGTCTCTACTAAAAATACAAAAAAAAAAAAAAAAAAAAAAAAAAATAGCTGGGCGTGGTGGCACACACCTGTAGTCCCAGCTACTCAGGAGGCTGAAGCAGGAGAATCACTTGAACCCAGGAGGCGGAAGTTGCAGTGAGCTAAGATCACGCCACTGCACTCCAGCCTGGCGACAGAGCAAGACGAAGACTCCGTCTCAAAAAAAAAACAAAAAACAAAAAAAAACTTTAAACAAGATTTGTAAGTATCAAACTGAACTCTATAATTTAATTGCTAACCAGGTCAAATCCCAACATTTGTTAAAGAAAAACAAGAAAACTCACTCAACAACATGGCCAACATGGTGAATCCCCCATCTCTACTAAAAATACAAAAATTAGCCGGGTGTGGTGGCGGCGCCTGTAATCCCAGCTGTTTCAGAGGCTGAGGCAGGAGAATCGCTTGAACCTGGGAGGTAGAGGTTGCAGAGAGCCGAGATCGCGCCATTGCACTCCACCCTGGGCAACAAGAGCGAAACTCCATTTCAAAAAAAAAAAAAGCAAATTGGCTAGGCTCCGTGGCTCACACCTGTAATCCCAGAGTTTCAAAAGGCCAAGGTGGGAGGATTGCTTGATGCCAGGAGTTTTGGACCAGCTTTGGCAACATGGTAAAATCCTGTCTTTACAAAAAATTTTTTTAAAAATTAGCTAGGCACGGCGTCATGCGCCTATAGTCCTAGCTACTTGGGAGGCTGAGGCAGAAGGAGCACTTGAACCCAGGAGTTTGAGGCTGCAGTGGGCTATGATCATACCATTGCACTCCAGCATGGGTGGCAGAGTGAGACTCTGTTAAAAAAATTTAAAAAAATTAGCAAAATGAATCCAGTAATATGTAAAAATGACAATACACCATGACCAGATGAGGTTTATCCTAGCAAAGCAACATGTAAAAATCTATTACTGTTATGCAACATGTAATGAGGGTTTAGTCGAGAATGGGAGAATGGATTGCATATAGGACAGTGAACATGAGATTATAATAGCATATTACTGTACGTTTTCTATGTTTAGATACATGAATACTACCATTGTGTTACAATTGCTTACAGTATTCAGTACTGTGGAGATTTGTAGCCTTGGCCATGCACGGTGGCTCATGCCTGTAATCCCAGCACTTAGGAGGCTGAGGCAGGCAGATCACTTGATGTCAGGAGTTCAAGACCAGCCTGGACAACATGGTGAAACCCCCTCTCTACTGAAAATACAAAAATTAGCCGGGTGCAGTGGCACGTGCCTGTAATCCCAGCGAGCTGCTCAGGAGGCTGAGGCAGGAGAGTCACTTGAACCTGGAAGGCAGAGGTTGTGGTCAGCTGAGATTGTGCCACTGCACTCCAGCCTAGGTGGCAGAATGAGACTGTCTAAAAAAAAAAAAAGGAAAAAGAAAATGGAAAGATATGACACAGAATGAAAGAAAATATACACAATGATGAAATCTGACAAAATGAGTTCATAGAGTTTCCTACAACTCAGTAACAGGAAGGCAACAATCTAGTTTTGTTTTGTTTTGTTTTTTGTTTTTTTTGAGATGGAGTCTTGCTCTGTTGCCCAGGCTGGAGTGCAGTGTCACGATCTCCACTCACTGCAAGCTCCGCCCCCTGGGTTCATGCCATTCTCCTGCCTCAGCCTCCCAAGTAGATGGGACTACAGGCGCCTGCCACCATGCCCGGCTAATTTTTTGTAATTTTTTTTAGTACAGAGGGGGTTCCACCGTGTTCGCCAGGATGGTCTCGATCTCCTGACCTTGTGATACGCCCGCCTCGGCCTCCCAAAGTGCTGGGATTACAGGTGTGAGCCACCGTGCCCAGCCAACAATCTAGTTTTTAAATGGGCAAAAGATTGAAACAGACACTTTAAAAAAGATGATACAAATGGCAAAAAGCACATGAAAATATGCTCAACATCATTAGTCATAAGAGAACTACATACTGTGAATAATGACGTAACACTACATATCCTCTCCACTGGATACACTTAAAAACACTGAGAATTCTAACTGTTGGTGAAGATATGGAACAACAGAATGCCCATAAATTGCTGGTGGGAATATAAAATTGTACAACTCATTTGTGAAACAGTTTGACAGTTTCTTACAAATTTACATATACATTTACAATGCAAACCAGCCATTCCACTCCTAGCTATTTACCAGAGAAATGAAAGCATATATTCACACAAAGACTTGTATATAGAAATATACATATCAATTTTATTTACATTAGCTAAAAACTGGAAACCACCAAAATATCCTTCAGCAGATGAATAGATAATTGTATATCAACTGAATGGACTACCATTTACCAACAAGAAGGAGGGAATTCCTGATTCACTCAACATCATGAAAATAATCTCAGAAACATGCTGAGTAAAAAAAAAAAAAGACAAAAAGAAAGTACTTACTGGCAGTAAGTACTGAGGCAGTGGCTCATGCCTGTAACACCTATAATTCCAGCACTTTGAGGGGCTGAGATAGGAGGATTGCTGGAGGCCAGAAGGTTGAGACCAGCCTGGGCAAATATGACTCTATTGCCACAAAAAATTTTTAAAATTATCTGGGCATGGTGGTGTACACCTGTAGTCCCAGCTACTTGGGAGGCTGAGGCCAGAGCATCTCATGAGTCCAGGAGTTTGAGGCTAGTGTCAGAAACATAGGAAGACTCTGTCCCTCAAAAAAAAAAAAAAAAGGAAAGTGGTCTTCAGTGACTACGTTCAATACAAGATTGACTATATTTCCTATGAATATACTGTTTTATTCACAAACGGTATCAAACTGCTGAATGTGAGGACTCGCAGCTACCGGGAACAATGCTCTGCAGAAAGTCTCTGTTTCCTCACTTTACCTCTTCTTCCTTGCCCTCTTACCTTCCTTCTCCCTAGCCCTTTCCTGACAACCAACAACAATTTACATTACTGAACTTTATGCTTGCAAAAGATTTTCAAACTTTATTTGATCTTCAGAATAATTTTCATAGCCTGTGATAGGACTATTTACTCATTTTACAGAATGGAAAATAAAATTAGGGACAGTGAGATGAAATGTTTTACTTGAGGCAACACAGTGTGTACATGCCTCAGAACAGAATCGATGTCTGTCCTTTTCCCCCTGCGTTTTGAATTGTTTAGAGTACAAATCTTGCCAAGGCGTAAAAATGAATGAGGACTAGTTTATTTAAAAATATAATGAAAAATATATTTTTCATTATATTTTGGCTGTAATCCTGGCACTGTGGGAGGCCGAGGCGGGTGGATTACTTAAGGTCAGGAGTTCAAGACTAGCCTGGCCAACATGGTGAAACCCCGTCTCTACTAACAATACACAAATTAGCCAGATGTGGTGGTGTGTCCCTGTAATCCCAGTTACTCAGAAGGCTGAGGCAGAAGAATCTCTTGCACCCAGGAGGGGGAGGTTGCAATGAGCCGAGATCATGCCACTGCACTCTAGCCTGGGTGATGGAGTGAGACTTTGCCTCAAAAAAAAAAAAAAAAAAAAAAAAAGAAAATAAAGAAAAAGAAAATTTGAAAAAAAAAAAAAAACCCAAAACTTTATGAAAAATTTGGTCTAAAATGTTTTGACTATTTGAAATAGGCATAACATAGGAAGTATAGAATGCGGGGTTTCAATATCTGTGAATATCTTGACAAAATCAGCCTGGGCTCTAAGATGACTTTGGGTGCTTGGTACTATTGATATGGGAATGCTGGGAAGGGAAGAGTGTGATCCCTTTAAATGATATGGAAGCGGAGAAGGTAAGTGCTGGGTAGAAAAAGGCATGATCCATGGCCAGGCGTGGTGACTCATGCCTGTAATCCCAGCACTTTGGGAGGCCGAGGCGGGCGGATCACCTGAGGTCGGGAGTTCGAGACCAGCCTGACCAACATGGAGAAACCCCGTGTCTACTAAAAATACAAAATTAGCCGGGCGTGGTGGCACATGCCTGTAATCCCAGCTACTAGGGAGGCTGAGGCAGCAGAATCGCTTGAACCTGGGAGGTGGAGGTTGAGGTGAGCCCAGATCGCGCCATTGCACTCCAGCCTGAGCAACAAGAGAGAAACTCCGTCTCAAAAAAAAAGAAAAGAAAAGAAAAGAAAAAGGCATGATCCCTGACTAGGGCTCCACCCCTATGGACCTGCGTGAGGACAGGCATTTCCTGCCCAAATTTTGCATTTCCCAAGACCACCCTGACCTGCCACGCCCCCATCCTGTGCCTATAGAAACCCCTGAGACTGTAACAGGCAGACACACAAGCGGCTGTACATCAAGAGGAACACATCAGCAGAGGAATACACAGGCAGCTGGACGTCGAGAGGAGCACATCGGTGAAGGAACACACAGGTGGCTGGACATCAAGAGGGTGGCGCTAACAGGCACTGGCATGCCGGTAGGCCACCGACCGGCAGAAGCAGAAGGAGGCGGAGTTTGGCTTGGGCAGTTGGAGGAAAACCCAGGCCGCTAACGGCCCGACTCCAGGGGAAAACCTTCCCACTCCATCCCCTTCTCATTTCCCCCATTTGCTGAGAGCTACCTCCACTCAATAAAACCTTGCACTCATTCTCCAAGCCCAGGTGTGATCCAATTGTTCCGGTACACGGGGATACAGAAAGTCCTCTGTCCTTGCAACAAGGTAGAGGATCTAATTGAGCTGGTTAACACAAGCCACCTACAGACAGCAAAACTAAAAGAGCATCCTATAACACACACCCACTGGGGCTTTAGGAGCTGTAAACATTCACCACTAGACACTGCCGTGGGTTCAGAGCCCCACAGCCTTACCTGTCTGTATGTTCCCTGAGAGGTTTGAGCAGGGAGGCACTGAAGAAGGGAGCCACACTGCCATCTCAGACTCTGAGAGGGGGACAAGGGAACTTTTCCCGTGTCAATTATCATCAAGGGTCTTGTCATTGGCATTCACCCACAAAAGCCCCAATGGGGGCCTGTAAAGGGAACACTAATTCTTTCCATTCCCTTATGGTATAACTATCTTTTTTTTTTTTCTTTTTTGAGATGCAGTCTCAATGTGTGTCCCAGGCTGGTGTGCAGTGGTGCAATCTCAGGTCACTGCAACCTCCGCCTACCAGGTTCAAGAGATTCTCCCACCTCAGACTCCCAAGTAGCTGGGATTACAGGCACGCACCACCACGCTGTGGTAATTTTTAAATTTTTACTAGAAACAGAGTTTCACCATGTTGGCCAGGCTCGTCTTGAACTCCTGACCTCAGGTGATCCACCTGCCTTGGCCTCCCAAAGTGCTGGGATTAAAGGTGTGAGCCACTGAGTCAGGCCCAGCTCTTCTTCTTCTTCTTCTTCTTCTTCTTTTTTTTTTTTTGAGACGGATCTCACTCTGTCGCCAGGATGGAGTGCAGTGGTGTGATCTCGGCTCACTGCAACCAACCTCCACCTCCTGGGTTCAAGCAATTCTTCTGCTTCAGCCTCCCGAGTAGCTGGGACTACAGGTGCACGCCACCACGTCTAGCTGAGTTTTGTATTTTTAGTAGAGACGGGGTTTCACCATGTTGGCAAGGGTGGTCTCTATCTCTCCAACCTCGTGATCTGCCAGCCTCGGCCTCCCAAAGTGCTGAGATTACAGGCATGAGGAGCCATTGTGCCCGGCCGCATCTCTTCTTAATTTTTGTCTAATTTCATCCTACCTCAAAATCAACTCTGAGACTATGGTTTATGCTTTTCTGAATTCTCAGCCTTCACCTTGCCTAAGGAGGCTTAGATACCTGTGTTGGCTGCTGTGCTGGGGATTGGGATTGTGGGACACCATAAGGTTATGTAATTGTGTTTACAGTGGCTTAACAAACCACTTTTTTCATTAGTCTTCTCATACTTATTTATTGAGCACTCATTCATTTCTGTGCCTACCACAAAAAGATGGATGTGGTCTCTGCCCTAGAGGAGTTCACACTGAAATTTCCAGTCACATAAGTCACATTCTCTGTGTCACTAGCTTGACAAAATAAAACTAAAATCTACAAATAGGTTGAGTGTGCTAATCACTCTACCAACTAGCTCCTGAATGCTCCCTGGGGCCAAGCTCCTTTTGTGGATACAGGAATGCTGGCTCCCCAGACAGGATCTTGTACCCAGTGTGCTCTGTTCTCTATGAAGGATGAGACACAGGCCCCATGCCAGCTGTAGATCTGCAAGCCTTGTTGGCTCCCTGTTCCCAGCACTACAGCTTAAAACCATATTTTTCACTACCACTTCTTTTCCCTTTCAGTTTTAGGGAGAGGAAATTAACATTTTTGGACTACCTTCTATGTGCCAGTTTCTTTCATATACATTGTGCTCTGCTAAAATCTTCACAATTCCATGATAAACAAGTCAATTCTGGAATCTAAAATAGGCATATAATATTAGAAAGAGGAGTAGCTTTTGAATCATGAAGAATGAAGCTTCAATTCTGGCTCAGCCACCTATAAGTCATTACTAGTTTATTAATTCCTTTCTTCATTTATTCACTTAAAGAATTTTTTAAACTCCTCCTATACATTCTAACTCTGTGGTAGGAGGTGAGGATACAAAGGTGAATAGAACATAAGCCTGTTTTCAAGGCCTTCACTTTGAGCAGTGGAGCAGGGAGAGGAAAATTCTTTTTATTTCTGAGACGGAGTTTCACTCTTGTTGCCCAGGCTGGAGTGCAATGGCACGATCTCAGCTCACTGCAACCTCCACCTTCCGGGTTCAAACAATTCAGGGAGAGGAAAATTCTTAAACAGATTGTATTTGTAACACTATTACACTTTTTACAGGTTATTATTATGAAAACTTTCTGACTCTTCACAATTTAAGTAGCCTGAGCCTCGGGTTCTTCATTTGTAAATTTTTTTTTGAGACGGAGTCTTGCTCTGTTGCCCAGGCTGGAGTGCACTGGCGCGATCTCAGCTCACTGCAACCTCTGCCTCCCTGGTCCAGGTGATTCTCCTGCCTCAGCCTCCTGAGTATCTGGGATTACAGGTGAGCACCACCATGCCTGGCTAATTTTTTTTGTTTTTTTTTTGAGACAGAGTCTTGCTCAGTCGCCCAGGCTGGAGTGCGGTGGCGCAATCTCGACTCACTGCAAGCTCCACCTCCCGGGTTACGCCATTCTCCTGCCTCAGCCTCCCGAGTAGCTGGGACTACAGGTACCCGCCACCACGCCCGGCTAATTTTTTTGTATTTTTAGTAGAGACAGGGTTTCACTGTGTTAGCCAGGATGATCTCGATCTCCTGACCTTGTAATCCGCCCGCCTTGGCCTCCCAAAGTGCTGGGATTACAGGCGTGAGCCACCGGGCCAGGCAATTTTTGTATTTTTAGTAGAGATGGGGTTTTGCCATGTTGGCCAGGCTGGTCTCGAACTCTTGACCTCAGGTGATCCCACCCACCTCAGCCTCTCAAATTGCTGTGGTTACGGTTGTGAGCCACCACGCCCGGCCTAAGTTAGGAATAATTCTGTCTTACTTCCAGTACTTCCAGGCACAGTGGCTGGCATATACAAGGTAGTAACATTGCAAAACCCACCGCTTCAGGGAAAGGCTTTCGTGAGCCTTTCCTTCTCTTTTTTTTGTAAATTAAAAACAATAAGTGATCATTTAACACATTGTATTTGAAGGCTTATAATTAATTTTAAGTATATCTGTTTATATAACTTTGTTACAATAATAACAGATATGAAAGGAAATTACTCCAAATCTCACCATCCTGTTAATAGAAAATAAATTATTTTCATTTGCTAGCCTTGCTTTTCAGTCTTTGTCCATGTTACAAAGCTATATCCTTCCATAAATACTTTTTTGTTATACTTTTTAATGGCTGTGAAATATTTAATTTACTGGATTCTTGCTATTTGCTTAACCAGTCCTATATTGTTCAACATTTCTCTTCAGAGGCAGAGTGATTTAGTGGAAACAATGGAAAGTTTGAAAACAAAGATCTTAGGTTTGAAATCTTAGTTGAACCTCTTACTACGTGACCTTGGGTAAGTTATTTAACCTTTCTAAAACAAACTTTTTCTTTCTTTCTTTCTCCCCCACCTCCCTCTTTTTTTAGAGATGGGGTCTCGCTATGTAGCCCAGGCTGCAGCGTAGTGGCTACTCATAGGCACGATCTTAACAGGCTGCCACCTTGAACTTCTGGTCTCAAGCAATCCTCCTGCCTCAACAGGAGGATTACGCCTGGCTAGGAAGGTGTCTTTTATTTTTATTTATTTATTTATTTATTTATTTATTTATTTATTTATTTATTTATTTTTGAGATAAAGTCTCGCTCTGTCACCCAGGCTGGAGTGCAGTGGCATGATCTCGGCTCACTGCAAGCTCCACCTCCTGGATTCACGCCATTCTCCTGCTTCAGTGTAACTGGGACTACAGGCGCCCGCCATCACGCCCGGCTAATTTTTTTGTATTTTTAGTAGAGACGGGGTTTCACCGTGTTAGCTAGGATGGTCTCAATCTCCTGACCTTGTGATCCGCCCACCTTGGCCTCCCAAAGTGCTGGGATTACAGGTGTGAGCCACCGCGCCTGGCAGGAAGGTGTATTTTAATAGCGATTATGCATTTACTCTGCATTAAGAGGTGATTTATATGAAGTCCCAACTAAAATTTGGATACTCAATAAAAAGCCATGATTTCAGTATTTGGTAATTACTAATATGTAATGTGATAAAAACCTTTCACACATAAAGTTCATTTAATCTTCCGTGTTATTGCCTTAGGATAAAGTCTCATAAGTGGAATTACTGGGTCAGAGTTTAAACATTTCGTTTCGTTTTGTTTTTTTGAGACGGAGTTTCGCTCTTGTTGCCCAAGCTGGAGTGCAATGGCACGATCTCGGCTCACTGCAACCTCCGCTTCCCGGGTTCAAGCGATTCTCCTGCCTCAGCCTCCCTAGTAGCTGGGACTACAGGCGCGTGCCACCACGCCCGGCTATTTTTTTGTATTTTTAGTAGAAACGGGGTTTCGCCGTGTTAGCCAGGATGCTCTCGATCTCCTGATCTCGTGATCCCCCCGCCTCGGCCTCCCAAAGTGCTGGGATTACAGGCGTGAACCACCGCTCCCGGTAGTTTAAATATTTTAATGGCTATCAGAAACACATCTCAAATTGCTTTTCAGAAAGTTTCCTTCAATTACGCAGCCATTAGCAATAGATTGCACCACACACTGTATCTGACTCCCTTTATGAACACTGTGGATATAGTATGTGAAACCTTTTGTAACTGATTGTTTTACTTTTCTTTTTGTGGAACTTGAACATTTTTCGTTTTTGAATAGAAAGACTTGTCTGTAGGAACTACAGCTCAGACAGCCACGTGGGCGGCGGACTGTGTTTGTGGACTACATCTCCCAAAGTGCTCCGCAGGCGCGCCCACAGGAAGTCGCCGGAGTATCTCCCGCCTCCACGCCGAGGCGAAGAGGTTCTATCCGGGGCCTTGGCGCTTCTCTTTCCTTTCGCGCCGGTTGCCGCTGCGGAGCGCGGCGGGTCCATGTGCGCAGTGAGTGGCGCTATTCCTGGCCCAGTAGCACCCGAGCCCCGGGTTTGACCGAGTCCGCGCTGCGATGGACCCCAACACCATTATCGAGGCCCTGCGGGGCACCATGGACCCAGCCCTGCGTGAGGCCGCGGAGCGCCAGCTCAATGAAGTAAGGACGCCCGGCTAGCGGTGGCGGCGGGCAGGCGGGTGGACAGAAGTGGCAGGCCGAGCCCCCGGGGCCTGGCCGGAGGCGCGGACGACGTCGTTGAGGGTCCCAGCAGGAGGGTGGGGCGGACATCTGACGGCGACTTCCACGCCGGGGCGCATCGGTGTGGTGTGGTGGTGGTGGCTACAGCCAAGGCTGCCTTTGCTTCGGATCCTGAGCTGGGCCTCTGGCTGCGGTCTAGGCATGAGGAGCCGGCTGAGGCGGGGCGGGCGTGACGGGTTGGACACATGGCCGGCTCGGGTGGCTGGCCGACCTCTGGCTCATTCCCAGCTCGTTCCTCACGTCCAGGAGGGGGCGAAACTTACTGGGAGGTTTTTCAGATGTTTCTGAGACCAGTCTCGCCGTCGCAGGGTTTGGAAGGGCTCCTGGGAATGCCGGCTGGTCCTTTGGGGGCTGCGCCTGTCATCCTTGTCACTTTGCTGGGCTGATCAGTGGCCTGCCTCGGGCACAACTTCCTCCTCTCTGGCTGAGTTGCTAGGGAAGGCTTTCAAAGGCAAGCCCGCGCCTCCTTGGCAGGACAGGGGTTGTGCGGGACACTCACAGAGTCTGATCCCTGCTCTTCCGCTGTCATAATGCTTCAGTCGGGGAGCTGGCTTATGTAGTGGGAAGGATCAGGTGAAGTGCACCCTTCTAGGTATAGCTGTACCATTGATTCCTTGAGTCACCTTGGGCCAGTCGCTTAACCTCTTGATCCTGAGTTTTTCTCATTCATAAAATTACGCCACAGAGTTGCTGTGACAGACAGGTGAGATAATGTTAAGTCTGAGTGCCTTGGAACGTGCTGAGCTCCTTATCAGTTCAGATATTGCATTCTCTGAAGGTTTTTTTTTCCCCCCATATTTTGTGGGGACCGCTCCTTGGAAAACAGCTTAATTCCATGAATATTTATTGTACTATCTCCAGTGTCATTCTTTGTTTCTAAACTTTTGCATTTTTACGTATTAATGATCAGTATTTTAAATCCTTCTTAAAAGGGCTGCTGTAACTTTTCTGCCAGTTAGTAACCGTCCTTTAGCATGCTGCTGAGTCTGCCAGCTTTACTGAACTTTAGTGTACATTTTTTAACTGAAAAATCACACTTTAAAATAGAAATTCAACTATTTTATGCGTCTTTTAGCTGGTAAGTAAATAATTTAAAAACATTGTTTATATTGACTTACCAGAAACAGCAGAAATATTACTAATTGGACTTTTTCAGTGTAAAGGGCTGCACTAGAGATCCTTGCCCTCATGGAACTTACAGTTCAAGAAGACTACCTACAGAGTTTACACAAATTAAATGTAAAATTATTTCAGAATGTTAAATCTATTTTATATATAAATGAGATCATTATTATACCACACAAAGTGATGATTACATGTTCAAATTTTTACACTCAGAGTCACCTTGGGAGGAGCTTAGATTTTTTTGGATATAAAATAGTGAGTTGAACCGTATTACCATTTTGAACCATTACCAAACTATGGAAGGAGCAATGGATCACTTTTTGTTTTGATTTGCTTTGTGATAGACATGGGTTAAGTTGAAAATTATTTTGCTTATTAAATAGTAATGCAGTTACAAGCCTAGAAAAGCTAAAAGTTTAGTCATGGTCATTTCTACCATGACTTTGCTTTAATCGCATATTATTTTGACTAATTATACTTGCATGTAATTATTAATTTTAAAAGTGAGTACTTGAAGAGTTGGTTTGCTTCTACAAAAATGGGGGAAATAATACTTCCTGAAAATCTGAAATTCATTTATTCCTCATATAGACATTACATGTCTAGTATATGCACTAACGTCTTGTAATAGAAACCTGGGGTATTTCACAAGCTAGTTTTTGGAAGATAAACAAATGATCAAAATAGTATTCAAAGCCTTTTTTACTTAACTGTTAAACTACTGTTTTGGAATACTGTCAAACAGTGAACACCGCTAATCTGTCAAAGAAAATTTGTTACATGGCCTTTATTTTTGTAATCCTTAGCTATTTACATTTCATACATTTCTTTCAATTATAACACCTAGATTTTTAAATATTCTTCCTAAGGTAAATTTTCTATTAGTATATTTACTTTCATTCCATTTTAATACACTACTTCTCCCTCTCCCTTCTTCCATTTAAATATTTTTTGCTTTGACTTTCTTGTGGCAGAACATTGATTTGGGAGACAGGTCTCAGATAAGTCTTGAATATAGTTAAGAATGAGGAAGTAACATTTCTGAAAGGCTCTTGCTTTGGAGAAGATAGAACGAATTATTCTATGATGTCTCCATTCCAGTGAAGCTGTGTTTTGGTTCATTTAGAACCAAAGAATAAGATCATTGACATTTGAATGAATCTCTTCACAAAGTGAAATAATCACTGACTCAATGTAAAATTTGTAAATGTTATTAAAGTGTTTATAGTATAGACAGTTTCAAAACAAAATAGCCTTCTGCCTCAGAGTCTTTGCACTTAACTCCTTGGAACTCCTTTCACATAGTTATCCCCCTCACTTGTTCTCTCATTTCCTTCCATCCCTGTTCAAATGTCTCCTTAACACTGAGGGTTTCCTTGACCATCATACTCCCTATCTCCTTTCACTTGTTTTTCTCTATAGCACTGATTTGTCATACATATTTGGCTTACTTTTAAAATTAATTTTATTTGGCCAGGCACGGTGGCTCACGCCTGTAATCCCAGCATTTTGTGAGGCTGAGGCGGACTGATCACTTGAGGTTGGGAGTTTGAGACCAGCCTGACCAACATGGAGAAACCCCATCTCTACTAAGAATACAAAATTAGCTGGGTGCGGTGGCGCATGCTTGTAATCCCAGCTACTCAGGAGGCTGAGGCAGGAGAATCGCTTGAACCTGGGAGGCGGAGGTTGCGGTGAGCTGAGATCGTGCCACTGCACTCCAGCCTGGGCAACAGAGTGAGACTCCATCTCAAAAAAATTAATTAATTAATTAAATTAAATTTAAAAATTTGGCTGGGCATGGTGGCTCATGCCTGGAATTCCAGCACTTTGGGAGTCCGAGGCGGGCGGATCACCTGAGGTTGGGAGTTCAAGACCAGCCTGACCAACATGGAGAAACCCCGTCTCTACTAAAAATACAAAATTAGCTGGGCGTGGTGGCGCATGCCTGTAATCCCAGCTACTAGGGAGGCTGAGGCAGGAGAATCGCTTGAACCCGGGAGGTGGAGGTTGCAGTGAGCTGAGATCGTACCATTGCACTCCAGCCTGAGCAACAAGAGCGAAACTCCATCTCAAAAAATAAAAATAAAAATAAATAAATAAATAAATAAATAAATTTTTTTTTTGAGACGGAGTCTTGCTCTTGTTGCCCAGGCTGGAGTGCAGTGGCACAATATGAGCCCACCGCAACTTCTGCCTCCTGGGTTCAAGCAATTCTCCTGCCTCAGCCTCCCAAGTAGCTGGGATTACAGGCGCTTGCCACTACACCTGGCTAATTCTGTATTTTTAGCAGAGACGGGGTTTTACCATGTTGGCCAGGCTGGTCTCCAACTCCTGACCTTGTGATCCGCCCGCCTCGGCCTCCCAAAGTGCTGGGATTACAGGAATGAGCCACCATGCCCAGCCTATTTATTTATATTTATTTTTTGAGACAGGGTCTTGCTCCGTCACCCAGGCTGGAGTGCAGTGGCACCATCATGGCTCACTGCAGCCTCTCCCTCTCGGGCTCAAGCAACACTCCCACTTCAGCCTCCCAGGTAGCTGAGACTACGGGGATGTGCCACTATGCCCAACTAATTTTTGTATTTTTTGTAGAGACAAGGTTTCACCGTGTTGCCCAGGCTTATTTTTAATTTTTTCAGAGCTAAGGCCTTGCTATGTTACCCAGGCTGGAGTGCAGTGGGCTCCACTGCACTACATAGTACACTACAGCCTAGAACTCTTGGCCTCAAGCAGCCTCCTCCCGTCTGAGCCTCCCAAGTGGCTGGGACTGCAGACACGTGCTACCACGCCTGGCCTAATTTTACTTAACTTTTCTTCTCCCCACTATAATTTTAAGTTTCTTGAGGTCATGAATTGTTATTTTTTGTTATTGTTATTCCTTGATTTGCCAGTAATAGGCTTTATGACTGACTTCCTGTTATAATATTAATAAATAACAATATAGGCTTTAGCTCTTTTATTTATTTTTTAAAATTTATTATTATTATTATTATTTTTGTGGCAGGTTCTCACTCTGTTGCCCAGGCTAGAGTGTGGTGGCATGATCTTGGCTCACTGCAGCCTCCAATCCCAGGTTCAAGCGATTCTCAGTCCTCAGCCTCTTGAGTAACTGAGACTACAGGTGCATGCCACCACATCTGGCTAATTTTTGTATTTTTAGTAGAGACGGGGTTTCACCACATTGCCCAGGCTGGTCTTGAACTCCTGACCTTAAGTGATCCACTCACCTTGGCCTCCCAAAGTGCTGAGATTACAGGCATGAGCCACCACACCAGCCGGCATTTTTAAATATAATGCCAGGAAGATTTTTATTAAATACTCATTCCGAAGGATAATTCCCAGTCTGGTTCATGTAACAGCAAATGTCTGTGTGCTAGGCACTGAGCTAAGTAGTTAGATGCAGAGAAATTTATGATCACTGCCTTTCTAGAGCTCCATAATCACCATGTCACTGGCCCTTACAATACATGTGGTCAGTACTATAATAAAGCTACATGTAAGTTTTGGATGAGGAAACTATTAGATCTGATTTTGGCTAAGGTGGATATGATCTCAGCATCAATAGTCTTTCCCCTGTTATATTTGCAGTCAAGAAAAACGCTGTAAGTGGAATTAGAGGGTTTACCCAGGAGACATTTAAACTCTTAGTTCCTAAGCTCAATATGGTATATAATGGTTATATGTATATACCTTTTTTTTTTTTTTTTTTTTGAGTGGAGTTTCGCTCTTTTTGCCCAGGCTAGAGTGCATTGGTGCCATCCGGCTCACTGCAACCTCCATCTCCTGGGTTCAGGCAATTCTGCCTCAGCCTCCCGAGTAGCTGGGATTAAAGGAATGCACCACCACACACGGCTAATTTTTGTGTTTTTAGTAGAGATGGGGTTTCACCATGTTGGCCAGCCTGGTCTTGAACTCCTCACTGCAGGTGATTTGCCCACCTCAGCCTCCCAAAGTCTTGGGATTATAGGCGTGAGCCACTGCGCCTGGCCTAATTTTATATTTTTAGTAGAGACGGGGTTTCGCCATGTTGGCCAGGCCAGTCTCGAACTCCTGACCTCAGGTGATCCGTCCGTCTTGGCCTCCCAAAGTGCTGGGATTACAGGCCTGAGCCACTGTGCCCGGCCTAATGGTTTTATATATATAGGCAGCAGTGCTACTTTCTCACTTGCTTTATATGAAAAAGTGATCTTGCTTTTGATAAGTTTCTTGATATTTTGTGTGTGTGTGTATGTTTTTTTTTTTTTTTTTTTTAACTCACACTACCCTGGATCACTTTTGGGATTGTCACAAAAGGTTAACTATTACTGCTGTATATGATATACCTTACTTATAAATGGTTCATTTGATTTCATTTTATTAAAAGTATTTAATGAAAATCTTAGGTCTGGAAAAGTGTAAAATAATGGCATATTTGTAAGATAATTTGGAATGTTTAGAATTAAGCAAAATATTTTAGGAAGACTAGAGTAGCCTGTAGTTTAGATAACATTCCTTCACCAGGAATATTTTGAAGTACTGTTCTGAATTTGGGAGAAGGAAAGTCCCTGGATACTTTGGCTGTTAGATAGCAAGTTATTCAATGATATAGCTTGTTAAAGATCTGAAAGAGGTTGGGCGCAGTGGCTCACGCCTGTAATCCCAGCACTTTGGGAGGTAAAAGCAGGAAGAGGATCGCTCGTCCAGGAGTTTGAGACCAGCCTGGGCAACAAAGGGAGACCCAGTCACTACAAAAAAATTTTTTTTTTTAACCAGAGCCTCGCTCTGTCACCCAGGCTGGAATGCAGTGGCGCAATCTTGGTTCACTGCAACCTCTGCCTTCTGGGTTCAAGCGATTCTCCTGCCTCAGCCTCCCGAGTAGCTGGGACTGCAGGCGCCCGCCACCACTCCTGGCTAATTTTTGTATTTTTGGTAGAGATGGGGTTTCACCTTGTTGGCCAGGCTGGTCTTGAACTCCTGACCTCAGGTGATCCACCCGCCTCTGCCTCCCAAAGTGTTGGGATTACAGGCATGAATCACAGCGCCCAGCTGCTAAATGATTTCTAATAAAAAAGTTTTTTTTTAAAGTTCCTAGTTGGAGGCCAGATGCGGTGGCTCACGCCTGTAATCCAGCACTTTGGGAGGCCGAGGTGGGCGGATCACAAGGTCGGGAGTTCGAGACAAGCCTGATCAACATAGTGAAACCCTGTCTCTACTAAAAATACGAAAAGTTAGCCGGGTGTGTTGGTGGGTGCCTGTAATCCCAGCTACTTGGGAGACTGAGCCAGGAGAATCACTTGAACCCGGGAGGCGGAGGTGCAGTGAGCCAAGATCACGTCATTGCATTCCAGCCCGGGCAACAGTGCGAGACTCTGCCTCAAAAAAAGAAAAATAAAATAAAAGTTCTGGCCGGGCGTGGTGGCTCACGCCTGTAATCCCAGCACTTTGGGAGGCTGAGGTGGGTGGATCATGAGGTCAGGAGATGGAGACCATCCTGGCTAACATGGTGAAACCCCATTTCTACTAAAAATACAGAAAATTAGCCGGGCATGGTGCTGGGTGCCTGTAGTTCCAGCTACTCAGGAGGCTGAGGCAGAATGGCATGAACCTGGGAGGCAGAGCTTGCAGTGAGCAGAGATCACACCACTGCACTCCAGCCTGGGCGACAGCAAGACTCCATCTTAAAAAATAAAATAACATAAAACTTCCTAGTTGGAAAGCATAAAAATAATATTTTAAAATTATTTTTATTGTTATTATTTTTTGAGACAGGGTTTCACACTGTTACCCAGGCTGGAGTGCAGTAGTGTGAACATGGCTCATGGCAGCCTTGACTCTCCTGGGATTAAGCTATCCTCCTGCCTCAGCCTCCCAACTAGCTGGGACTACAGGCGTGCACCACCACATCTGGCTAAGTTTTTGATTTTTTGTAGAGACGAGGTCTGTCTTTGTTGCCCAGCCTTGACTCCCAAGTGCTAGAATTACAGGTGTGAGCCACTGCACTTGGCTTATTACTGTTTTTTAACAAAGGCAGAGGGACGCAGTGAAGAGCCTTAGCTTTGTCCTGAGTCTACGACTATAATGACTTAACCTCACTATGCCTTATATTTCATGTAGCCAAGGTAGATGTCATATTTGCCTTTGTCAAATTCTTTTTTTTTTTTTTTTTTTTGAGACGGAGTTTCGCTCTTGTTGCCCAGACTGGAGTGCAATGGCGCAATCTCGGCTCACCGCAACCTCCGCCTCCCGGATTCAGGCGATTCTCCTGCCTCAGCCTCTTGAGTAGCTGGGATTACAGGTATGCATCACCACGTCCGGCTAATTTTGTATTTTTAGTAGAGACGGGGTTTCTCCATGTTGGTAGGCTGGTCTCGAACTCCCGAGATCTGCCCACCTTGGTCTCCCTAAGTGCTGGGATTACAGGTGTGAGCCACTGTGCCCGGCTTGTCAAATGCTTTAGTAACAAGAAAGGTTAGAAGTTCCTTGGCTCTTGAAATTACCTGGTTGTATTTTATGTAAAAATCTGATAGCACAGGATTCTTCTACCTCCTGTGTTCCTTAAAAATGGTCTGAAGTATAGTAGCTAATTGAAAGTCTCTTTGGTTATATTTCAATGGAGAGAAATAATACAAAGTTACAGTTTTGGCCGGGTGCGGTGGCTCAGGCCTGTTATCCCAGCACTTTGGGAGGCCAAGGTGGGTGGATCACCTGAGGTCAGGCGTTTAAGACCAGCCTGGTCAACATGGCAAAACCCTGTCTCTACTAAAAATACAAAAATTAGCCGGGCATGGTGTTGCGTGCCTGTAATCCCAGCTACTCAGGAGGCTGAGGTATGAGAACCGCTTGAATCTGGGAGGCAGTGGCTGAAGTGAGCCAAGATTGCTCCACTGCACTCTAGCCTGGGCGACAGCAAGACTCTGTCTCAAAAAAAAAAAAGTTACGGGTTTGAAGAGTATGTTTTAAAAGATACTGACATTAGTGATTACATTGGAAAATGTGGGTCCAGAGGGAAAACTGATTTTGAAGACATGAGTTACATACAGAGTGTCTAGTTTGAGGAGGTGGTAAACATCAAGTAGAAAAAGTCTAGCAGGCAATTGGAATGTGGAGCTGAAGTTTAGGAGAGAAAGCAGCAATGGAAAAGTGATATTCTTCTGCAGGCAGGTGATTACAGTAGTATGATCCAAAGGTATGGGATGGACTAGAGGGCTAAACTTTCAACCATGCCTATTTTGAGTAGTTTGATAAACATCTGAAAAAGCAGACTGGAGATTTTGTGCATAAAAGTAAGAGAGAAGCCAAGAAAGATAATTTTAAGAAGGTTGCTTGTGGTTAGTGGTTAGTTTCCTTTTTCTTTTTCTTTTTTTCTTGAGACAGAGTCTCACTGTTGCCCAGGCTGGAGTGCAGTGGCACCGTGTCAGCTCACTGCAACCTCCATCTCCTGGGTTCAAGCAGTTCTCCTGCCTCAGCCTCCCTAGTAGCTGGGATAACAAAGCAACCACCACCACGTCCGGCTAATTTTTTTATATTTTTAGTAGAGAAGGAGTTTCATCACGTTGGCCAGGCTGGTCTCGAAGTCCTGACCTCAGGTGATCCACCCTCCTCGGCCTCCCAAAGTGTTGGGATTACAGGCGTGAGCCACCACACCAGGCCTAATTTCCTTTTTCTTACATAGATTTAATAAATTCTGTACCAAAGAGCATGAATTACTTTTGAAAATGAGTAAAAAAAAATTAGAAAAAAGAAAGGGGTGTTGATACTCCTAAATGAGAGAGGTTAAACAAACTGAAGACTTTCTGGGAAAATGCATTAAAGTATCGGTAACCTTGGAAAAGTAATTTCTAATTTTTTTCTTTTTTTTTTTTTTTTTTTTTTTTTTTTTTTTTTTTGAGACGGAGTCTCGCTCTGTCGCCCAGGCTGGAGTGCAGTGGCGCGATCTCGGCTCACTGCAAGCTCCGCCTCCCGGGTTCACGCCATTCTCCTGCCTCAGCCTCCCGAGTAGCTGGGACTACAGGCGCCCGCTACCACACCCGGCTAATTTTTTGTATTTTTAGTAGAGACGGGGTTTCACCATGTTAGCCAGGATGGTCTCGATCTCCTGACCTCGTGATCCGCCCGCCTCGGCCTCCCAAAGTGCTGGGATTACAGGCGTGAGCCACCGCGCCCGGCCTCTAATTTTTTTCTTTTAATTTTTTTATTTTTTTGAAACAGTCTCTCTCTGTCTCCCAGCTGTAGTGCAGTGGCGCTATCTCGGCTCACTGCAACTTCTGCCTCCCAGGTTCAAGTGATTCTCCTGCCTCAGCCTCCCAAGTAGCTGGGACCACAAGCGTGCGCCACCACGCCCAGCTAATTTTTGTATTTTTAGAGATGGGTTCCACCATGTTGGCCAGGATGGTCTCCATCTCTTGACTTCGTGATCCGCCCTCCTCGGCCTCCCAAAGTGCTGGGATTGCAGGCGTGAACCATCGCCCCCAGCCTTTTAATTTTTAAAATTATTATTAATTTTCCACGCAGTCAGAGGGGAAAGCAATTTCTGATTACAGTGTTAGTGAGTGGAATGCTAGTAAGGGGGCAGGGATAAGATTGTAAGTTAAAAGGGTGGCCATATTGGGAAATTCGTTGATGTGAGAGTGTGCGTTTTTCTTTTTCTATTTTTTAAAGTTGAGCTTATTTTGGGTGGCAGAGAAAGCAGCAGGGAAGCTGGCTGTGTAGTAGAATAGGGGCCTAGGTTTTTGAGGCCTGTTGCTACTACCTGTTGTACTAATAGTTTTTCATTCATGTTTTATAGTCATCAATCCTTGAATTACATTCTTCATTACATTCTTCACAGTGCTTCAAGACCTCATTTTCCTATAGCATAAATCTGATGATGTACAACCCTTCACAAAAAATTCATACTCATTAAATTTTTTGGCCACAACCTACCAATTCATTTTTATCTTTCACTGTTCAAAGTCTTCTCTGATTTCTGAGTTTACGTCCCTTAGGTTCTAACTTGAAATTTTACTTATTAGCCCAATTGGAATTAAACTCCCAACATAACTTCATACTGATCTTTTTTTCTCTATAGTGTCTGGCGCATTGTCAGTACTAGTAAGTAGAATGGAGTTGGGTTTGTTGAAGAATTTTGATGAGATGAATTAAGTGTGACTATTGAAATTATCTGGGTTGATGACAGATAATGAGAAGGTTCAAAGATGTCTAGGAAGGTGATTTTGTGTTATGGTTAAGAGCTTTTAAAACTTAGAGTATTAGGAGTTTTAGCCCTAATTAATGATGTATAATGACTCATTTGGTGCTTCAGTTCTATGCTAGAATCCAGGAGTTTGAGAAGGGGACTACTGGGCATATAATTAGGGGCAGCATCCAGAAGTTATATTTATATTTTGACTCATATAAAATATCTATTGTAGCATCTTCTGAGGCCTGTATTGATGTTTGCCAAATTGTTGACAATAATACCATAATTGCCCAAATTTTAAAGGGTTTTTGTGATAAAGATTGAAACTAGTGATATTTTTAATTAAGCTTATTTTATTTTTATTTTTATTTTTATTTTTATTTTTTGAGATGGAGTTTCACTCTTTTCGCCCAGGCTAGAGTGCAGTGGTACGATCTCGGCTCACTGCAACCTCCACCTCCCAGGTTCAAGCCATTCTCCAGCCTCAGCCTCCTGAGTAGCTGGGATTACAGGCGCCCCCCACCATGCCCGGCTAATTGTATGTTTACCAGAGATAGGGTTTCACCATGTTGGCCAGGCTGGTCTCGAACTCCTGACTTTGTGATCTGCCTGCCTTGGCCTCCCAAAGTGCAGGGATTACAGGTGTGAGCCACCGCCCCCGGCCCTCATTTGTTACCTTCTTTGGGAGAATACAAGTCTTCATGTCTTAAGGATTTCAGGTGGGTAGAAATGTGTATGGGGCAGCTAGATGGATGTCCCTGGTTGAGATTGCCTGTGCTATATCCCCGCTAACAGAAATATACTTTCTTATTTTTACTTTAGCTTAGTTGTCTGAAAGTTATAAAGTTATGCTTTTTTTTTTGAGACGGAGGCTCACTCCGTTCCCCAGGCTGAAGTGCAATGGCGCAATCTCGGCTCACTGCAACCTCTGCCTCCCAAGTTCTAGTGATTCTCCTGCCTCAGCCTCCCAAGTAGCTGGGATTACAGGCAGCCGCCACCACGTCTGGCTAATTTTTGTATTTTTTTAAAAATAAAGATGGGGTTTTACCATGTTGGTCAGGCTGGTCTCGAACTCCTGACCTCAGGTGATCCACCCGTCTCAGCCTCCCAAAGTGCTGGGATTACAGGCGTGAGCCACCATGCCTTGCTGAAAGTTATGCTTTTTTTCATCCATTGCACTTTTAAAATTTATACTTATATGTTTTTGAAGGTAATAAGGTTAATAAAGGGATGAGTGTTGGGCCGGGCATGGTGGCTCACCCCTATAATCCCAGCACTTTGGGAGGCCCAGGTGGGTGGACCACTTGAGGTCAGGAGTTGGAGACCAGCCTGGCCAACATGGTGAAAACCCATCTCTACTAAAAATACAAAAATTAGCTGGGCGTAGCAGCACATGCCCCTGTAATCCCAACTACTCAGGAAGCTGAGACAGGAGAGTCATTTCAACCTGGGAGGCGGAGGTTGCAGTGAGCCGAGATTGCGCCACTGCACTCCGGCCAGGGAGACAAAGCAAGACTCCATCTCAAAAACAAAGTCGTAAGTGCTTATTTTCATAGTTCAGTGTTGTCGATTTAACTATTCACACATTTAAAGTATGCAATACAGTGGCTTTTAGTATGTTCACAGTTGTACAGCCATCACCCAATCTTTAAAACATTTCCATCACCCCACAAAGAAAATTCATATCTTACCAGTCACTCCGCATTCTGCCCCGACCCCATTCCTAGCCCTAGGCAACAATCCTATTTTCTGTCTATGTAGATTTGTGTATTCCAGACATTTCATGTAATTGGAATCATACAATATGTAGTCTTTTGTGACTGGCTTCTTTCATACAGTATTGTTTTCAAAGTTCATACATTGTTGTAACATGTATCAGTATTTCATTTTTTTTAATTGCCGAATAGCATTCTATTGTATGTATCGATAAGACACATTTTACTTTCATTAGTTGATGGGCATACAGGTTGTTTCCACTTTTAGAGTATTATGAGTAACGCTGCTGTGAAAGTTGGGGTAAAAATAGTCTCAGTTTTGTTTTTTTAAGTTAAATCTGGGTAACCAGCACCCAGACCAAGAGACATGTAACATTTTCATTGGCCTAGAAAGTTTCCGTGATACTCTTCCTATTCAGTACTGTTTCTCCTCCAAGTTACTATTTTTCTGACTTCTATTACTATAGGTTAGATTTGCCTGCCTTAACACACGTAATGTTGCTATACATCTGTCCAGCCAACAAAAACAGTGGTGGTTTTTGTTGTTGTTTAGGGTTGAGGTCTTGCTTTGCTGCCCAGGCTGGAGTGGAGTGGTGTGATCATAGCTCACTGCAGCCTCGAACTGCAAACGCATGCTTCCACTTCCAGCTATTATAATTTTTAGGCTGGGCGCAGTGGATCACGAGGTCAGGAGTTCAAGACCAGCCTGGCCAAGATGTTGAAACCCCGTCTTTACTAAAAATACAAAAAAATATATATATATATTAGTCGGGCACGGTGGCAGGTGCCTGTAAATTTTTTAAAATTTTCTGTAGAGGTAGTGTCTTGCTATGTTGCTCAGGCTGGTCTTGATCTCGTGACCTCAGGTGATCCTTCTGCATCAGCCTCCCAAAGGACTGGGATTACGGGTGTGAGCCACTGTGCTGGGCAGTTTTTGTTGTTCCAACATGGCTTCCAAACATAAACCAACAGTTTAATCTGGGGTTCTAATCATATAAAGTAGTCTGTTTCAAGTTAAGGAAAAACTTCAGTGTGGGGATCTCAAGAGAGATTGTATACGCAAAACCATATATGTGTGCTTTGTGGGTGATTTAAGGAACTAAAGGGTAACTTGGCTATACATCGATTTACACCTTACTGATGTTAGAGCGTACTCTAAGAAAGGTGAGATTCTACTGAATATGGATATACCAAAGGATATAAAATTTGTTATGTCTTGATATTTGCTAAGATATTTTCTGTGTTGTTTTATATACTCCTTGTAGCCATCCTGTGAAGTAGATTTTATTATTCTTATTTTGTAATTGAGACTTAGATTTACTGAATGAACTTGTTGAAGGCTTAGCATTCTAGGAAGTGGCATCACCTAGATTTACAACCAAGACTATCTGATTGCAGCAGTTGGTTCCAGGAATTCATGATTTGATGCAGGAGATAAGATATATACTGTAATGTAAATGGTCTGAAAAGTGCCCTAGTAGTGTGGATAGTAGTGTCCTTTGGGCTCATCCGTCTGTCCCTTAAATATAAAAACCTTTCTCACTCTACACTGCCCCTAGGCAATCACATCTTCCAAGGCATTTATTTCTTGGCTCTTCCAATTCATTCAGTGAATTTTTTTAATAGCTTAAATGCCACGTGTCATATGAAGAACTGGGGATATAAACAGTATAGTCCTTACTCAGTGGGGCTTAGAGTCTAATTAATAGGAGAAACAGGCATAAGACCCATCTACAAATATAGTAAACAAATATGTAATAAGCATTATGAAGAAAAATAATGGTTATGAGAGCAATAGGGAGCCCTACTTTAGCTTGAGTGATCAGGCAGAAAAGGCTTCTGTAAGGAAATAATGTTTAAGCCGAGACCCAAAGAATGCGAAGCTGTGAACCAGTTAACTGGTGGAGCATGCAAGAGAAGGATGTTGTAGGTAGAAAGACACAGCATGTACAAAGACTCTGAAATGAAGTCATGTGTTTCTTTTTGCTTTTATTATTTTATAATTGATACATGATAATTGTATAATACATATCTATGGGATACAGTGGTGTTTCAGTACATGTATACAACAACATAATGATCAAATCAGGGTAATTAGCATATTCATCTCAAATGTATATCATTTCTTTGGGCTAGGAACATTGAAAATCTGCTCTTCTAGCTATTTGAAAATATACAATAAATTGTTGTTAATTATGGTTACCCTACAGTGCTATAGAACACTAGAACTTACTAGTTCTATCTAGCTGTGATTTTGTAACTGTTAAATATGTTTCTTTCTTGTTGAAAGAACCTAAAGGCTGGTAGGTGGGGCAGTGAGTGGAGCGTGTTGAGAAAGTTTTTAAAAATGAGGCTGAAGAAAATGGCAGGGACAAGATGTCTTCATGTAGGACCTTGGAAGCTGCAGTAGAAAGCTTGTTAAAAGGTTTGCTTAAAGGGGATTGATTTATAATTTTAAAAGATCTTTGGCTGCTAAATGGAGAATGATTGGGGGCACAAATAGTTAAATTAAGAGGGATGATAGTCACTTGGACTAGGTTGGTGTTCATGGGAATGGAGAAAATGGATGCTTTTTTTTTTTTGAGACAGAGTTTCGCTCTTCTTGCCCAGGCTGGAGTACAATGGCACAATCTCGGCTCACCACAACCTCCATCTCCTGGGTTCAAGCGATTCTCCTGCCTCAGACTCCTGAGTAGCTGGGATTACAGGCATGCACCACCACCCCGGCTAATTTTGTATTTTTAGTAGAGACGGGATTTCTCCATGTTGGTCAGGCTGGTCTTGAACTCCTGACCTCAGGTGATCCACCCGCCTCGGCCTCCCAAAGTGCTGGGATTACAGGCATGAGCCACCGCGCCCGGCAGCATTTTAAAGAAGGATTTTGGGTATAGAATTGACAGGACTTGATATATTAAAGTGGGTTGATGAAGAGGAAGGTGGTGAGGATTACTGTGAGGATAGTGATGAGAGGTTGGGAGAAATGGTGCAGGGAAGTAGAGTAATAATTTTGAGGGGAAAATTATGCTTTGTAAAGATAGTGATTGGATGAGATCATCTGGGGAGAAGAAAGATGGCCTATGACCAAGTCCTGGTGAATTCTAGCATTTATAGATTAAACAGGATGAGAAATCAGTAAAGGAGCCTGAGAAGGAGAGAGACCAGAATAAATGGTATGCTGAGTGGCATAGGTGGAAGGGTGTTTAAGTAAAGTGATAGTGGTTGGCAGTGTTCACATCTAGGATAGTGGAAAGGGTCAATACCTCCCTTTCCTCCACCTAACTCCTTCTGTTCAGGTCTTCTGTATTAGGGGATCCTCCTTTTGATTCTTCCATACTGCTACTTCTTCCATTACACGCTTTTCCTTTGGTAACTATGAGAGATTGGTTCCAGGACCCCCACGGATATCAAAATTCATGGATGCTGAAGTCCCTTAATATAAAATGGTGTAGTATTTGCTTATAACCTGTACACATCCCCCTGAACACTTTAAATCTTTCTAGATTGCTTTTAATACCTAATACAATGTAAATGCTACGTAAATAGTTGCTGTACTTGTATTAAGTACTGTTTGTATTATTTTTATTGTTGTATTGTTATTTAAAATTTTTTTCCCCCAAATATTTTTCATCTGTGGTTGGTTGAATTCATGGATTTGGAACCCACAGATATGGGGGCGCCGACTGTATTTTATTGCAATTATCTCCGATTGTACTTTATTGCAATTATCTATTTGGTTATCTTGTATTTCTTGACAACACTGTAAGTTGCCATGAGGTCATAGAGCCCGGTTGTCATATTCAACCCTGTAGCCTCAGCTGCTGGCATAATGTCTTATACCACAAACACCTAAATAAGTAATTTTTTTTTTTTTTCTGAGACGGAGTCTCGCTGTCGCCCAGGCTGGAGTGCAGTGGCGCAATCTCGGCTCACTGCAGGCTCCGCCCCCGGGGATCACGCCATTCTCCTGCCTCAGCCTCCGGAGTAGCTGGGGACTACAGGCGCCCGCCACCTCACCTGGCTAATTTTTTGTATTTTTAGTACAGACGGGGTTTCACTGTGTTAGCCAGGATGGTCTCGATCTCCTGACCTCGTGATCCGCCCGCCTCGGCCTCCTAAAGTGCTGGGATTACAGGCGTGAGCCACTGCGCCCGGCCTACTAAATAAGTAATTTTTGGAGTGATTGAAAGAATAAAGTCTAGATTCTAATGTGAAATAATTTTTTACATTCAATGGAAAAGTATATTCAAAGGAAAATTCTGCACCCAGCTGGAAAATTCTCTATAAGAATGTGTTTGCAGAGTGGGGTAAAGTCTGTAAGAAGATACTAAAATAGCTGGGCGCAGGTGGCTCACGCCTGTAATCCCAGCACTTCAGGAAGCCGAGGCGGGTGGATCACCTGCAGTCAGAAGTTCGAGACCAGCCTGGCCAACATGACGAAACCCGTCTCTACTAAAAATACAAAAATTAGCTGGGCGTGGTGGCATGTTCCTGTAATCCCAGCTACTCTGGAGGCTGAGGCAGGAGAATTGCTCGAACCTGGGAGGTGGAGGTTGCAGTGAGCCAAGATTGCACCATTGCACTCCAGCTTGGGCGATAAGAGTGAAATTCTGTCTCAAAAAAAAAAAAAGAAGATACTAAAATAAAAATCAGAATATTGTTCATGTGAACATGTGTAGAAAAATACTTGAGCTAAAAGATGACAGTATAAGTGGTGGTTATATTGGGACAAAGGAGAATGAAACAGAAAATATAGAATAAGGGATTTGACTTGAATGTTAATTTTAAAAAGATTGTTTTGCCCTCCATTTCAAGATAAAATGTTCAGTTCTTTAAATGAGAAGCAGGCTAGGTGTGGTGGCTCACGCCTGTGATCCCAGCACTTTAGGAGACTAAGGCAGGAGCTCCTGAGCCTAGCTCAGCAGTTTAGGACCAGCCTGGGCACCATAGCGAGACCTGATACCTAACAACAATGGCAACAAAGCAAACAAAAAATTAAAAAAAACAAAATCAGAAGCAAATATGACAAATTAGGAATATGTAACCTTTTTGTACCATTAATGAAAGTGATCCAGGTCTATAATATAAAATGTGGAAAATTTAAAAATTTTAAAATGTGGGAAATTCTATTGCATATTCATATAAATGTATTAAATTATGATTATATAGTCTATTGTTTTATTGTATGTTCAAAGCTATTGATTTTTGTTTGTTTGTTTGTTTGTTTTTTTGTTTTTTTTTTTCTTTTTTATTGATCATTCTTGGGTGTTTCTCACAGAGGGGGATTTGGCAGGGTCACAGGACAATAGTGGAGGGAAGGTCAGCAGATAAACAAGTGAACAAAGTTCTCTGGTTTTCCTAGGCGGAGGACCCTGCGGCCTTCCGCAGTGTTTGTGTCCCTGGGTACTTGAGATTAAGGAGTGGTGATGACTCTTAACGAACATGCTGCCTTCAAGCATCTGTTTAACAAAGCACATCTTGCACCGCCCTTAATCCATTCAACCCTGAGTGGATACAGCACATGTTTCAGAGAGCACAGGGTTGGGGGTAAGGTCACAGATCAACAGGATCCCAAGGCAGAAGAATTTTTCTTAGTACAGAACAAAATGAAAAGTCTCCCATGTCTACCTCTTTCTACACAGACACAGCAACCATCCGATTTCTCAATCTTTTCCCCACCTTTCCCCCCTTTCTATTCCACAAAACCGCCATTGTCTTCATGGCCCGTTCTCAATGAGCTGTTGAGTACACCTCCCAGATGGGGTGGTGGCCGGGCAGAGGAGCTCCTCGCTTCCCAGTAGGGGCGGCCGGGCAGAAGCGCCCCTCACCTCCCGGACGGGGCGGCTGGCCGGGCGGGGGGCTGACCCCCCCACCTCCCTCCCGGACGGGGCGGCTGGCCGGGCGGGGGGCTGACCCCCCCACCTCCCTCCCAGACAGAGCAGCTGGCCGGGCAGAGGGGCTCCTCACTTCCCAGTAGGGGCGGCCGGGCAGAGGCGCCCCCCCCACCTCATGGACAGGGCGGCTGGCCGGGCAGGGGGCTGATCCCCCCACCTCCCTCCCGGACGGGGCGGCTGGCCAGGCGGGGGGCTGATCCCCCCACCTCCCTCCCGGACGGGGCGGCTGGCCGGGCGGGGGGCTGACCCCCCCACCTCCCTCCCGGATGGGGCGGCTGGCTGGGAGGGGGGCTGACCCCCCCACCTCCCTCCCGGACGGGGCGGCTGGCCGGGCAGAGGGGCTCCTCACTTCCCAGTAGGGGCGGCCGGGCAGAGGCACCCCTCGCCTCCCGGACGGGGCGGCTGGCCAGGCAGGGGGCTGACCCCCCCACCTCCCTCCCGGACGAGGCGGCTGGCCGGGCAGAGGGGCTCCTCACTTCCCGGTAGGGGCGGCCGGGCAGAGGTGCCCCTCACCTCCCGGACGGGGCGGCTGGCCGGGCGGGGGGCTGACCCCCCCACCTCCCTCCCAGACGAGGAGGGAGGACGCTCCTCACTTCTCAGACGGGGTGGCTGCCGGGCGGAGGGGCTCCTCACTTCTCAGACGGGGCAGTTGCCAGGCAGAGGGTCTCCTCACTTCTCAGACAGGGCGGCCGGGCAGAGACACTCCTCACATCCCGGACGGGGCGGCAGGGCAGAGGTGCTCCCCACATCTCAGACGATGGGCGGCCGGGCAGAGACGCTCCTCACTTCCCAGATGTGATGGCGGCCGGGAAGAGGCGCTCCTCACTTCCTAGATGGGATGGCGGCCGGGCAGAGACGCTCCTCACTTTCCAGACTGGGCAGCCAGGCAGAGGGGCTCCTCACATCCCAGACGATGGGCAGTCAGGCGGAGACGCTCCTCACTTCCCAGATGGGGTGGCTGCCAGGCAGAGGCTGCAATCTCGGCACTTAGGGAGGCCAAGGCAGGCGGCTGGGAGGTGGTTGTAGCGAGCCGAGATCACGCCACTGCACTCCAGCCTGGGCGCCATTGAGCACTGAGTTAACGAGACTCCGTCTGCAATCCCGGCACCTCGGGAGGCCGAGGCTGGCGGATCACTCGCGGTTAGGAGCTGGAGAACAGCCCAGCCGACACATCGAAACCCCGTCTCCACCAAAAAAATACACGAAAACCAGTCAGGCGTGGCGGCGCACGCCTGCAATCACAGGCACTCGGCAGGCTGAGGCAGGAGAATCGGGCAGGGAGGTTGCAGTGAGCTGAGATGGCAGCAGTACCGTCCAGCTTCGGCTCGGCATCAGAGGGAGACCGTGGAAAGAGGGGAGAGGGGAGAGGGGGGAGGGGAGAGGGGAGAGGGGAGAGGGGAGAGGGAGCTCTATCTACCACACAGTCCTTCTCTGAATCGAGAAGCGACCCCAAAGCTATTGATTTTTAACTTTTCTTTTGAAATGTAACATGTATACACAAAGGTGGTCATAAAGGTACAGTCAGTTTTCACAGACTGAGCACTCTTGTATAAAACAGCAGTCATATCAAGAAATAACATTATTACCACCTTGGACACTACCCCCAAACTATTCATTGCAATCCTCCTGCCTTGGCCTCCCAGAGCCACCATGCCTGGACTAAACTGTTCATTTTTATTGATTTCGTATGTGTCTGGCCATTTAATGAAATGTTTCTATGGAGAAATTACTTAAAAGAGGAAACAGGTGTCACAGAGGGTATTGTTTTTGAGCTGCTGTCACCAGTGTAGGTTAAGAATGCTAGTTGGAGGGCCTGGCATGGTGCCTCGCGCCTGTAATCCCAACACTTTGGGAGGCCAAGGCGGGCAGATCACAAGGTCAGGAGTTCAAGACCAGCCTGGCCAATATAGTGAAACCCCGTCTCTATTAAAAATACAAAAATTAGCCAGGCATGGTGGCGCGTGCCTGTAGTCCCAGCTACTCGGGAGGCTGAGGTAGAAGAATCGCTTGAACCCAGGAGGCAGAGGTTGCAGTGAGCCGAGATCATGCCATTGCACTCCAGCCCAGGCGACAGAGCAAGACTGTGTCTCAAAAAAAAAAAAAAATGCTAGTTGGGGGTCAGACGCAATGGCTCACGCCTGTAACCCCAGTACTTTCAGACGTCGAGGCGGGTGGATCACGAGGTCAAGAGTTCAAGACCAGCCTGGCCAATATGGTGAAACCGCGACTCTAGTAAAAATATAAAAAATTAGGGCTGGGCACAGTGGCTCACACGTGTAATCCCTGCAGTTTGGGAGACAGACGCAGGCAGATCACGAGGTCAGGAGTTCGAGACCAGCCTGGCCAATACAGTGAAACCCCGTCTCTACCAAAAAAATACAAAAATTAGCTGAGCATGGTGGCGCTAGTCCCAGCTACTCAGGAGGCTGAGGAAGGAGAATCGCTTGAACCCAGGAGGTGGAGGTTGCAGTGAGCCGAGATCACGCCACTGCACTCTCACCTTGGGGGCGACAGTAAGACTGTCTCAAAAAAAAAAAAAAAATTAGCGGGGTGTGGTCATGTGCACCTGTAGTCTCAGCTACCCGGGAGGCTGAGGCAGGAGAATCGCTTGAACCTGGGGAGGCTGAGGTTGCAGTGAGCCAATATTGCGTCACTGTACCCCAGCCTGGGCGACAGAGTGAGACTCTGTCTCAAAAATTAAAGAAAAAAGAATGCTAGTTGGGATAAATGGGAAGTGCAGTGCTATACAGGCTAATGAAAACATCCAAAAAGTTTTAGAATTTAAGTCATCAAATTCCTTAAAGTTCAGTATAAGGGAGTGATGAGAAATAAGGCTGGAACCAGTTATGAAGAGCCTTTTGTGCGAGCCAAGCAATGGAAATGTATTGGAGCCTCTTTGATCTGTAATTTTAAAGTATATTTATTTGCAGAAGTTTAAAATGGGCTTTTTTTCTTTGTAGGCACACAAGTCTCTGAATTTTGTCTCAACACTGCTCCAGATTACTATGTCGGAACAGCTGGATTTACCTGTGAGACAGGCAGGCAAGTTTCCTAAATTATTTTGAGTGTATGTAATCTATTGTTTAAAAGGTTCGTAATCGAATAGCAGAAGTGTCTTGGGATGGCCCTTTGGCAATTTTTTCCCCCCAGGTAATTTGTTTACCTTCAGTGTTTACAGCTAACATCAGGTACCTTGATATCTGGTGGCAGAGTTTAAAGGAATAATTTGACATTTAGTTGAATTAAAATAGAAGCTTCAAATAGAAATTGATGGGGTTTATTAAAAGGTTCTATGTATTTGTAGAGTCCTTCCCTGATGGGTGATTATAAGACTCAAACATGTTTGTTTATATAGTCATCTCTTACCACCTTTTTGCTTTTATCGTTTTAACAGTTTAACAAGTATTATACTATTTTTAGTTCCTGTTCAACATATTGAGCCACTTCCCTCAGTATCAAATAGTCTGAAAATGTGGCATACTACTTTTCTGAATATTATGTTAGTCTGTAAAAAATAATGTAGTTTACATTTTTATTTTTATTTTTTATTTTTTTGTAGACAGTCTCACTCTGTCCTGCATGCTGGAGTGCAGTGGTGCGAACTCGGCTCACTGCAACCTCTACCTCCCAGGTTCAAGCGATTCTTCTGCCTTAGCCTCCCGAGTAGCTGGGATTATAGGCGTGAGCCACCACTCCCAGCCTTTTCATTTCTTTTTAATTTATTTGCAGATGTAATAATTTTGTTATGGGAAATATAAAGTACCAATAATTTCATCATTCTAGAAAAACAGATTACATTTTTGTGTTATTTCTTGCTGTTCTTTCCCCCTGCACCTATTTTGTTAAAAATTTTGTTGGGGCTGGGTGCAGTGGCTCACGCCTGTAATCCCAGCACTTTGGGAGGCCAAGGGGGGCAGATCACGAGATCAGGAGATCGAGACCATCCTGGCTAACACGGTGAAACCCCGTCTCTACTAAAAATACAAAGAATTAGCCGGGCGTGGTGGCGGGCGCCTGTAGTCCCAGCTACTCGGGAGGCTGAGGCAGGAGAATGGTGTGAACCTGGGAGGCGGAGCTTTCAGTGAGCCGAGTTGGCGTCACTGCACACCAGCCTGAGCAACAGAGTGAGACACCATCTCAAAAAAATAAATAAAAAATAAAAAAAATTGTTTTCTCACTTCACTTAATGTTGTATACTGAGCATTTCCTTGTTCTTTACATAGTTCCGGTCTTTTTTTTTTTTTTTGAGACGGAGTCTCGCTCTGTCGCCCAGGCTGGAGTGCGGTGGCGTGATCTCCGCTCACTGCAAGCTCCGCCTCCCGGGTTCACGCCATTCTTCTGCCTCAGCCTCCCGAGTAGCTGGGACCACAGGCGCCCGCCACCATGCCCGGCTAATTTTTTTGTATTTTTAGTAGAGACGGGGTTTCACCGTATTTGCCAAGATGGTCTCGATTTCCTGACCTCGTGATCTGCCCGCCTTGGCCTCCCAAAGTGCTGGGATTACAGGCGTGAGCCACCGCACCCGGCCTTCAGATTCGTATTTTAATGGCTAAATAATTAGCCATAATATGCCATATGCAGTAAACTGTTAAAATTTTTAGAAATAGAATTTAGTCTGAGGTCTGTTTTGTTAACAGTATATTTTCATTTTCAGTGACTAAAATGTTGCCTAGTACAGTGTAGGTACTCAGGAAATAAATGAATTTAAATTGTTTATCACTTTAAATTAATTAATTAATTAACCTGGACTCTGCTAGGCAGATAGGAATTTTTTTTTTTTTTTTAGACAAACTGGCTGTATTGCCCAGGCTAGAATTCAGTAGCTCCATCTTTTTTTTTGTTTTTGTTTTTTTGAGACAGAGTCTTGCTCTGGCCCAGACTGGAGTGCAGTGGCGCGATTTCGGCTCACTGCAAGCTCCGCCTCCCAGGTTCACGCCATTCTCCTGCCTCAGCCTCCCGAGTAGCTGGGACTATAGGCGCCCGCCACCACGCCCGGCTAATTCTTTGTATTTTTAGTAGAGACGGGGTTTCACCGTGTTAGCCAGGATGGTCTCCATCTCCTGACCTCGTGATCTGCCCTGCCTCTGCCTCCCAAAGTGCTGGGATTACAGGCGTGAGCCACCGCCCCCGGCCCTCAGTAGCCTCATCTTGACTCACTGTAAACTCTGCCTCCCAGGCTCAAGCCATCCTCCCACCTCAGCCTCCTGAGTAGCTGAGACTGTAGGCACGTACCATCATGCCCTGATAATTGTTGTATTTTTTGTAGAGATGGCATCCTGCCATATTGTCCAGGCTGGTCTCAAACTTGTGAGCTCAAGCGATCTGCCTTCCTGTGCCTTCCAAAGTGCTAGGATTATGGGCGTGAGCCACCATGCCTGGCCATGACTTTTTTAAAAGCAAACAATTTTATGTAAATGACTGAACTCCCTGGTCAGCAGTAAATCTTTTTGTAAATATTTCTAATTTAATAGAAAAGGGTAATTTTTATTGTCTCCTTTCCCTCCCTTCCCTTCCTTTCTTCCTTCCCTTCCTCCTTTCCCTCCTTCCCTTCCTTCCTTTCCTTTCTTCCACAGCGTCTTGATCCTTGCCCAGGCCGGGGTGCAGTGACTCAGTTATAGCTCACTGAATCTTCAAACTTCTGGGCTCAAATAATCTTTCTACTTTAGCCTGCCAAACATCTGGGGCTGCAGGCATGTGTCACTACACCCATCTAATTATTTTGTTTTGTAGAGATGGAATCTCACTATGTTGCTGAGGCTGGTCTTTTTTTTTTTTTTTTTAGTAGAGACGGGGTCTCACTGTTTTGCCCTGGCTGGTTTCGGCTTCCAAAGTATTGAGCTTTACAGGCGTTAGCCACTATGGCTGGTCTTGAATTCCTGACCTCAAGTGATCCTCTCGCCTCAGCCTCCCAAAGTGCTGGGATCAAAGACGTGAGCCACTGTGCCTGGTCTTGTTGCTTTTTTATATATATTCAAGTCTCATTTATCTTTTACTAGTGAAGCTCACATTTTCCCATTTTTAGATAAGAGTCTGCCTTTAAATCCAAAATTTTACTAAGAAGTTAAGTGTTTGACCTTTAGGAGTGATATTAATAAATTCTAGAGACTTGGTTATGTGTATTAGAAAAACAAATTACACTGGGAAATTGTTTTAGTGTGTACACAATTGGAAGGAGTTAAACTATGGAATTGGTCAAAAAATTTAAAATATCATTAATTTAAAAGTTATATACTTGGGGCTGGCCACGGTGGCTCACACCTGTAATCCCAGCACTTTGGAAGGCTGTAGATGGGGGATGATTTGAAGTCAGGAGTTCAAGACCAGCCTGGTCAACATGGTGAAACCCTGTCTCTACTAAAAATACAAAAAAATTAGCCGGGTGGTAGTGGCATACACCTGTAATCCCAGCTACTCAGGAGGCTGAGGCAGGAGAATCGCTTGAGCCTGGGAGATGGAGGTTGTGGTGAGCCGAGATTGTGCCATTGTACTCCAGTCTGGGAAACAGAGTGAGACCCTTTCTCAAAAAAGAAAAAAAAATTATGTTCTTGGAATAATTGAATGAGATTCTGTAGTGCATGGCATATGGAGGTTTCATCTGCTGGATTTCGAATGATTAGTTCATTCTGTCTTTGCTCAAGCATTCTGGCTACAGTAGACTGAATCATGAGATCCTTACAGTGCAGTTCCAAATTCTGTATTGTTGGGGCAAAAAATGTTTAAAATTCCGAATCACATAAGCATATATTCCATTCTTTACTTAGAAGGGAAATATTCAGAGGTTGCATCCAGAGACATTGGGACTGTTGTGTGGTCTTAGTATTGGTCTATTCTGTTTTGGAGAAAAAGAACCAAAATTCTGTAGTAGTAATAACCTGGACTTTGTTGGTCCTATTTGATTCTTTATTGTAGGTGTAGTTTATCTTAAAACCTTGGCTCACGCCTATAATCCCAGAACTTTGGGAGGCCGAAGTGGGTGGATCACGAGGTCAGGAGAGCGACACCATCCTGGCCAACATGGTGAAACCTTGTCTCTACTAAAAATACAAAAATTACCTGGGCATGGTGGTGCGTGCCTGTAAACCCAGCTACTCGGGAGGCTGAGGCAAGAAGAATCGCTTGAACTAGGGAGTCAGAGGTTGCAGTGAGCCGAGATCGCACCACTGCACTCCAGCCTGGTGACAGAGCAAGACTCCATCTCATAAAAATACCTTGTTGAGGGGTATTTTAATATATAATCTTAATCTATTTGAATTACTATAATATGGAATATTTAATTCCTAAATTAAAGCAAACTAGAATATAAAAATCCTATTTCTGTCGGTTATCCTTGTTCAAATAAGTACAGGACTTGAAATAAGAATTGCTAATTAGAGAAGATCGAGTGTTTTGCAGAATTTAAGAATTAATTTTGGACAGTTTCCCTTTACAGTACATCTTACAGATTTGTGATTCTGTTCTCCCCCACTCTCTGAAAGTGCTGGGTAAAAAGCTTTGCTAGCAGCCTAGATTTTACCACTTCATCAGTTTGTTAACTTTTGTCAAATAGCAATGTGCAAAGGTAGCAGTATGATAACTGACAGAAAAATAGCAATCTATAATTTCTGAACACAGTAAATTCTCCCATAACATAATTTGAATTTGAAGTGGTATGGGATTGAAATACTTAAATTTATAGATTAAGAACCTTTATATGCTATGATTTTTCTGTGATAAGAATTGGTTTTTTTATTACCTTTGTGTGATTAGTTGTAGAAGCTATGTTGGGATATGTATGATGGTTTTGTCTTTAGAGGCTTCATTTAGAAAACTGATTTGATTTAATTTAACTCTCCTGTAGAAAACAGGGTTAAAAGTGTTGTGACATTAAAAAAACCAGTTTTCTCTGGGGTTTATTTGCAGAGTTTTCTTACGCTGTGTGATTCGTAATAACTTTGTGCTTGATTGCTGTAACAGTGTTCAATTTGTGCATTATCAACTTTAAAAATAATTGAATGTAGTATTTTGTTAATGAAAGCATAGCTTTACAAACGGTAGTGTGAAAGAAATACTTGAGGTATGGACACTTATGGGATTTTCACAGTACTTTCACAGTAAACATTCTTTTGTCAAACTGATCTGTATTTTAGGTGTTATCTATCTGAAAAATATGATAACACAGTATTGGCCTGATCGAGAAACAGCACCAGGGGATATATCCCCTTATACTATTCCAGAAGAAGATCGCCATTGTATTCGAGAAAATATTGTAGAAGCCATTATCCATTCTCCTGAGCTCATCAGGTATGTATTTTTAAAATTTACCCATTTCTGCAGGTGTGTAACTTTCAGGGTTTTTTGTTTTTTGGGTTTTTTGTTTTTTTTTTTTTTTTTGAGATGGACTTTCCCTCTGTGGCCAGACTGGAGTGCAGTGGCATGATCCTTGCTCACTGCAGCCTCCACCTCCCAGGTTCAAGCAATTCTCCTGCCTCTCAGCTCCACGAGTAGCTGGGATTACAGGCACACGGCACCACGCCCAGCTAATTTTTGTATTTTTTAGTAGAGACAGGGTTTCAGCATGTTGGCGAGGATGGTCTCGATTTCCTGACCTTGTGATCCAACTGCCTCGGCTTCCCAAAGTGCTGGGATTACAGGCGTGAACCACTGCACCCGGCCTGTGTTTTGTTTTTCTGGGGGGCTTTTGGGGGCTTTTCAGAACATATAGGCCTGTTTTTTTTGTAACAGAAAACTTACCCAACAAATGCTGTTGTAGGAGAATGCCTTGGTCATTTTCTTTTTTTTTTTTTTGAGATTGAGTCTTGTTCTGTCGCCCAGGCTGGAGTGAGGTGGCGCAATCTCGGCTTGCTACAGCCTCTGACTCCTGGGATCAAGCAATCCTCCTGCCTCAGTCTCCCGAGTAGCTGGGATTACAGGCGTGCACCAGCATCCCTGGCTAATTTTTGTATTTTTAGTAGAGACGAGGTTTTACCATGTTGGCCACGCTGGTCTGGAACACCTGACCTCAAGTGATCCACCTGCCTAGGCCTCACAAAGTGCTGTGATTACAGGTGTGAGCCACCATGCCTGGCCTGTAATTTGTTTTCTTACTACAGTTTGATTTCACATTGACGAAACCAAAAACTTCATATAAAACTTGTGGGCCAGGCACAGTGGCCTCAGCCCCCGGAGTAGCTGGGATTACAGGTGTGCATGACCAGGCCCAGCTAATTTTTGTGTTTTTAGTAGAGATGGGGTTTCACCATGTTGGCCAGGATGGTCTTGATCCCTTGACCTTGTGATCTTCCCGCCTGGGCCTCCCAAAGTGCTGGGATTACAGGTGTGAGCCACCGCACCCAGCCTAATTGATGTTCTTAAATGAAACTTGTTTATTGATGATAGGAATGAAAAATAAAACACCTGTGTTTGTAACATTTGCTGGGTTTCGTTTGCTCAGTGACTTATTCTGAATCATATATATTCTGTGTACATCTAAAATCACATGGGTTATTTTGAAATTAGATTTTGTCTAAACAGCTATTTTGCTTTCTATGAGTTAGCAAAATCTTACCTTTCCTTACTGTTTTTTTTTTTTTGGCTTTCAGGGTACAGCTTACTACATGCATTCATCACATCATCAAACATGATTATCCAAGCCGCTGGACTGCCATTGTGGACAAAATTGGCTTTTATCTTCAGTCCGATAACAGTGCTTGTTGGCTAGGAATTCTTCTTTGCCTTTATCAGCTTGTGAAAAATTATGAGTAAGTGTTTCTTTCAACTCCTATAGAGCTTTGAGAAGTAGGAAAAGTTTGGAAAATTTAAGCCAATTTGAACATGTAAAATTATATTTAGCATAGATAATAAAATTAGTGAATTATATGGTAATTTCAATTTATTATTTTCTTTTTGACATAGCATTCTAACTCCGCAGTTTCTTTATTCTACTAAGAAACTCCTTGCACCCTTTTTTCTTAATGACCGTCTGTTTACCTATTCAAAAACTAAGTTATCTCTAAAGAGGGCCTCCTCAATGTGTGCTGATAAAAGTCCTTCAGGTAAGTTTTTCTAAAATGTGAAGGTGATCAGAATACATTGAGGATTAAAGCTCTTTATTACTTGTGGCTTTTTTTTCTGTGAATTTTTATCTTAATTTAGGCTCTTGATTAACTTCCTCTGATTCTTTAAGAAGAATTCATTGGAATTTCATGTGATCTTCTTTAATCAGTTTGTTTTGGGGGATTCACACTCATCTATTTCATTGTTGGCATATTTAAGCAGATTATAGTTCATATAGGTCATTAGTATTAGAAAAAAAGATTTTAGGCCAAGTGATTATTTTAGATCTTGTTTTAGGGATCAGGAAAAAAAGATCTAACCTAGAAAGTTGAGGTATAGCACTGAGAGTGGTAAGCCACATGTTGAAGGAGTTCTTTAAGTCTGTAGTTGATAGGCACTTGAAAAGGTTTGATGGGATATTATGAGGAAGGCATAAGGAAGACTTTTATACCATGATCGTGACTTTATTGCCAGTCTTAACAGCTACACAGATGCCATTGTGAGCCCTCTAATTCTGGGACTTGTAGTTAGCCTCCAATACCCTCTTTGGGTCCCATCTCAAAGTGGCTGATGAACTGCTGCTTTTGTTCTCTGAGCAGGAGAGAAATATACCCTTTACAGCATTGGTACTGGTGTTTTCTTGTGTTCCCACCAGCTACCCATCTTCCTGCTAAGGAATGTTCCAGCTGTTACAGTTCTGGTAAGTGAGTGACTAAAATTGGAGAGAATAAAAACAATAAGCTGTCAATATCATTGAGGAGGTTCAAGGCCCTCCTGTCCCATAATCTTAGCAGGAGGGAATATGACAGGGATTTGTAAATGGGAGATACAGGAGGCTGCTACATCATTGGAATTCAGTTCATTTTCAGCCATTGTTTCGTTGTGAAGCACAAGGTGTTCACAAGGGATCTGTGTGGACTGAAGCAGTTCTAAGAAAATTTACAGAGAAATTGGAATTTGTGGTGGTCCTCAGGAGCATAGATCCTCAGGAAATGCTTGTCAGTTGAAGGAACGCAAAGAACATATGAAGAGGGAAGGCGTGTCACACCATATGGACAAAGAAAGAGATGGAAATGTGAGACGCTGTCTTTAGTGGGTAGTGAGGAGACTGCTTAATGGTGTTGATAATTTCCAGTGAGAGGTTGGGAATAGTTTTGGACTGGTAAATTGGGACCATGTTAAAGAGGGTTTTGAGTGCCAGAATGGGAAATTTGGATGTGATCTTTTAGATACTGAGAACCATTGAAATTTTTTTTTAACAGAATAGTGATAAGACTAGTATTTAAGGATTTTCTATGAGTATGGTTCTCCAGTTTGACACATCACAGCCTTGTGGTAGTAGAATTTTATTAGTGTCATATTTTCATCCTTTCAGGAATGTTCAGGTCTTACAGGGTAGTAATAAGTTTGGTACCATAATTTTTTACTTATTAGCTTAGATTGACAGCTAGTACCACTCAACTCCCAGTCCACTATTCAGGGTATTGAGGGAGGTAGGAGAGAATATCTGATGTAGAACAAGTATTTAAACTCTCTTAGGGTGGGTGATGGACCTGTGATGCATAAATAGAGCTGCATAATATTAGTTCTCACTTTTAGTGTTTAAAGGGAATTTTGTGTATAATTGTAGTTTGTATAATCAGATTGGAGAGTGCAAATGGCTTTCTTTTGTGAATTGTTATTATTTTATCAACTCAAAGGTATAGATAACCTTTTAAAATGTATGCTAGGTATAATTTGTTAGCACATTAAAGTAATATTTGAAATAATTTGTCAGTAGATTGTGTTAATAGCTTTAGCAGTCATTGTTAATGTGAACATTCCTTTTTGTATTTTTTATTCCTTGTGATTTACTTTGTTACTCATTTCACCTGGTAGGAAAAAAAAAATAGCTTTTAAAAAGAGTCTCCCAGTATCATTTTAAAATGTACTCAGATACTCAATTCTTTATATTTTCTCTCTTAAGGAAGAGGGATACCAATAAATACAACTGGGATGTGCTATGGAAAACCAATTTAAAGCTGTTTTGATAATATCTGTTCCAAAAAGATAAGCTGTGGCTCTTAGAATAATGATTTCTATAATCAGTAATCTGTATTTTACAAGTTTAGTCTGCCTGTTGACTCCTTAATAATGGAAGCTGGGGCTGGGAGTAGTGGCTCAGCCTGTAATCCCAACGCTTTGGGAAGCTGAGGCAGGTGAATCACTTGAGCCCAGGAGTTTGAGACCAGCTTGGGCAACATAGTGGAACCCCGTCTCTCCCCTTCTCTCTACAGGCAAAAAAGAAAGTAATCAGCCAGATGTGGTGGCACATGCCTGTAGTCCCAGCTACTCAAGAGGCTGAGGTGTGAGGATAGCTTGAGCCTGGAAGGTTGAGGCTTCAGTGAGCCATGATCACCACTGCACTCCAGCCTGGGTGACAGAGTGAGGCACTTTCTCCAAAAAAAAAAAAGGGGGGGGGATATTGGAATTGCTTTTGTGTAGTTACAAATTTGTTTGATTGATTGATTGATTTTTTTTTTTTTTTTTTTTTTTTTTTTTTGAGATGGAGTCTCTCTCTGTTGCCTAGGCTGGAGTGCAGTGGCTCACTGCAAGCTCTGCCTTTCGGGTTCATGCCATTCTCCTGCCTCAGCCTCCCGAGTAGCTGGGACTATAGGCGCCCGCCACCACGCCCAGCTAATTTTTTGCATTTTAGTAGAGACAGGGTTTCACCGTGTTAGCCAGGATGGTCTTGATCTCCTGACCTCGTGATCCTCCCGCCTTGGCCTCCCAAAGTGCTAGGATTAGAGGCGTGAGCCACCGCACCCGGCCCCCAACAGACTTTTTAGCGATACTTTTTTATTTTTTTTGAGATCGAGTCTCTCTGTCACCCAGGCTGTAGTGCAGTGGCACAATCTTGGCTCATAATTGATAGCCTGTTGGTCACATTTTGTTGCCCTATGGGTTAATAGAAGAACTTATGGTTTATGATGCTTTTAGAAATAAAATATTTTCTGCTTTATACATACCATTTCTGCTTTAATGCTGTTGGTATGTAAATTACTTAAGGATGATAATAATAATCAGTTTTATTTATCAGGTGCTACTGTTTACACAAATATAATCAAATACTTCCTAATTTATTATTTATAATTTATATAAATATTTATAATTTATTATTTCCTCATTTATCATGAGGTCAATAACTTATTCCAGTTGCCTAGGTTCATGTCTAACTATGTAATACTGAGAAAGATAGTTAATTTCTGTGCCTCAGTTTCCTGAACTATCAAAGTGAGGATACTCATGTGGGCCTTGAAGATTATTGACCTCATAATACATGTTCAGAAAATACTGGATAATCTTTACCCAAGGTTTTATTCAAGATGCTTTCTTTTTATGGTTTTGCTCTAGATATTTTTCTTTTTCTAAATTGGTTAGGAAGTATTTGATTATATTTGTGTGAATAGTAGCAGCTGATAAATAAAAAATTTCATTATGCCTCCTCATCTATATCAATTGATTCACAGTTAGAGACTGCATAGTCAAGTGGTTAAGAGGGCAGACCTTGGATTCCAGTTGCCTAGGTTCATGCCTAACTATGTAATACTGAGAAAGATAGTTAACGTCTGTGCCTCAGTTTCCTCAACTACAAAAGTGAGGATACTCATGTGTGCCTTGAAGATTACTGACCTCATAATACATGTTCAGAAAATACTGGATAATCTTTACTCAAGGTTTTATTGAAGATGCTTCCTTTTTATGATTTTGTTCTAGATATTTTTCTTTTTCTAAATTGGTTAGGAAGTATTTGATTATATTTGTGTAAATAAATGCATAGTTTAAATATATATAAAATTGTGGAAATAAATTCTTACAGAATTAGTTTGTATTCCTACTCAAAGGTATAAAAAACCAGAGGAGCGGAGTCCATTGATAGCAGCAATGCAGCATTTTCTGCCAGTTCTAAAGGATCGTTTTATCCAGCTTCTTTCTGACCAGTCTGATCAGTCTGTCCTCATCCAGAAACAGATATTCAAGATCTTCTATGCTCTTGTTCAGGTAATATCTATGAAGCAGTTTTTATGCATAAAAAGTTAGCCTGTCATTTACCGTGTTAAAAATTAACAAAGAATTTCAGCATTTGAATAATAGTTAACTTGAAAATCTACATTAAGTGGATAATTTTCTAGCAAAATAGAATTTGCAAAAATTATAAGTCTAAACAAGCATACTTCCTCCCCAAATACATAAACAACCCTAATGAATCTTTTTTTTTTTTTTTTTTTGGAGACTGTCTCGTTCTGTCGCCCAGCTGGAGTGCAGTGGCATGATCTCGGCTCACTGCAACCTCTGCCTCCCAGTTTCAAGCGATTCTCCTGCCTCAGCCTCCTGAGTAGCTGGGATTACAGGCACGTGCCACCACACCTGGCTAATTTTTGTATTTTTAATGGAGACAGGGTTTCACCATGTTGGTCATGCTGGTCTCAAACTCCTGACCTCGTGATCCACCTGCCTTGGCTTCCCAAAGTGCTGGGATTACAGGTACGAGCCACCGTGCTTGGCCCCTAATAAATATTAAATTGCAAATGGGCAATGTCAAATTATCTTAAACCATCCACTGCAACCAAATTAGTCAATTTACAAAGTATCTTTTACCTTAGGAATTAATGAATCTGGGCCGGGCACTGTGACTCACACCTGTAATCCCAGCACTTTGGGAGGCTGTGGTGGGCGCATCACCTGAGGAGGGGAGTTCGAGACCAGCCTGACTCAACGTGGAGAAACCCCGTCTCTATTAGAAATACAAAAAAAATTGGTCAGGCTTGGTGGTACATATCTGTAATCTCTCCTACTTGGGAGGCTGAGGCAGGAGAAAAGCTTGAACCTGCGAGGCGGAGGTTGCGGTGAGCCAAGATCACACCATTGCACTCCAGCCTGGGCAACGAGCAAAACTCTGTCTCAAAAAAAAAAAGAATTAATGAATCTGAAAACCAGTTACTTGATTACAGTTGAAGTCTAACACATGCTTGATATGCAAAATATACATAGATTGTCTCAATACAAAACGTATTCCTAAACTTGTCGCAAAAATACTAAATCAGTGGGCTTTACTGGTACACAGTAATGGCTTTTATTATTTCTGTATGTTCTAAATTTTTCTAGGATAAAAGATACCCACTAAAGAAATGGTTGGGGCCGGGCGTGATGGCTCACACCTGTAATCCCAGCACTTTGGGAGGCCGAGGCGGGCGGATCACGAGGTCAGGAGGTCGAGACCATCCTGGCTAACACGGTGAAACCCCGTCTCTACTAAAAATACAAAAAATTAGCTGGGCGTGGTGACGGGCACCTGTAGTCCCTGCTCCTCGGGAGGCTGAGGCAGGAGAACGGTGTGAACCCGGGAGGCAGAGGTTGCAGTGAGCCGAGATCGCAACACTGCACTCCAGCCTGGGCGACTGAGCAAGACTCCGTCTCAAAAAAAAAAAAAAGAAAAAAAAGAAATGGTTGGGTCAGTATTCGCAGTGAAATGTAATTACTTGTAAAACAGATTTTTAAAAACCAGGAAAATTCTGGTTCTTTTTGTTGTATCATGTACCATAGAAGGATTTATCTCATCTGCCAAGACCTTTGTTTCAAGTCATAACATCACATTTAAAAATCTCATTTAAGTAGATCAGAGCCAGGCACAGTGGCTCGCACCTGTAAGCCTGTAATCCCAGTTATTCTGGAGGCTGAGGTTGGAGGATTGCTTGAAGCCAGGAGTTCAAGGCTGCACTCCATCCTGACAGAGTGAGACCTGGTCTCTTAAAAAGAAGGAAGAAAGATCTATGACTTCACCTCCATTAAAACTGTACTTGCCTAACTCTATTCCTTGGTTGGATTTTGCATGTCTTTGCTAGATCTTTAAAGACATTCAGGTATCTCCCACTCTGAATCTAAGGGCACCTTAATGCCATTCTATTGGACTCTTACGTTATTCTTTTGTTCAGTAATTTGAATAAACACTAGTCTTTTCAGTATTTTTTCTAACTAGGAGGATCATAACTTTTGGATTAAATAATAGGTCTTTTTGAAAACTATCATAGGGCATAGGGAATAGGACAAAATACTTTCTCAACTCATTCTTTGAGACTAGCATACCTGTTGTAAAAATATAGCCCCGTCTCACTTGTGAAAATAGATGTCCTAAAATCCCAAATTGGATAACTTTTTTATTGGCCTACTGAGAAATAGGATTTATCCCAGGAATACAAGAATGGATCAACAGTAAGAAATTAGTTTTTGTAATTAACCCTTACATCACGTTAAAATAGAGACCTGTAAACATCTTTATGGATGTCAGATAAAGCATTTGATAAAATTAAATAACCGTGTCTGCTTTGAAAAAAATAAACAACTGTTAGAATCCTAGAACAGAATCTTTCTTAACTTGATGAAAGGTGTTCATTAGAAATCTACAATAAATATCACACCTTATGGTGAAAATAAAATATCCCAGTAAAATGGGAATATGGCAAGGATGCCCACTCACTGTTTACCATTATAGATAACAAGCAAAGAAGTTTGCCTATGTACTAAAAGCAGGAAATGTGGATTGAATGAAATACTTTTGGTAGGTATTGTGAAGAGTAAAAAGAAGTAGGATTTTCTTTAGCAAGGATTTTGAAATATTAATTCTTGACTTTTATTTAGTATACACTACCACTGGAACTGATAAACCAACAGAACCTGACAGAATGGATAGAAATTTTAAAGACTGTTGTGAACAGGGATGTACCTAATGTAAGTTTCTGTATGTTCTCTTATATTACTAAATATAAATATTTAATGGTCTTTTGAAGACTTTAACTGGTGTTTCCTGTAACATTCTTTATGAATTTTTATAATATGATGATGTATTTTTTTCTAGATTAGAGGTACCTTTTCATTTGTTTATATATGCATTACATCTGTACATTTACTTAGTGTGAAAAGTTGTAAAGGGTGTTTTTTTAATATATTATTAGTTTAATTTCTTCTGTTATCCTTTTGTTTCATCCTAAATCTTCTGTTCCCTCTCAGTTCATAAATTAAGAGCTCATAGCTGGCTCTTAGCCTAGTTAATTTGTCAGATGCCCACGTACAGAGGAAGAGGAAGAACTTGATTTACAGATTGGCCAACCTTTGTAGTTATGTTATTTTTTCTTAATAACTCTATTGAGAAATAACTCACATACAGTAAAATTTATTCTTTTAAAGTACAACTTGGTAGTTTTTAGTACATTCAGAGTTGTCCAATTGTGTTATTTTTATAATCAAACTTTTAAAAATTATTATAATTTTTCTTTATAGTCTAGTTTTCTTTTTTCTTTTTTTTTTTTTTTTAAGCTGAAGTTTCGCTCTTGTTGCCTAGGCTGGAGTGCAGTGGCGCAATCTCGGCTCACTGCAACCTCCGCCTCCCAGGTTCACGCGATTCTCATGCCTCAGCCTCTCAAGTAGCTGGGACTACAGATGTGTGCTACCAAGCCCGGCTAATTTTTGTATTTTTAGTAGAGATGGAGTTTCACCATGTTGGCCAGGCTGGTCTCAAACTTCTGAGCTCAGGTGATCCGTCCACCTTGGCCTCCCAAAGTGCTGGGATTACAGGCGTGAGCCACTGTGCCCGGCCTATAGTCTAGTTTTCTAGAGATACAGGGGAATTTACAGATTACTGAATACCCTGTTTTGTTTTGTTTTGTTTTGTTTTTTTGAGACAGAGTCTCACTCTGTCGCCCAGGCTGGAGTGCAGTGGTGGGATTTCAGCTCACTGCAACCTCTGCCTCCCAGGTTCAAGCAATTCCCTGCCTCAGCCTCCCAAGTAGCTGGGATTACACGTGCCTGTCACCATGCCTGGCTAACTTTTTTTATTTTTCATAGAGACAGGGTTTCACCATCTTGGCCAGGCTGGTCTTAAACTCCTGACCTTGTGATCCACCCACCTCAGCCTCCCAAAGTGCTGGGATTACAGGTGTGAGCCACCGTGCCTAGCCTATTTTACAGTGTGTTTTATGTACTGTTATTAATATATACTTATTTAACCCTCAAAATCCTTCTGACTTTTATTTTAAACTTTCACATGGGAGGGTTATGTAATTTATCCAATATAATATTGTTAATTGCATAAGTGAGACCAAAGTCCTATTTTGTAGTTTAATTTTTTTAAAGATTTGTTTCAAAAAGGTTTATGAACAACGCAGAAGAAACAACATTTCTACACCCTCCATAGGAAACTAGTTTGGTGTATATTTTTCTTTGCACATTTAATAGATATAAAATATAACTTTTAAAGGTCTCATATACATATTGTGCACCTTTTTGTGGTATAATTTATAATCCGTGCACCGATTATAAATAAACAGTTCAGTGAGTTAACACAATTATTATGTACCCATGTAGCCATCACCTCAGAATGTTTGCTCATGGCTGGTTCTAGTCATCTCTGGCATCATCTCATTTCCCGCACAATAGATTTAATCTGTTTTAGAACTTAGTAAGTAATCTTTTGTTCCTGGCTTCTTTCACTTAATATATTTATAAGATTCTTTCATGTTGTATAGTGGTAGTTTATTATTTTTTATTGCTGAGCGGTATCCCGTTGTATAGATATATCACAATTTAGGTATGTCGATGGACATCTGGGTAGTTTTACTTTTTCAGTATTATAGATAAAGCTATGAACATTCTTACGTGTCTTTTTGTGGTCACATGTTTTTCACACTCTTGCATAAACATCAAAGAAAGGAATTGGGTCATAAGGTAGGTGTATGTTTTACTTTACAAGTAACTTCCAAAGTGGCTGTAGCATTGCTTTCACTAGCGATGTATGAGAGGGTTCACTTGCTCTGTATATTCACTTCCTTATCCTACTTAAAAAAATATGTTATGGATAGGCTGGGCGTGGTGGCTCACGCCTGTAATCACAGCACTTTGGGAGGCTGAGGCGGGTGGATCACGAGGTTAGGAGATCAAGACCATCCTGGCCAACATGGTGAAACCCTATCTCTACTAAAAATACAAACATTAGCTGGGCGTGGTGGTGCAAGCCTGTAGTCCCAGCTACTCGGGAGGCTGAGGCAGGAGAATCACTTGAACCAGGGAGGCAGAGGTTGCAGTGAGCCGAGATTGTGCCACTGCACTCCAGCCTGGCAACAGAGCGAGACTCTGTCTAAAAAAAAAAAAAAATATATATATATAGATATGTTATGGGTGTCTTAGGTTATTAATGTATAATGATCCAGTTCCTTCTTTCAGTGATTGTATAGTAGTCTTTTATGGATCTTCCATAATTGAACATTATTAATGAATCTTCAGGTTCTTGGCAATTTTTTACCATTACAAATAATATGATAATTAATATTCTCATACACAAATCGTTGCGCATTTATACTTATATATCTGAAACTAGATTTCTGAAATGGAGTTTCTCATGCCCTTTCCATTATGAAACATACTGATTTTGATTAAGCTACAATTGTCATGGCCTTGACTATACTATTTAGATCTTGGCTAAAATGTTTGGCTTTAAGCTTGTAGAATTATTTTAAAAAGCATGTCTTTTATAACCAACTAGTGAAGCAGTGAGGATGCCTCTTTGATTTAAATAGGGTTAATACTTTTCCAAGTCTAACCTTCTACTATGAAAGGCCAACATCAGGCCAGGTGCAGTGGCTCACGCCTGTAATCCCAGCACTTTGGGAGGCCGAGGTGGGTGGATCACGAGGTCAGGAGATGGAGACCATCCTGGCTAACCCCGTCTCTACTAAAAATACAAAAACAAAATTAGCTGGGCGTTGTGGCGGCCACCTGTAGTCCCAGCTACTTGGGAGGCTGAGGCGGGAGAATTGTGTGAACCCGGGAGGCGCAGCTTGCAGTGAGCTGAGATGGCAATAGAGCAAGACTCCATCTCAAAAAAAAAAAAGGCCAGCATTAGCGAAGCATTCACATTTTTGTCAGTCTGTTCTCATCTCATGCTGTTCCCCCTATATTGTATTATCTCTATCATTAAATAAGTGTCTCTTTAAAGGAAACACTTCAAGTTGAAGAAGATGATCGACCTGAGTTACCATGGTGGAAATGCAAGAAGTGGGCCTTACATATTTTAGCAAGACTTTTTGAAAGGTAATCTCATCCATATATGGTGATTTAAATTAATTTATTAAGGTTTTGCTTTAAAGTGCTAGCATAAAGCATTATAAAGAAACAATGGGCATTTTGATGTTCTTTTAGATATGGAAGCCCTGGCAATGTTTCCAAGGAGTATAATGAATTTGCTGAAGTATTTCTGAAGGCATTTGCTGTTGGTGTCCAGCAAGTAAGTCTGTTTTTAGTTTTTCTCAGTGGAAGCATGGCATCTTTAAGTTAATTTATATATTGCTTATTTCCAGTTTCTTTGACATCTAAAGAATGCCTGTTTGGACCCTGTATCAGGTCTCAAACATTTTTGGTCTCAGGATCTCTTTATGTTCAAATTACTTAGGATACCATTGGGTTCTCATTTATGTGAGTTATACCTAGTAATATTTATCGTATTAGAAATTAGAGTAAACAGTTCATTAAAATATAGTAACAGGCCTATTATATGTTAAGATAATAATTTTTTTTTCTCTTGTTGCCCAGGTTGGAGTGCAGTGGCGTAATCTCGGCTCACTGCAACTTCTGCCTCCCAGGTTCAAGCGATTCTCCTGCCTCATCAGCCTCCCAAGTAGCTGGGATTATAGGCATGTGCCACCACACCTGGCTAATTTTGAATTTTTAGTAGAGACGGGTTTTCTCCATGTTGGTCAGGCTGGTCTTGAACTCCTGACCTCAGGTGATCCGCCTGCCTTGGCCTCCCAAAGTGCTGGGATTACAGGCATGAACCCCTACCCCCGGCCCAGAATTCTAATTTTTGCTTGAAACCTCAAGTTTTAACACCAGTAACATATTGTCAGCAATTTTCCTTGAAATGATGGACTCGTTTTATTCATTTTTGAGAATATAATCCTATAATCCCAGCACTTTGGGAGGCCAGGGCGGGCAGATCACGAGGTCAGGAGTTCGAGACCAGCCTGGCCAACATGGTGAAACCCCGTCTGTACTAAAAATACAAAAATTAGCTGGGCGTGGTGGTGCGTGCCTGTAATCCCAGCTATTGGGGAGGCTGAGGCAGGAGAATGGCTTGAACCCAGGAGGCAGAGGTTGCAGTGGGCTGAGATCACGCCACTGCACTCCAGCCTGGGTTACAGAGCAAGACTCCATCTCAAAAAAAAAAAATTCTTAAGAAAAACTTGTTCTAAGGCTGGGCGCAGTGGCTCACGCCTGTAATCCCAGCACTTTGAGAGGCCAAGGCGGGCGGATCACGAGGTCAGGAGATCAAGACCATCCTGGCTAACACAGTGAAACCCCATTTCTACTAAAAATTCAAAAATGTAGCCGGGCGTGGTGGCGGGCGCCTGTATTCCCAGCTGCTTGGGAGGCTGAGGCAGGAGAATGGCGTGAACCCGGGGGGTGCAGCTTGCGGTGAGCAGAGATCCTGCTACTGCACTCCAGCCTGGGCGACAGAGCGAGACTCTGTCTCAAAAAAAAAAAAAAAGAAAAACTTGTTCTGTAAGAATATGGCTGTAAAGAATACAGTGACTTGGCGGGCGCGGTGGCTCACGCCTATAATCCCAGCACTTTGGAAGGCCATGGCAGGCAGATCACCTGAGGTCAGGAGTTCGAGACCAGCCTGACCAACATGGAGAAATCCCGTCTCTACTAAAAATACAAAATTAGCCAGGTGTGGTGGTGCATGTCTGTAATCCCAGCTACTCGGGAGGCTGAGGCAGGAGAATCACTTGAACCCAGGAGGCGGAGTTTGCGGTGGGCTGAGATTGCACCATTGAGCAAAACTCCATCTCAAATAAATAAATAAATAAATAAATAAATAAATAAAAATACTGTGAATTTAATATCATACTCTCTTGATTCAAATAAGGCATCAGAACATTTAACACCATGGTTTTGTACCATTGGTGCAAGTACTCATTTACTCAAAACACAGTTTAAAAAAAAAAAAAATCATTATGAAAGTAGCTTTAAACTAGTAGATCCTCTGAAATAGTCTTGGGGACCACTAGAGGTTTGTGGACCACATTTTGCGTATCAGTGTTCTGAAACATGAAGTAGAGTTAGAACTATTGACAGATGCTAAATAGGCAGTTGACTGCTTTGGGTAAGGTTTTCCCAGAAGATGGCTTTAACAAGATAGGGTTTTCTCCCAATACTGTGGTTTTTCAATAGGTAGCAAATGGGTTAGGTGTGGTGACTTACACCTGTAATCCCAGCACTTTGGGAGGCTGAGATGGGAGAATCGCTTGAGGCCAGGAGTTAGAGACCAGCCGGGGCAACATAGTGAGACACTGTCTCTAACAACAACAACAACAACAAAAAACCCAGAAAAACGAAGATAGTATATAGTTTTCTCTTCTTTTCATTCTTAATCAGAAATGAGTTAAATTATTTTTCAAAGTATACGGTTGTTTTTCTTGATGATGAGCTTGGCATTAAGATAGTGTTAACTGTTTTTACTGGCTTGTAAGTGGTTGAAATTTCTATTTGAACATTGATTTTTGATCGAAAATTTTTTTCCAAGGTTTTATTGAAGGTGTTATATCAGTACAAGGAGAAGCAATATATGGCTCCTCGAGTTTTACAACAGACATTAAATTATATTAATCAAGGAGTTTCTCATGCTCTCACCTGGAAGAATCTGAAGCCCCATATACAAGTAATAATTTTTATCTGAAATGTTTTTATAGCAAATATAATAGAAATAACATCAATTGCCATAAAGGTTGAAAAATTGCATGTTTGTTGAGTTGTGTTACTTAGTCTACTTCTGGTGATTGTTTTGAGAGTATAGCAGAAAAAGGAGACAAGACAGTGACATAAAGTTATGAGAGGTATCTTGTGAATATCCAACTTATCTTTTAATCCAAAACTGTTGTCTTCAAACTTGCAATTTAAGTTCTTAATATTGGACTATGATTATATTTTATCATGTAGTTTGGAGTAGCCAAGGGACTTTATTTCACCAGATTGGTTTCTAGGATAAATGACTTACCTGCTATTTCTATGAATAATTTATGTGCTTTATTTAGAGCTGTAGAATTTTATAGACTATATATATTTAGAATACTTAATTGCGACCTTTGTACACATATATCTTAAAGTTACTTGTTACAGAAAGGGGAAGTACATGTAGTTTGATAGTTGATCTTAGAACACATTAAATGCATTACTAACATTTGATATTAAGCTTTAAAATACATATAATGTTACTTTGGTTTTAATACTTAAAGGAAATTTGAAGGTTTAAATTTGAAAACTGATGGTTATTGTTTTCTTAACTTTTAAATTGCAGGGCATTATCCAAGATGTTATTTTTCCATTGATGTGCTATACAGATGCTGATGAGGAACTTTGGCAAGAAGACCCTTACGAATATATACGCATGAAATTTGGTAGGGAATTTTCACGTTTTTAGAAACAAAAAATGTCAGTAATTAGATTACAGTGATTGTGTGTAGCCAACCTAGGGGGTATTCTGTATCTTCTTTGTTGTTTTAATGTAATTGATCCCTTGTGTAGTCCTTTTTGGGGCTATTTATTAATTGTGACATTTGATAATGATAATCTTATTTTTGGCGGACACAAATTCAATACTGTTAAGTTTTTATTACTGAATACCAAAACTGTTAGATATTCAAGATTACACCTCAACACTAAATGTCTCAACTATACTTTTGGATCTTATGTTAGCCATCATATGAGTGGGAAATGAGAAAACACATCTAGGAAGCTGGAGTCACATGAAGTCCTTGCACAGAACTAAAGAATTGTAATTTGGCTAATAATGTTGAATATTGGTCCTTATTCTTACCAAGTCATTTGTGCTTTTTGCAGCTTGTACTTTTGTGACCCTGTTGTGAAAATTCTCACATCAGTGGTGTTTCATACATACGATTTAAACTGCTGAGTTCTGTGTTAATAAATAAAAATGAAAGCTATTAGGAGGAATTCATGGATTAACATTTAATTTTCACAGGCCAGGTGCGGTGGCTAAGGCCTGTAAATCCCAACATGTTGGGAGGCCTAGGCAGGCAGATCGTTTGAGGTCAGGAGTTTGAGACCAGCCTGGCCAATATAGTGAAACCCCATCTCTACTGAAAATACAAAAATTAGCCAGGCGTGGTGGCAGGCACCTGTAAACCAGCTACTTGGGAGGCTGAGGCAGGAGAATTGCTTGAACCTGGGAGATGGAGGTTGCAGTGAGCCGAGATCGCCCACTGCACTCCAGCCTGAGTGACAGAGCGAGACTCCATCTCAAAACAAACAAAAGCATTCAATTTGTACAGAAAAGACATTGAATTCTGCTTTTGCAAAATTATAAAAGGATCTGGGATCATTTTCAAACCTTATGTAAAGATTAAGCATGTTTTTTAATGCTTTGTTGAAGAAATTAATGTTTATTGTCTTAATTTTAAACTTGTTCTCTAGATGTGTTTGAAGATTTCATTTCTCCTACCACTGCTGCCCAGACACTTTTGTTTACAGCCTGTAGTAAGAGGAAAGAGGTAGGCTTATTTAATGTTTAGATAACTTTTCTGTATTATTTAAAATTTATTCAACTATACACTTTTTAAATGTTAGTCATGTGAGTCATTTTGTTAGTATGTTTTTTAAGGACTGTTGGCCTATTCAATAACAATACTTTTCTCTTTTAATCTAGGTACTGCAAAAGACTATGGGATTTTGTTACCAGATTCTTACAGAACCAAATGCTGACCCTCGAAAAAAAGATGGAGCCCTGCATATGATTGGCTCTTTAGCTGAAATACTTCTGAAGGTATTCTTTAGTGTGTTTGTATGTGCATGAGTATGCAAGTAGTTTTAAAAAATAAATAGCCAGCCAGGGACAGTGGCTCACTTCTATAATCCCAGCACTTTCGGGATGCTGAGGCAGGCAGATTGCCTGAGCCCAGGAGTTTGAGACCAGCCTGGGCAACATAGTGATACCCCCATCTCTATAAGGATAAAAAATAGGCCGGGTGTGGTGGCTTATGCCTGTAATCCCAGCTATTTGGGAGGCCAGGGCAGGGGGATCACCTGAGGTCAGGAGTTGAAGACCAGCCTGGCCAACATGGTGAAACCCCGTCTCTACTAAAAATAGAAAAATCAGCCGGGCGTGATGGCTCACGCCTGTAATCCCAGCATTTTGGGAGACCGAGGTGGTCGGATCATGAGGTCAGGAGATTGAGACCATCCTGGCTAACACGGTGAAACCCCATCTCTACTAAAAAATAAAAAAAAAAATTAGCCGGGCATGGTGGCTGGCGCCTGTAGTCCCAGCTACTCAGGAGGCTGAGGCAGGAGAATGGCTTGAACCCAGGACATGGAGTTTGCAGTGAGCCCAGATCACGCCACTGCAATCCAGCCTGGGCGACAGAGTGAGACTCCGTCTCCAAAAAAAAAAAAAAAAATCAGCTGGGCATGGTGGTGGGCACCTGTAATCCCAGCTACTTAGGAGGCTGAGGCAGGAGAATCACTTGAACTTGGGAGGCGGAGGCTGCAGTGAGCCGAGGTCACGACACTGCACTCCATGCTCCAGTCCAGGCGACAGAGACTCCGTCTCAAAAAAAAAATTAAAAAAAGAAAAAAACAACCTTATGGAGTGTACAACTCAGTGGTTTTTAGTTTATTCACAGTTGTATAACTATCACCCCCAGAAGGAACTCTATACATTAGCAATCACTCCACATATCAACCCAAATCTCCCAACCCTAGGCTACCTATAGTCCACATTTTTTCTATGGATTTGTTTATTGTGGACATTTTATATAAATGGAATCATATAATATGTAGCTCTTTGTGGGTGACTTCTTTCATTTAGTGTACTGTTTTCAAGGATCATCTGTGTTGTAGCATGTTTCAGTACTTTTTCCTTTTTGTTGCCAAATTATATTTCATTATATTAATATACCACATTTTATTTACTCATTCATTAGTTGTTTCTACTTTCTGGCTGCTTACAAATGTTGCTGTGAACATTCATGTTTAAATTTTTATGTGGACATACGTTTTCATTTTTCGTGGGTATATACCTAGGAGTATGAATTGCTTGTCATAATTTGAGACACCGCAGGACCCATTTTCCAACGTAGCTATACCATTTTATATTTCTGCCAGCAGTATATTTTGATTATAGCCATCCTAGTGAACGTGAAGCATTATGTCTTTGTGGCTTAGAAATTTTTCATGTGCTTACTATCCGTTTGTATATTTTCTTTAGAGAATATCTATTCAAATTCCTTGCCCCCAAAAAATTGCTTGCCTTTGTTTTTTTTCTTTTTATTTTTTGAGATGGAGTCTTGCTCTGTCGCCCAGGCTGGAGTGCAGTGGTGAGATCTTGGCTCGCTGCAGCCACCAGTCTTCCACATTCAAGTGATTCTCCTGCCTCAGCCTCCCAAGTAGCTGAGATTTCCGCCTCCCCGCCCCCCCCCCCCCATATGCTGGAGTGCAGTGGCGCAATCTCGACTCACTGCAACCTCTACCTTCCGGGTTCAAGTGATTCTCATGCCTCAGGTGCCTGCCACCAGCCTAATTTTTGTATTTTTAGTAGAGACGGGGTTTTGCCATGTTGGCCAGGCTGGTCTCAAACTCCTGGCTTCAGGTGATCCGCCTGCCTCAGCCTCCCAAAGTGCCAGGATTACAGGCGTGAGCCACTGTGCCTGGCCCTTGCCCATTTTTAATTGGGTTATTGTCTTTTTATAATTGAGTTGTTAGAAATCTTTACATTCTAAAGCCAGGCACTAAGTACTCACAGAATATTTAGTCATTGTATCTTTTATCTTTTCGTTTTTTGGAAATGGAGCCTCATTCTGTTATACAGGTTGGAGTGCAGTGGCGTGATCTCTGCTCACTACAACCTCCACCTCCTGAGTTCAAGCGATTCTCCTGCCTCAGCCTCCCGAGTAGGTGGGACTGCAGACACCTGCCACCACACCAGCTAATTTTTGTATTTTCAGTAGAGATGGGGTTTCACCATGTTGGCCTGGCTAGTCTCAAACTCCTGACCTCAGGTGATCCACCCGCCTCGGCTTCCCAAAATGCTGGGATTACAGGCGTGAATCACTGCACCCGGCCGTCTTTCATCTTTTCTATACCTGTTCACCCATCCTTCTCTTTGTTTATGAAGTATGTATTAAAGACATTCTAATCATTTGTGGCATAGAAGGCTGAGAATTAGTGAGTTCTCTTGGCAAATTCAAGTTTATCTATTCTTACCTTTCACTCGGCTTCACTTAGTGGTAATACCTTACATAGGTAGGCAAAGTTATCAAAAACATGAAGTTGATTTTGGTATGCTACTATCAACTAATCCATGGACCTTTTTAAAGTTTCACAAGATTTCCCACTATGTCCTTTTTTCTGTTCCATGACCCAGTCTAGGGTCTCACATTGCATTAAGTTGTCATGTCTGATTATGTCAGTGTTGATATATAAGTGTCTTATGTTTTTAATGTTGATTTAATGTGCAGTTTAAGGAACTCTTCTAAAAAGCTTCTTTCCACTTAGAAAATACTTACTTTGAATACTGAGAGTGCCTTTTTAGAGAATCACTTGAATCTGGGAGGTGGACATTGCAGTGAGCTGAAATTGTGCCACTGCACTCCAGCCTGGGCGACAGAGCAAGACTCCGTCTCAAAAAAAAAGAAAAAAAAAAGAGTGTGCCTTTTTAGATAGCCAGTTTATTCGTTGGAAAGCAGGATTTTTCTCAGGTTATGTTATTTTCAGCCAGAAACTTTATCAGACAAGTTTTTTCATTATAAAAGTTTCATAGTAACAGATAAAATTAACCAAACTTACATCATTCGAACACTATTGCTGGTAAGATTTGGCATAATGGCTTTCTAATCAAGGAATATAAAAACGTGAAAATGTGTTTAGTGGTTTTTGGTGGTGAAGTTCTGGAATAAGAAAATTGGTTGTGGATTCTGGGGTTCAAAGAATGAGAATAAATATATGTAACATTAATAGTCATTTTTAACAGTGTTATATCTGTTTGGAAATTGAGATGATTATATTTGGAACTGTATCAAAATAACTGTTGTTTATATTTACAGAAAAAGATCTATAAAGATCAGATGGAATACATGTTGCAGAATCATGTATTCCCTCTCTTCAGCAGTGAACTAGGCTACATGAGAGCAAGGGTATGTTTTAAAGCTGCATTATTTATATACTTTTGTCTTGTAATGAATGACTGTGGACTTTTATATTGAAACTTTTAAATGTTCACTTTGAAGCCTGTGTTTTATTTTAGGTTTCTGTTTAATGTAAATCTTTACATGGCTGCTGTAATGTGTGCATAGGTTTCATCTGTGTCTGGTAGCAGTGTCTGTCTGTGTTTTGCTTTCAGATCTTGCTATCCACACAAATATCATGCGGCCAAAGAGTAACTTGGGATCATAGTACTGGTCTAGTGTTGTCTCTGGACACATCTACCACTGGCCAGCCTCCAAATTCCCACACACAGAACTCAGGGAATAGAGATTAGCTTGGGGGAATTTAAGGTAAGGTATCTACAGTAACTCACTGTGTTTTTACAAAAGGCTTGCTGGGTACTTCACTATTTTTGTGAAGTGAAGTTCAAAAGTGATCAGAACCTTCAAACAGCCTTAGAGCTAACAAGAAGATGTCTGATTGATGATAGAGAAATGCCTGTGAAAGTGGAAGCTGCCATTGCCCTTCAAGTATTGATCAGCAATCAAGAAAAAGGTAAAGGATTTTTGTATGTCAAGAAAAGTGAATGTTGGCCAGGTGCGGTAGGTCACACCTGTAATCTTAGCACTTCGGTAGGCTTAGGTGGGAAGAGCGCTTGAAGCCAGGTGTTCAAGACCAGCCTGGACAACATCTCTACAAAAAAATTTTTAAAAATTAACTGGACATAGTGGCATGTACCTGTAGTGCCAGCTACTTGGGAGTCTGAGGCAGCAGGATCACTAGAGCCCGACAGTTCGAGGCTGCAGTGTGCTACGATTGCCACTACCCTCCAGCCTGGGCAACAGATCAAAACCCTGCCTCTTATAAAATATATATATATATTAATTGTAAAAAGCCATAATCCTAGAAACTTGGCATACTTCCTTTTTATGTGAAAGTACTTTTTAAAAAAAACTCATCGATATTTGTTATATCAGGTTTTAAGAAGTTTTAGGGGTTTTACGCAAGTTTTTTACTCTTTCTCTTACAGCTAAAGAATATATCACACCATTCATCAGACCTGTAATGCAGGCTCTTCTTCATATTATAAGAGAAACAGAAAATGATGACCTTACCAATGTAATTCAGAAAATGATCTGTGAATATAGTGAAGAAGTTACTCCTATTGCAGTAGAAATGACACAACATTTGGTATGTTGTTTGAACCTACCATATTTGCAAGCATTTTAATGTAGCTCTCAGTATGTTCCAGGTTGTGTCACCAGTGGCTTGCCTTACCTTATAGCAGTCAACCTTTTTGGCACCTGGGATCGGTTTCATGGAAGATAATTTTTCCACAGATGGTCCAGGGGAGATGGCTTTGGGATGAAACTGTTCCACCTCTTATCATCAGACAGGCAATGGTTTCTCATAAGGAGTGTGCAACCTAGATCCTTGAATGCACATTTCACAGTAGGGTTCACACTCCTGTGAGAATTTCCGGGAGTAATGCTCACTCACCTACCACTTATCTACTGGTCCTAACAGGCCGTGGACCGGTACCAGTCCACTGCCTGGAGACTGGGGACCCCTGCCTTATAGTAGATATTTCACAGACATTACTGTGTAGCACGTAAAGCCCTTGACAGATACTTAACTTACTTAATTCTAACACAATCGTGTGTCAGAATTATTCCTGTCTTACGGAGAAAATGTGAGGTATAAAATGGTTAATTGCCTAAGCTAGGCAGGGTGCGGTTGGGATTTATATATGGGCCTTCACGGTACTTGTTCTTAACTACTACCTCAAGCTGCAGCATGACTATCTGTGTAGTGGCCTGGAATGCTCAAAATAATCGATTGAATTTTACAAAAGATAAATCAGTGACCTCCTTGATGATTAAATATACTTTTATTTGGACATTGTCAAGTGTTAACCAGTAATATTAATGAAAACTATTCATAATATTAAGTACTTTTTATACCTTGCCTCATTTAGTCCTCATACGGTGTCTATGAAATCCCCGAAGTGGCAGGCAGAAGAGGTCAAGAGAAGTCAAGTAGCTTGTTTAAGGTCACCCAATGAGCAGACTATTTGATTATAGAGCTTAAGCTCTTTATTATCATTAATCAATTTGGAGACATTGATTTGTTGTGGTATCCCAATGAGAACGTTCTAAGAATTAAAAGTCTTAGACCAAAACATATTTATAATGCCTCAGTGACAAACTTGAGTTATATTCTCTTGAATCTAGGCAATGACATTTAACCAAGTAATCCAGACGGGGCCAGATGAAGAAGGTAGTGATGACAAAGCAGTTACTGCTATGGGAATTCTGAATACAATTGATACACTTCTTAGTGTAGTTGAAGATCATAAAGAGGTAAGAAGATGATCTAGTGTTGCAGTTTTTCAAGCCATTTTATGCTTTTCAGAGGGCTCTAATATCTCTCTGGCATCTCATGTACCATGTTTTTGCCATTTTCCCTTTTATAAAGATAAGATTGGTACATTATATTTTAAGTTATAAAGTATTAGAAGGAATAGGAAGCAGGTATTTGTTTTACCATCTTAGGGCTCAGGATTTTGGCTCCTCGTTAATGTTTTCTCAGATCCAGAAATATGGTGGTTCCCAGAAAAACAAAAATATTTTTCTTAGTTTTCTTTTTCTTTGAAAAATTTTGGTTATACACATAGCATAAAATTTACAATCCTAACCATTTTTAAGTATATAGTTCACTAATATTAAGTATATCACATTGTTATGCAACCATCACTACCATCTTCCTAGTTTTCTTCTTTTCTAGTTGTCTTTTGGAAAAGTAAGAATTGTAATAATGGATTTTTTTTTTTTTTGAGATGGAGTCTCGCTCTGTCGCCCAGGCTGGATTGCAATGGTCACTGCACCTGACCCTGAAATTGTTTTTCTTAACATAATGGAAATATTCTAAGTGTTAAGAATGTAATAAAGTTTAGGTGATTAAGAAGTTTTGGTTATAGTTTTCTTATTATTTACTCTCTTCTGTATGTTTTAAATAATTCCATTTTTTAAAAAATCCATTATTGGGCGGCCAGGCACAGTGGCTCATGCCTGTAATCCCAGCACTTTGAGAGGCCGAGGTGGGCAGATCACCTGAGGTCAGGAGTTCGAGACCAGCCTAGCCAACGTGGTGAAACCCCTGTCTCTACTAAAAATACAAAAATTAGCTGGGCATGGTGGCGGGCACCTGTAATCTGAGCTACTTGGGAGGCTGAGGCAGGAGAATCACTTGAACCCGAGAGGCAGAGGCTGCAGTGAGCATAGATTGCGCCACTGCACTCCAGCCTGGGCGACAGAGTGAGACACTGTGTCAGAAAAGAAAGAAAAAGAAAAACAATTTGAGATAGATGCAGTTGAAAGCCCTCAGGGGACCACTTCCTAACCCCTTTTCCCTACTTCCTTTCTTCCCATAGAAGTAACACTGTCATGAATTTGGTGTTTATAATTCCAATGCAGATGCTTGTAATGTATCTCTTATCCATAAATTACATGTTTTCAGATTATCTGCAAGTTGCCTTTTGCAGCATGAGGTATTTCACTAAACTTTTTTTTTTTTTTTTGAGACGGAGTCTCCCTTTGTTGCCTAGGCAGGAGTGCAGTGGCGCCATCTTGGCTCACCGCAACCTCTGCCTCCCAGGTTCAAGTGATTCTCCTGCCTCAGCCTCCTGAGTAACTGGGAGTACAGGCGCGCGCCACCATGCCCAGCTAATTTTTCTATTTTTAGTAGAGACAGGGTTTCACCATGTTGGCAGGCAGGTCTGGAACTCCTGACCTCAAGTGATCTGCCTCCCTCGACCTCCCAAAGTGCAGAGATTACAGGCGTGAGTCACCACGCCAGCCACGTAAACCGTTTTTGTATTCTGCCTTATAATTGAATATAAGCAGAAGCCATGACCAATCCTATAGGTGCTTTATGTTTTAACAGATTAATTGTTTATTCTATTTTAGGAGTTGTAAATGTATTAAGTTCTATATATTTGAAATGGATGTCTTGCTTTTATATCTGATTAGTGGATATTATTTTACCCTTCCTCCCCTTAACATTCTTATGGCCCTCAGGGATTTGGGATCTAATTTAGGACTATCTAGACAATTATAGAGGAATTTGTATTTCCTGTCAGTCTTGAGTTGGGGGCTGAGTTCACATTCCATGGTTCACTATATCTAATAAAATTTGAAAAACTAAGGTGACTTAAGTATTATTGAGATTCGTAGCAATAATGCCTTCCTTCGGATAATTTCTCTGTGAGTCATTGACAGTGACTTTTCAATTACATTGAGCTGAATTAATCTCTATTTGCACATAACAGATGGGCTATCTTCCGAATGGTTTTTTTTTTTTTTTTTTGAGATGGAGTTTTGCTCTTGTTGCCCCAGGCTGGACTGCAATGGCGCTCGGCTCACTGCAGCCTCCACCTCCTGGGTTCAAGCAATTCTCCTGCCTCAGCTTCCCAAGTAGCTGGGATTACAGGCACCCGCCACCATGCCTGGCTAATTTTTTGTATTTTTAGTAGAGACGGGGTTTCACCATGCTGGCCAGGCTGGTTGCAAACTCCTGACCTCAGGTGATCCACCCGCCTTGGCTTCCTAAAGTGCTGGGATTACAGGCGTGAGCCACCACGCCCGGCCAACTCCTTTATTTTCATAGTTGTTTGCATTTTTCGAGAATGTTGTTTTTTCCTTTTTAGGTAAATTAAGCTAGCCATTCCTTGTGTTTTTCTCATTGTGATGGTATTTTATTCTATTTTTATCTGAGATCACAATTTCATAATGTGTAAGTCATTTTAAAACAAAGACTTATTTTTTTCACAATATTGACTTTATATTTAAGTGTACTGAATTATAATATGCGTTGTCTTACTAAGTCATTTAGTGGGCTGTAACTGCATATGATTTTTTTTCTTCTCTTTTAGATAACCCAACAGCTTGAGGGAATCTGCTTACAGGTCATTGGTACTGTTTTACAACAGCATGTCTTAGGTATTATACCTCTGATTGTGCTAAGAATTTAGTGCTATTTCACATGAGCAAGCATTTTCCTAATGACTTAGTATTCTCTTTTAGAATTCTATGAGGAGATCTTCTCTTTAGCACACAGTTTGACATGTCAACAAGTGTCTCCACAGATGTGGCAGCTACTCCCCCTTGTATTTGAAGTCTTTCAGCAAGATGGCTTTGATTACTTTACAGGTGAGTCAGATCAGCATGGAAATACTAAGGGTTTTCCCTGCTTTGATTTATTTGTAGCTTATCATTTGAACATACACTTTTTTTTTTTTTTTTTTGAGTTGGAATTTCGCTCTTGTTGCCCAGGCTGGAGTGCAATGGTGTGATCTCAGCTCATCGCAACCTACGCCTCCTGGGTTCAAGTGATTCTCCTGCCTCAGCCTCCCAAGTAGCTGGGATTACAGGCATGCGCCACCATGCCCGGCTAATTTTGTATTTTTAGTAGAGACAGAGTTTCTCCATGTTGGTCAGACTGGTCTCAAACTCCCTACCTGAGGTGATCCGCCCGCCTCAGCCTCCCAAAGTGCTGGGATTACAGGCATGAGCCACTGCGCCTGGCCTGAACGTACACTTTTGAATGTTCAGACTGCTTCACTGTTCGGAACAATTATCAGTAGAAGTTAATGCTCTCAGTGGTGATGCACGATATTGATTTCTGCTATATAATTTAGTTATTTTAGGCTTATTCTTTGTTAACACAGATACATACCCACACACCCCCTTGTAATCTTATCCATATAAATGTAAAAATGTGTCTATAATTTTTATGTTTAAGAACAAAGAAAATCACTTTAATAATAGGTTCATTTCTGCATTTAATTATAAATGAATATGTTTTAATTAAAACTAAATGTTAAGGCCAGGCTTAGTGGATCACGCCTGTAATCCTAGTTCTTTGGGAAGGTGGGAAAGCACTTCAGTCCAGGAGTTCTCAACCAGCCTGGGCTATTAGACCCTGTCTCTAAAAAAAATTTTTTAAATTAATCAGGCGAGGTGGCGTGTGCCTATAGTCCCAGCTACCTGGGAGGCTGAGGTGGGAGGATCACCTGAGTCCAGGATTTTGGTGTTACAGTGAGTTTTAATCACACCACTGTATTGGGCACTCCATCCTTAGCAACAGAGTGAGAGTGTCCCCCCTCCCCCCAGAAAAAGGTGAATGTTAGAGACAAAATGATCTCATAGATTTGCCTTTTTCTAAGGAAATTTTTCAAAAGCAAAGAAAGCATTTGTGTTACTAAAGATGTGTAACCGATGTTTTTTATTAATACAGATATGATGCCCCTCCTTCATAATTATGTAACAGTTGATACAGACACACTTCTGTCTGACACCAAGTATCTTGAAATGATATACAGTATGTGCAAAAAGGTAGGTCATTTTTATATATCAGATTTCATGACGCTTCTGCTATAAAATGTATGAAACTGTGAAAACTCATGTGATACCACATTGTAGTAATAAACATGTAAACATGGATCTGACAGAATTAAGGGCTTTAAAAGTTAAAAGTCATTGGTCCCTAGATACCACAGTTTTGATAAATATATGTCTTTTGTGTGCCCTCTGACACTTGGAATTTGTTTTTGAATTTTAGAGTGCCCGGAGTTTAACTAACATAGTCTTATGGAATCAAAAGAAGGAAAGAGTCAAGAACTTGAGAGATTTTTGAAAGGATTAGGAATGGATAGAGATGTTTTATAAAGGAAAAGGTTACCAGCTGTAGGTTTACAATAAGCAATAGGAAATGAATGTCCCCCTTTTGTTTGGTTGGGGAAACAAATAAACTGGAGTCCATCAATATCAAAGTCAGTGTAATTGGTAGCATTTTAATTTCTAGCAATGTCTGTTGTAGGTCGTTAGAAAATGATTTGCTCCATGAAGTTTTTAGATTTCTTTCACTCATCTCTTTCCTTTCTGAACACGAAGTCACACATAATCATCTAGTTATGTTGGTCATTGTTTACTGCCAATTATATTATTTATATTAATATTCTGGGAGCAGAGATATACCTATACTATCTACATATCTATTCCTGAACACTTATTCATATGTTTATACTCATCTAGTTTTCACTAGCCTTCAAGTCCATGTTCGTTTCTTGTCTGGAGTTTATAGGGCAACATTTGCCCTCAACAGGCTGCCTTTTCCTCCCTCCGTTCCTCCCTCCCCTACTGGTTTTTTGTGTTGTTGTTGTTTTCTTTTTTAAAGAGAAAAGGGTTTCCTAGAAATGTCAACATCTTAGCTTTTTGTAGTTCTTTACATGAGAAGGGTTAGGTGTTTTAGCTACCACCTGTGTATGAGAAGTTAGTGGTTGTCAACTTGCTGTAATCCAGAATGGCACTACAGGATAGGTACTTTGATCACAAAGACCAAGATGCCAGAGGGCTAGACTATGAAAGATAGGAGGCAGACAGCTCCAGATCCTCACAGCTATCCAGATCCTTTACTCTTTAATCTGTGCGATGAACATTGCAGTTATTCATATTAATTAGGGTACCTCAAGTAATACTCAGAGCCTGTACACAGGGTAGGAAATTGTTTCCTTGATTTAGATGCCTGATTTAAAGGATAAAGCCTTAGTGCAATTTATATTCTGTTTTGATCAGGTTCTTACAGGAGTTGCAGGAGAAGATGCAGAGTGTCATGCAGCAAAATTGTTAGAGGTCATCATTCTGCAGTGCAAAGGGCGTGGCATTGACCAGGTCAGTGAAGCTAATAATGATTTGTAGTTCAGAGGGGTAATCTTTTCCTTCCACTTTCTTTCTTCATTTTTTGGCATTTGTTGCGTATTCTGTATGTTTTTGTTTATTGAGACATCTAGACAACTAATATTTTTAGTCAAAATTTAACTAGTATGTAATAATGATCATATGTTTAATGTACAGGAATTGGACTAAGTTTTATGGCTACTTTGTTATCATGAAAGGTAAACTTTGGCTTAAGATTTTTTGGATAGCTTTAGTAATTAAATATCCATGGTCAGTTTTTTTTTTGTTTGTTTTGTTTTGTTTGTTTGTTGTTTTTTGTTTTTTTTGAGTCAGAGTCTTGCTCTGTTGCCCAGACTGGAATGCAGTGTCACATTCTCTGCTGACTGCAACCAGATTCAAGCGGTTCTCCTGCCTCAGCCTCCCAAGTAGCTGGGATTACAGATATACACCACCACACCCGCCTAATTTTTTATATATATATATATATATTTTTTTTTTTTTTTTTTTTGAGACGCTGTCTTGCCCTGTCGCCTAGGCTGGAGTGCAGTCGCGCAATCTCAGCTCACTGCAACCGCTGCCTCCCAGGTGCAAGCAGTTCTCTGCCTCCGCCTCCTGAGTAGCTGGGATTATAGGTGCCTGCCACCACACCTGGCTAATTTTTTATATTTTTAGTAGAGATGGAGTTTCGCCATTTTGGCCAGGCTGGTCTCAAACTCCTGACCTCAAGTGTTCTGCCCACCTCATACTCCCAAAGTGTTGGGATCTCAGGCATGAGCCACGTCACCCGGCCCACGGTCAATTTTAATAGGAACTTGTGAAGCCATGATTGATATCATCGTGAGCTTTTTATTTATTTTTTATTTATTTCATATACTTTTTTGAGACGGAGTCTTGCTCTGTCGCTCAGGCTGGAGTGCAGTGGCGCGATCTCAGCTCACTGCCTCTGCCTGCCGGGTTCACGCCATTCTCCTTCCTCAGCCTCCCAAGTAGCTGGGACTACTGGCACCCACCACCACGCCTGGCTAATTTTTTGTATTTTTAGTAGAGACGGGGTTTCACTGTGTTAGCCAGGATGGTCTCGATCTCCTGACCTCGTGATCCGCCTGCCTCAGCCTCCCAAAGTGCTGGGATTACAGGCGTGAGCCACCGCGCCCGGCCCGTCATGAGCTTTTAATAGCTCCATGAAGACTACTAGACTTTCTCTAAAATTAGATTTCCCAGTGCAGTGCCTCAGCAGTAAGTATTGGTCATCTAATGCTACAATAGGGTTAATTGAGGCAACAAAGAAGTTAATATTTTTAGAATGTTTGCATGCTATTAATTATAGTCTTAGAATATCTTGCTATCTTTTTTTGTAGTGCATTCCCTTATTCGTGGAAGCAGCCTTAGAAAGACTGACAAGAGAGGTTAAGACAAGTGAACTTCGAACTATGTGTCTGCAAGTTGCAATTGCAGCTTTGTATTATAATCCACACCTACTACTCAATACCTTAGAAAATCTTCGCTTCCCTAATAATGTTGAACCAGTTACAAATCATTTTATTACACAGTGGCTTAATGATGTTGACTGTTTCTTGGGGTAAGTGACGTATTGCAATTTTACTACATTTGCTTTGGGAGGAACTCTGCTTATTTAAGAAAAGAAAACAGATTTTTTTTTTTTTTTTAGGCTTCATGACAGAAAGATGTGTGTTCTTGGACTCTGTGCTCTTATTGATATGGAACAGATACCCCAAGTTTTAAATCAGGTTTCTGGACAGATTTTGCCGGCTTTTATCCTTTTATTTAACGGATTGAAAAGAGCATATGCCTGCCATGCAGAACATGAGAATGACAGTGATGATGATGATGAAGCTGAAGATGATGATGAAACCGGTAAGGGATTGTCAATGGAAGAAGACAAAACTTATCTACTTAGAAATATTACCGCACTGGGCCGGGCGCAGTGGCTCAGGCCTGTAATCCCAGCACTTTGGGAGGCTGAGGCAGGTGGATCACAAGGTCAGGAGTTCGAGACCAGCCTGGCCAGTATGGTGAAACCCCGCCTCTACTAAAAATACAAAAATTAACTGGGTGTAGTGGTGGGCACTTGTAGTCCCAGCTACTTGGGAGGCTGAGACAGGAGAATCGCTTGAACCCATGAGGCGGAGGTTGCAGTGAGCCAAGACTGCATCACTGCACTCCAGCCTGGGTAACAGAACGAGACTCCATCTCAGATATATATATCACTAGCCCTTCTCCCAAATAAATGTGGGATCATACCCAAATGCTTTCATTCACAGAAAAGACTTCCTGTCTTCTCACTAGAGTGATGTAATCAGGAACTTCAGCTGTATTACCAACATGTAGAACAATTCAAACCATTATAGTATGCAACCAACAAAGATTTGTTTATTTTACACATTCTCAGCACTGTAGATACAAAGATGAATGAGATGTCATGCAATTCTTCAAAAGTTTTCTATCCGACTGTGGGAAAGTATTACAAAGCCAAATAATTATGTATATAATAATAGAGTTGACACAAAGTGCTGAGTCCACTTAAGAGCGAGAGATTATAGTTCCCTTTTTTATATGGTGGCATGAGCCTATAGTCCCAGCTACTTGGAAGTCTGAGGTATCAGATTCGCTTGAGCCCAGGAGTTTGATTCCAGCCTGGGTAACATAGTGAAACCCCAGTTTTTTGTTTTTTGGTTTTTTTTCTTTTGAGACGGAGTTTTGCTTCTGTTGCCCAGGCTGGAGTGCAACAGCGCGATCTTGGCTCACTGCAACATCTGCCTCCCGGGTTCAAGCAATTCTCCTGCCTCAGCCCCCCAGATAGCTGGGATTATAGGCACGTGCCACCATGCCCAGCTTATTTTTGTATTTTTAGTAGAGACAGGATTTCACCATGTTGGCCAGGCTGGTCTCGAACTCCTGACCTCAGATGATCCACCCTCCTGGACCTCCCAAAGTGCTGGGATTACAGGCGTGAGCCACTGCACTGAGCCGTGAAACCCCATTTCTTTAAAAAAAGTTGTGGGGATTACATGAGGGAATCCTTGACGCTTAAATAGTGCTTAGCAGATGGCACTGAATTAACAGTATTAACAAAGGTACACATATCATTATAGTTACTATTACAAGATTTATGGGGGTTTTTTTTGTTTGTTTTTTGTTGTTGTTGTTGTTGAGACGGAATCTCGTTTTGTCGCCAAGCTGGAGTGCAGTGGCAATCTTGGCTCACTGCAACCTCCGACTCCCGGGTTCAAGTGATTCTCCTGCCTCAGCCTCCCAAGTAGCTGGGATTACAGGCGTGTGCCACCACACCAGCTAATTTTTGTATTTTTAGTAGAGATGGGGTTTCACCGTGTTGGCCAGGGTGGTCTCAATCTCCTGACCTCGTGATCTGCCTGCCTTGGCCTCCTAAAGTGTTGGGATTATAGGCGTGAGCCACTGCGCCCGGCGAATTATGGGGTTTTCATTTTATTTTTAAGCTTCTAAAGATTTATGGTCTTAATGTTGACTAAATTTATTGGAGACATCCATCCTATCATCTATTAATTCTAAAACCTAAGCATACTTGCACTATAACATTATGTTAATTAAATGTTGATAAATACATTTTATCTATAAGACTGTACACTATCAGTGTATAAATTGATAAAATATTAAGAAATTATTGTAAGGGTTTCAACATAAGATAGCTATTGCTATTTTTGTCTTTTATCATTTACTAACTTAGCCAGCCTTTTAAAAAAAACCTTACAAAAGGTTTGGTGGGTGTAACGGTAGTGTGTTCATACTGTGCAGTCCTTTTTCAGATGTCTAGTATTAAGAACACATTAAATCAAGGTTGGTTTTCTTGGACTCCTGTGGAAATTTTCATTTCTATTCATTATTGAACATGTATTTAAACACCAATTCCTGGAGCTCTCTCTTGTCACTTGTGACTTGTAATTTACTGACAGTGATTGAGATGATTGTCAATTTGTTGAGTAACAAAATATGTCATTGTTATAAAAGTACTTATATTATGACTTGGCAGAGGAACTGGGGAGTGATGAAGATGATATTGATGAAGATGGGCAAGAATATTTGGAGATTCTGGCTAAGCAGGCTGGTGAAGATGGAGATGATGAAGATTGGGAAGAAGATGATGCTGAAGAGACTGCTCTGGAAGGCTATTCCACAATCATTGATGATGAAGATAACCCTGTTGATGAGTATCAGATATTTAAAGCTATCTTTCAAAGTAAGTCAACTTGTTACATGTGGATCCATTTCATTGAACAAATCTGTTGTAGTTTCTGCCTGCCCTTTAAAGGAAGAGTTTGGAGGATATCAAACCCAGACTAGAAAAGGCTGGTTAGGCAAAGTAACCAAAATTATTTCTAAGGTTGCCATAGTTTCTGAGTATTCTTTATTCATCCTGTTATTTTACATTTAGATTGTAATTTTGGAAGGTTATAGGAAAATAATGTAGTTCAAAAAAGTTTACAGTGACAGTGCCTCTTTGCTACTTCTGATTCCCAGTCTCCCAGCTTTCCTCAGAAGTAACCACTCTTACGTGTATACCTGTTTGTTGTATGTTATTATTTGTGTGTATCCTTTTTTCCTGCCCAAACCTACACTTACCTGTTAGAGTATATTAGCATTTATGGCATATGATCTTATAATTCTTTTTTTCCTATATTCTATGATGTGTTAACTAATTTAATCTATTATTACTAAATTAGCACTTTCGGCATAATCAAATTTTTAGCTTTAAACAACTAATTTAACTTTGAGATTTTTGAATTATATATGCCTAGGATTCTGGAGCCACATACATTGTTAAATATTCCAAGAAAAGTCCACTGTTCCTATAATGTGTCATTGTATGTGGCTCCAGAATACTAGGTTCTGGTTGGTTTTTACCATCATTTACTTGGATTTTAACAAGGTATAGCATTTGTGTTTTACCATCCACGTTAAGAAATTAAATTTCTCCTGTATTTGAAACATCTTTTCCTCTCAGAGTTAATTGCTGTTATATATCATTTCCTATGCATTGGGAACTGATGAATATATTTTTTGATAGAATACATTATCTGATAACCAAAGGATTTGAGTCTTCTAAGCCCATGACAAGGCAGTTTTGATGCAAGGTTACAGAAGCACAAAGTGCTGGTTTCTGAGCTACATGGCAGCAAGAACTGATTGAGGTGCCAAACTTGTTGTTTCTGTGCCTTGTACTTTGTAGACAGACACCACATGTCAGTCCCTAAAGAATGGTTCCTAACACGGGGCCCATGTACCACAGTAGCCTCGATGATTTTCAAGTTGCTTTAGCTCTGAATCTTTTAAGATGGTTGGGTTAGCTTTATTCCTGAAGTCTCCCTGGTTTGTTACTTACTATATAAGAACTAGTTAGGCTGAGTCCTTATTTGCTGGAGACATGGATCGTAAGAATGATTAGAGTTTTTGGAGGCATAAAGATAAGCTGTAATTAATTTTTATTCCTATATCTGTTGTTTCACAAATATGGTAATTTTAAAAATTATTGGGATAATATAAAATAGATCAGAATTTCAGTATTGCCTCGGATGGAGTAGGAGGAATAGTATAGAACGGAGCTACCAAGCCTCTCTTATTCATGTTGTTTTTCCCTTGTTTTTATTTTTTGATAGCTATTCAAAATCGTAATCCTGTGTGGTATCAGGCACTGACTCACGGTCTTAATGAAGAACAAAGAAAACAGTTACAAGACATAGCAACTCTGGCTGATCAAAGAAGAGCAGCCCATGGTATGTTAATTAACTGTAACTCCTCTTTAATTAGTGACTTTTATAGGTTTAAAATTTTATATCATTTAATTTTATATCATTAAATTTTATATCATTTAAGATGATATAAAAGGTATAGTTGTTGCAGGTGATAGGAATTAACTCTAATCTGAGGGATTTAATTCAAGATAACTTAATTTTGGCTTTGGCTGCAGTTGGGTTTTTTCGTTTTTTTTGTTTGTTTGTTCGTTTGTTTTTTTGAGATGGCGTCTTGCTCTGTCGCCCAGGCTGGAGTGCAGTGATGCGATGTCAGCTCACTGCAAGCTCTACCTCCCGGGTTCATGCCGTTCTCCTGCCTCAGCCTCCCAAGTAGCTGGGACTACAGGCACCTGCCACTACACCTGGCTAATTTTTTGTATTTTTAGTAGAGACAGGGTTTCACTGTGTTAGCCAGGATGGTATCGATCTCCTGACCTCATGACCCGCCCGCCTTGGCCTCCCAAACTGCTGAGATTACAGGCGTGAGCCACCACACCCAGCCCCAGTTTGCTTATTTTTAAGTATAATTGGGCCAGGTGTGGTGGCTCATGCCTGTAATTCCAGCACTTTGGGAGGCCACAGTGGATGGATTGCCTGAGCTCAGGAGTTTGAGACCAGCCTGGGCAACATGACCAAACTCTGTCTCTACTAAAATACAAAAAACTAGCCAGGCATGGTGGCACATGCCTATATTCCCAGCTACTCAGGAGGCTGAGGCAGGAAAATTGCTTGAACCTAGGAGGCGGAGGTTGCAGTGAGTTGAGATTGCACCACTGTACTCCATCCTGGGCAACAGAGCGAGACTCCATCTCCAAAAAAACAGAAACAAAAAAAACTAGAGAACACAGCCAGACATGGTGGCGCATGCTTGTAATCCCAACTACTTGGGAGGCTGGGGCAGGCAAGTCCTTGAACCCAGGAGGCAGAGGTTGCAGTGAGCCGACATCACGCCATTGCACTCCAGCCTGGGTGACAAGAGCAAAAGTCTGTCTCAAAAAAAAAAAAAAAAAAAGGTACAGTTGAAGACTACTTTCAGTTTGCAATAACTTTAGCTCATGGTGATGGTTAGATAGTAGAAAGTTCTGTTAAAAATGTAAACACCTAAGCTGGGCGCAGTGGCTCACACCTGTAATCCCAGCACTTTGGGAGGCTGAGGCGGGTGGATCACCTGAGGTTTAGAGTTCGAGACCAGCCTGACCAACGTGGAGAAACCCCATCTCTACTGCAAATACAAAATTAGCCAGGCGTGGTAGCGCATGCCTGTAATCCCAGCTACTCGGTAGGCTGAGGCAGGAGAATTGCTTGAACCTGGGAGATAGAGGTTGCGGTGAGCCGAGGTCGCGCCATTGCACTCCAGCCTGGGCAACAAGAGCGAAACTCCATCTCAAAAAAAAAAACAAAATTTAAACACTTGGCCAGGCGTGGTGGCTCATGCCGGTAATCCCAGCACTTTGGGAGGCCAAGACAGGAGGGTTGCTTGAGTTTGGAAGTTGAAGTCCAGCCTGGGCAACATAGTGAGACATCATCTCTACAAAAAGTAAAATTAGCCAGGCATGGTGGTGCATGCCTGTAGTCCCAGCTACTTGGGAGGCTGAGGCTGGAGGATCACTTGAACGTGGGAAGTGTAGGTTATAGTGAGCCATTATTGTGCCACTGTACTCTAGCCTGGGTGCCAGAGTGAGACCCCGTCTCCAAAAATGTAAAAACTTACGAAGTTAAATAGCTCCCAGACATATCTTTTCATCTTTAAATGTTTCAGTGTGCAATTTTTAAAAGCACATTTTAAGCCAGGCGCGGTGGCTCACGCCTATAATCCCAGCACTTTGGGAGGCTGAGGCTGGCGGATCACTTGAGGTCAGGAGTTCGAGAGCAGCCTGGCCAACATACAGTGAAACCCTGTCTTTACTAAAAAACACAAAAATTAGCTGGACATGGTGGTGCACACCTGTAGTCCCAGCTACTTGGGAAGCAGAGGCAGGAGAATCGCTCGAACCTGGGAGGCAGAGGTTGCAGTGAGCCAACATTGCGCCCCTGCACTCCAGCCTGGGTGACAGAGTGAAACTCTGTCTCTAAAAAAAAAAATAAAAACAAACAAAAGTACATTTTAGGTTATACACCATTGTTAATGCACAACAATTATCTATAGACTTTTTTTTATAAATTAAAAAAATTATTTTATTTATTTGTTTGAGAAGAGTACACTCTGTCACCCAGGCTGGAGTGCAGTGGTGCAATCTCGGCTCACTGCCACCTCCATCTCCCGATTTCAGGTGATTCTCGTGCCTCAGCTTCCGAGTAGCTGAGACTGCAGGCACGCACCACCACACCCAACTAATTTTTGTATTTTTAGTAGAGACGAGGTTTCACTATGTTGGCCAGGCTGGTCTCAAAAACTCCTGACTCCTGAAGTGGATGGATCACTTGAGGTCGGGAGTTCTAGACCAACCTGGCCAACATGGTGAAACCCTACCTCTACTAAAAATACAAAAAATTACCCGGGCGTGGTGGCATGCACTTGTAGTCCCAGCTACTCGGGAGGCTAAGGCAGGAGAGAATTGCTTGCACCTGGGAGGCGGAGATTGCAGTGAGCCAAGATCGTGCTGCTGCACTCCAGCCTGGGTGACAGAGCCAGACTCCGTCTCAAAAAAAAAAAAAAAAAGATTTTTTTCTTAACAGTGGGAAGTGAAAATTGGCTAAGAAGTCTACAGCATACAGTAAAAGAGATTATATTCTCTACATAATGCATGCTCCCTTGCCCCTATACATTGGAGAAATCATGGACTTTGGAACTTCCTGGCCACTAATGATGGTTAAGCTACTGGCTTGTTTAATGTTTTGTCAGTTTCTCACCAAGTTAGTAGCTGATTGAATGCCCTACTAAAATTTTATTTGTCTTCTAGAATCCAAAATGATTGAGAAGCATGGAGGATACAAATTCAGTGCTCCAGTTGTGCCAAGTTCTTTCAATTTTGGAGGCCCAGCACCAGGGATGAATTGAGTTATCTCTTTCTTTCCTGCTGCGTGATTGTAGTGAAGAGCTTGTGTTCCTCCTAGTAGTGGTTCCAGAACTGGTTCATGTTATCTATTCTAAACTAATAATCAATAGATGGACAAAAGAAACAACAACCCCAGGAGATGGGACCTGATCATGCAACCTGGCACTGGAAAAGAAATCAGCGGGATTTTGGGGGTGGGGGGGATGGGAGGTACCTTAGAGGGAGTATTTTCTTTATTTTTTGAAGAAAGTAAGATCCTGACTCTGAAGCTTCAAAGTGACACTGTGGAAATCTGAAACAAGAGGGGATGTCATGAAGGCAGCTTTTCTTTTTCTGAGGAAAAAATAGGCATGGGCTACAGGACTATTTAAAATGTCTCATTTACAGTATAAAACTCAAAGGTAGATGTAATTTTTACACCTATGAGTATTTGTCCAATTTCTGTCTCTTCCTCACCATTGGGTATCTATTCTTTATATGTAAATAAGATAAGGTCATCTGATAGCCTTATTCAGTCTTCATCATTTTCATCATTGTTCCTATGTAGATTATTGGACATTTATTGTAGCACTACATAACTGATTATAAAAATCTGTAAATGAATTAGCACTTTCATATTGAAACAAGCCTGCTAGCCTGTGTATAAAATAGCAAAATGTTTGCTGTTTATAAAAAGATGTAATGGGGTGGGGGGCAGGGGTAATTTCAAGTTATTAATTTAAAAATGAACTAGCAATTTTGTACCTGGTGACTTTGTGGTTTACTCACCTCTGATAGTGACTTGAATTCGGTATGTAAAAAGGGGTTAGTGGTATTTCATTGCTGCTAAAAATGACAACTCCCTCTGTGTCCTGTTTTTCTTAAAGCTGTCAGTGTACAAGTGGGTATTTGAATACCAGACCTTACTGTAAAAAATAAGAAAGGTGGTATCTAGAGCATGTAAATTGGATATAAAGTTCTACTCTTAAAGAGTTGATCTAAGAGTATGGCTAAACATCTATATATGCAGTCTATTAAAAGAACTTAATTCGGCTATTATGTCTTGATTTGATTGCAGTTTTTTCCTAATTATAACAAATTTTTCCTCATTGGCCTGTTTTTAATCCTGTGCCTAGAAAGAGTACAAAATGCACACTTTAAAAAATTGATATTTAACACTTACCCACTCCCCTTTCCCCATCTCTTCTATCGCTCTTGTTGATCGTGGTATCTGATCTTGACTAGATAGGCTGAAGGCACATGGTTCCCTCCAAAAACCACTATTGATACCACTGCAAAAACAAGCCAGCAAAAAGATACTGTAGAGAGGTTGGCTTGCTTCCCTCTCTTCCTAACTGCATGTTGAAAAATAAGCCGTTATTGATCTTAAACATCTGTCAGATGAGTCATACATTGGGTTATTTTTTATATACATGTATACACAAAATATTTCAAATTGAAAGCAACATCTTAATGGATTCAAAACTATTACAAGCTGTTGTCTAAAACAGATGAGAAAAAAATTTATAACTGTAAAAACAAATACACATATTGATATTTAAAATGCGTAATTAAGAAAACCCATTGTTGTTGTGTTTTTCTTGTATACCAATAATTAAGCCACTACTGTTGGCACTGTTTGGTTTTCTATTTTAACACTGAAGGAGTGAAAGTATTTCCTATATTTATGAATTTACTACTAAAATCTTGGCAAAAAAAGAAAAAAATTGTCTAACATGTGTGGGTGAAAACTGTTAATCAAGTGTTTCTACTCCCCCCCCAAAATCCCCTGAAAGTTGGACACCAACTGTATACCCTAGGTTGCTTAAAGGGATTTCACTATTATATAAAGTCAATAAAAATGAAGTAGTTGTATATATGCAACATTGTGTACAGAGGGGAAATAATGAATAGTATTAAAGAAACATTCTCGTCTTCCTTTACCTTTAATCCCTTAATACCTAGTCTACTTTTTAAATTTTCAGACTTCACTGCTTTTTGAATTCATAATTCTAATTTTCACATTATTGTTAATGGAAAATCATATCTAATAAAGGTTTTAGTTATTCCCATGCATAGTATGAAAATTCTCATTTGCTGAGGTTCTGTTTCAAGAAAATGTATTGGCATGTCTTTGAGAACATGTTTTATTGTCTCCTGTGTCATATAATCCAAACTAATCTCCGTTTACAGACTTTAACTTGAAATTAGACCTTATAATTAAACTATTTAAATAGTGTTCAAATGATAGTTTCTAATGCATCAAATATATACCTCAGTTTTCATGATTTCCTTTAACATTATAATTTGGTATAGATCAAGAATGTTAACATGTATCAGTTTCTAGATGAGGCTGCAGGATTTTTGGAAAACTTCTTGAATGTATTTACAATATTCTCTTGTAATTAGCTACATAGGGACTTGTCTTTTTTTCTTTTTACATACAGCTTTTCCTACAGTTTTATTACCCTATAATTTTTTTTTAGTTGTAGAAGTTAATTCTGATTTTGTGTGGATTTCAGTATTTGTCTTTGTTAATGGCAGATATTAGTATAAATCACTTTTGTAAATGTAAGCTTTCTTTTTTTTCTTGAAAAAGCCTTTCTATTTATCAGTATTAAATAAAGGAAGTTAATCTGTTTCTCTGCAGGTAATAAAATAGTGACACACTGTATTGAGATAGTGACTGCTATACTCAACTCTGGAAGAGACTAGAGTATAGAGCATGAGTGGCAAAACCACAGCCCTTGGGCCATATGCTGCTATTCAGTCCCAGATGTAGCCCCTGAAGCAAGCATAAAGAAAAATGAATTAAAAATTAAATTAATATGGAAAGTTAAAAAATGGATTACATTAGTATGACTAAACCATGTCTTTGGCAAAGATCTAACACAATGTCTTAAGTATAATAGGTAGTCTCTGTTTGTAAAATAAATGACTTAAATTTAAAACATCAGTTATAAAACTGTCAGTTCTGTTCTTTGTAATTTAAATTTTGGTAAAGATTTTCTGTGACCATTTATCAGTGCCTACTGAATTCTAGCTTTTATCCTTGGTGAGTTGGCCATTCTTGCAATAGCCACTTCACACTTTGGCTCATGGTAAACAAAGGTTACCTGGAAAGTGCTCTTGGAGATAGTACTGTCATCTCTCAACTGAGGGAGTTACCTAAATCAGACCTCCAAATTAGAGAAGGCTAGGATAATAGATTCTTTAACATAAACAGTTAACATTTTAAGTTGACCTGGCAATCCAAAAACTAGCATTAGCAGAAGCAGTATGCTTCTCCAAAGGTCTTCTAGACCCAGGCTGTAACTCAGCTAACTGAAGTGATCCAATACTGTTCTAGGCCCTTCATCCTTTGTATGTAGTATTACCACTGAATAGATTTGTATGTAGTATTATGACTGCATAAAACAAACAATGGGGACAGATACATCCCTTTCCTTTAGGGACCAATACAGTAGGCTGTACTCATTGTTGCCCCTTATATAAAGGGTCAAAACATATTCTTATGACCATGCATATCAAAAGAAGCTGGACAATGTGGTTCTTAAGCTAGGCAAAATCTTTGGTTTTAGCACTATAGGAGAAATATATAAGTTCTTGTGTGTGCGTGTGTCTGTGTGAGGTAGTCATCCCCACTCCAGGTGTGGTGGTGGTGTTTTTTTGTTTTTGTTTTTTTTCCCTGAGATGGAGTCTTACTCTGTCACCCAGGCTGGAGTGCAGTGGCATGATCTTGGCTCACTGCAACCTCTGCCATCCAAGTTCAAGTGATTCTCCTGCCTCAGCCTCCTGAGTAGCTGGGATTACAGGTGCCTGCCACTGCGCCCGGCTAATTTTTCTATTTTTAGTAGAGAAGGGGTTTCATCATCTCAGCCAGGCTGGTCTGGAACTCCTGACCTCGTGATCCACCCGCCTCGGCCTCCCAAGTGCTGGGATTATAGGCGTGAGCCACTGCGCCCGGCCCCCTCCAGGTGTTAAGGCACAGGTGAGAATTCTCCTTTATATATTTATAGATGCTGGGCCAGGCATGGTGGCGTATGCCTGTAATCCAAGCACTTTGGAAGGCTAAGGCGGGAGGATCGCTTGAGCCCAGGAGTTCAGGACTAGCCTAGGCAATACAGCAAGACCCTGTCTTAAAAAATAATAATAGGCTGGGCATGGTGGCTGATTCCTGTAATCCCAGCACTTTGGGAGGCTGAGGCTGGCAGATTACCTGAGGCCAGGAGTTCAAGACCAGCCTGGCCAACGTGGTGAAACCCCATCTCTACTAAAAATACAAAAATTAGCTGGGCGTGGTGGTGCATGCCTGTAATCCCAGCTACTCAGAAGGCTGAGGCAGAATTGCTTCACCCTGGGAGACGGGGGTTGCAGTGAGCCAAGATCGCACCACTGCACTCCAACCTGGGCGACAGAGTAAGACCTGTCTCAGAAAAAAAAAAAAATAATAGATTCTATTTTCATATATAAATTGGGATTTGTCAATTACATACAATATTTGAGCTCTGTAACTACCAGAGCCTTTTTTTTTTTTTTGGAGACGGAATCTTGCTCTTGTTGCCCAGGCAGGGGTGCAATGGCATGATCTCGGCTCACCTCAACCTCTGCCTCCCGGGTTCAAGAGACTCTCCTGCCTCAGCCTCCCCAGTAGCTGGGATTACAGGCATGTGCCACCACATCCGGCTAAGTTTTGTAATTTTAGTAGAGACGGGGTTTCTCCATGTTGGTCAGGCTGGTCTCAAACTCCTAACCTCAGGTGATCTGACCGCCTCGGTTTCCCAAAGTGTTGGGATTACAAGTGTGTGCCAGTGCACCCAGTCTACCGGAGCATTTTAAGGTTTCTTTCTGAATCTTTTTTTAAACAAATCCAAGAAACTAGAAAAAGGAACTTCCTTAATCTGATAAAACGCATCTAACAAAACTATAAAGCTAATAGACTTGATAGTGAAAGAAAAATGTTCTATCAAAGACGAAGACAAGGATGCTCCCTTCTGCCACTTCTGTTCAACATTGTACAGGAAGTCCTAGTCAGGGAAAATAGGAAAGAGGAAATAGAAGACATGCAGATTGGAAAGGAAATTAAAACTGTATTCACAGATGACATGATCTTATATCTAGAAAGCCATAAAGGATATACACACAAAGGCCAGGCGCAGTGGCTCAGGCCTGTAATCCCAACACTTTGGGAGGCTGAGATGGGTGGATCATCTGAGGTCAGGAGTTCCATACCAGCCTGGCCAACATAGTGAAACCCCGTCTCTACTAAAAACACAAAAATTAGCTGGGCGTAGTGGTGGGCGCCAGTAATCCCAGGTACTTGGGAGGCAGAGGCAGAGGTTGCAGTGAGCCAAGATCCCCCCACTACACTCCAGCCTGGGCGTCAGAGCGAGATGCTGTCTCAAAAAAAAAAAAAAAACAAAAACACAACTTGAAGGTTGCAGGACACAAGATCAATATATAAAAATTGGTGGTATTGGCCAGGTGTGGTGGCTCACGCCTGTAATCCCAACACTTTTGGAGGCCAAGGCAGGTGGATTACCTGAGGTTAGGAGTTCGAGACCAGCCTGGCCAACATGGCGAAACCCCATCTCTACTAAAAATACAAAAAATTAGCCGGGCATGGTGGTGGGCACTATAATCCCAGCTACTTAGGAGGCTGAGGCAGGAGAATTGCTTGAACCCAGGGGGCAGGAGTTACAGTGAGCCAAGATCATGCCAGTGCCCTCCAGCCTGGGCAAAAGAGCGAAACTCCATCTCAAAAAAAAAAAAATTGGTGGTATTTCTATACAAGAGTAATAAATGAATTGAAAATGAAATTAAGAAAATTCCAGCCAGGCGCAGTGGCTCATGCCTGTAATCCCAGCACTTTGGGAGGCCGAGGTGGGCAGATCATGAGGTCAGGAGATGGAGACCATCCTGGCTAACATGGTGAAACCCTGTCTCTACTAAAAAATACAAAAAAAACTAGCTGGGCTTGGTGGCACATGCCTGTAGTCCCAGCTACTCAGGAGGCTGAAGAATCACTTGAACCCAGGAGGCGGAGGTTGCAATGAGCCAAGATCACGCCACTGCACTCCAGCCTGGGCAACAGAGCGAGATGTCATCTCTTTAAAAAAAAAAAAAAAAAGGAAAAGAAAATTCCATTTACAACAGCATTAAAAAACAGGAGCAAGTAAGTACAAAACTTGGACACAAAACACTACAGAATGCTGTTGAAAGAAAAGATGAAAGACACCCCACATTCATGAACTGGAAGACAATATTGTAAGGATGGCAAAATTCCCCAAATGTATCTATAGATTAGGTGTAGTTCCTATATAATCCCAGTTATCTTTGCAGGAACTGACATGCTTATCTTAAAATTTATATGAAGACACATGGGACCTAGCATAGCCAAAACAATCTTCAAAAAGAACATGATTTAGTAGTACAATAGCATTGTACTGGTGTAAGAATAGACCAATGGGGCTGGGCACGGTGGCTCACACCTGTAATCCCAGCACTCTGGGAGGCTGAGGCAGGTGGCTCAACTGAGATCAGGAGTTCGAGACCAGCCTGGATTATTGGGGGAACCAGTCCCCAATATTTCAACGTACATTCTTTCTATTTTCCCTAAGTGTCAACCGGTCTGAGAAATAGAGTATAAAGAGAGGAATTTTACAGCTGGGCCTCCGGGAGTGACATCAAATATCGGTAGGCCCATGATGTCCCCTGAGCTGCAAAACCAGCAAGTTTTTATTAGGGACTTGAAAAGGGGAGGGAGTGTACAAACAGGGAGTAGGTCACAAAGGTCACATGTTTCAAAGGGCAATAAAGATCACAAGGCAAAGGCAAAATTAGAATTACTGATGAGGGTCTATGTCCCACTGTGCACATACTGTCTTGATAAACATCTTAACAGAAAACAGGGATCGAGAGCAGAGAACCGGTCTGACCAAAATTTACCAGGCTGGAATTTCCCAATCCTAGTAAGCCTGAGGGTACTGCAGGAGACCAGGGCGTATTTCAGTCCTTATCTCAACCGCATAAGACAGACACTCCCAAAGCGGCCTTTTATACACCTCCCCCGAGGAATGCGCTCGTTTCCCAGGGTATTCCTTGCTGGGAAAAGAATTCAGCAATCTCTCTCTTACTTGCATGTCCATTTATAGGCTCTCTGCAAGAAGAAAAATATGGCTCTATTCTGCCCAATCCCGCAGGCAGTCAGACCTTATGGTTATATTCCCTTGTTCCCTGAAAATCGCTGTTATTCTGTTCTTTTTCAAGGTGCACTGATTTCATATTGTTCAAACACATGTTTTACAATCAGTTTGTACAATAGTGGTCCTGAGGTGATGTACATTCTCAGCTTATGAAGATAACAGGATTAAGAGATTAAAGACAGGCATAAGAAATTATAAGAGTATTATTAGGGAAGTGATAAATGTCCATGAAATCTTCACGATTTATGTTCAGAGACTGCAGTAAAGACAGGCGTAAGAAATTATAAAAGTATTCACTTTGGGAACTGATAAGTGTCCATGAAATCTTCACAATTTATGTTTTTCTGCCATGGATCCAGCCGGTCTCTCCATTCAGGGTCCCTGACTTCCCGCAACACTGGCTAACATGATGAAACCCCGTCTCTACTAAAAATACAAAAATTAGCCGGGCGCAGTGGCGCACGCCTGTAATCCCAGCTACTCAGGAGGCTGAGGGAGGAGAATTGCTCATACCCAGGGGGCCGAGATTGCAGTGAGCCAAGATCATGCCATTGCACTCCAGCCTGGGTGACAAAGCGAGACTCCGTCTCAAAAAATAAATAAATAAATAAAAAATAAAAAGGCATAGATAGACCAATGGAATAAAATTGATAGTCCAGAAATAAACCCTTACATTTATGGTCAACTGATTTCCAACAAGGGTGCCAAGATCACTCAATATGAGAAAGAATCTTCAACAAATGGCTCTGAGACAGCCGGATATTTACATCCAAAACATTAAGGTGGTCTCTTACTTTACATCATACATAAAAATTAACTAGAGTAGATTAAAGGTCTAAATGTAAGACCTCAAACTATAAAATTAGGAAAAAAACAGGAATAGGGCTGGGCATGGTGGCTCATGCCTGTAATCCTAGCACTTTCAAAGGTGGGTGGATCCCTTGAGCCTAGGAGTATGTGGCCAGCCTGGGAAACAAGGCAAAACCCTGTCTCTACAAAACAACACAAAAATTAGCCAGGCATGGTGGCACACAACTGTAATCCCAGCTACTCGGGAGGCTGAGATGTGAGGATCACCTGAGCCCAGGGAAATTGAGGCTGCACTGAGCTGTGATCATGCTACTGCACTCCAGCCTGGGTGACAGAGAGAGACGCTTTTCTCAAAACAAAAAAACATAGGCATAAATCTTCATGACTTTGGATGAGGGACTGGTTTCTTAATACAACATCAAAACACAAGAAAAGAAAGAAAAAATCAAATTGGACTTCATCACAAATTTTGTGCTTCAAGGACACTTTTTTTTTTTTAGACAGAGTCTAGTCTCGCTCTGTCACCAGCCTGGAGTGCAGTGGCGCGATCGCGGCTCACTGAAACCTCTACCTCCTGAGTTCAAGCAATTCTCCTGCCTCAGCCTCCAGAGTAGCTGGAAGTACAGGCAACCGGCCAATTTTTTTTTTTTTTTTTTTTTTGAGACAGAGTTTTACTCTTGTTGCCCAGGCTGGAGTGCAATGGCGCGATCTCAGCTCACTGCAACCTCCATGTCCCAGGTTCAAACGATTCTCCCACCTTAGCCTCCTGAGTAGCTGGGATTACAGGCATATGCCACCACACCTGGCTAATTTTGTAATTTTAGTAGAGACAGGGTTTCTCCATGTTGGTCAGGGTGGTCTTGAACTCCCGACCTCAGGTGATCCTCCCACCTCAGCCTCCCAAAGTGCTGGGATTAAAGGTGTGAGCCACTGTGCCCAGCCTTAATTTTTGTATTTTTAGTAGCGACGGGGTTTCACCACGTTGGCCAGGATGGTCTCAATCTCCTGACCTCATGATCCACCCACCTGGGCCTCCCACTGTGCTGGGATTACAAGTGTGAGCCACTGCGCCTGGCTTTTTTTTTTTTTTTTTTTTTTTTTCTGAGACAGAGTTTCACTCTGCTGCCCAGGCTAAAATGCAGTGGCGCAATCTCAGCTCACTGCAGCCTTCGCCTCCTGGGTTCAAGCAATTCTGTTGCCTCAGCCTCCCAAGTAGCTGGAACTACAGGCACATACAACCATGCCCAGTTAACTTTTTGTATTTTTTTTTAGACGGTGTTTCATTCTGTCACCCAGGCTGGAATGCAATGGCGCAGTCTCAGCTCACTGCAACCTCCGCCTCTCAGGTTCAAGTGATTCTGCTGCTGCAGCCTCCCAAGTAGCTGGGATTACAGGCGCCCAGCACTATGCCCGGCTAATTTTTATATTTTTAGTAGAGACAGGGTTTTGCCATGTTGACCAGGCTGGTCTCCAACTCCTGACTTCAGGTGATCTCCCCACCTCGGCCTCCCAAAGTGCTGGGATTACAGGTGTGAGCCACTAGCCCGGCCAATTTTTTGTATTTTTAATAAAGACGGGGTTTCACCATGTTGACCTGGCTGGTCTCAATCTCCTGACCTCAGGTGATCCACCTGCCTCAGCCTCCCAAAGTGCTGGGATTACAGGCATGAGCCACTGTGCCCAAAAGACACTTTCAAGAAAGTGAAGACAAGCCAGAGAAAGGGAGAAAATATTCGCAAAGTATATAACAGGCTAATATCCAGAATATGTGAACAACTTTTGCAATGCAACAGAGACAACTCAGTTAAAAAATGGGCAAGGAATCAGTAGACATTTATCTGATGAATATATACAAATGGCCAGTATCACAGAAAAAGATGATCGACATCATCAGTCATAAGGGAACTGCAAATCAGAAACAATGAGATGCCACTTCACACCTACTAGTATGACTATAATAAAGAAAAGATGGGCTGGGCGTAGTGGCTCACGCCTGTTATCCCAGCACTTTCCCAGGCCCAGGCAGGTGGATCACTTGAGGTCAACAGTTTGAGACCACCCTGGCCAACGTAGTGAAACCTCTCTCTACTAAAAATACAAAAAAATTAGCTGAGCATGGTGGTACAAGCCTGTAATCCCAGCTACTCGGGAGGCTGAGGCAGGTGAATCACTTCAAGTCCGGAAGTGGAGGAGCCGAGATCACGCCACCGCACTTCAGCCTGGGTGACAGCGTGAGACTCCATCTCAAAAAAAGATGGACAACTGGAAGTATTGGTAAGAATATGGAGAAATTCGCCTGTAATCCCAGCACTTTGGGAGGCCGAGGTGGGCAGATCACGAGGTCAGGAGATCAAGACCATCCTGGCTAACACAGTGAAACCATCTCTACTAAAAATACAAAAAATTAGCCGGGCGTGGTGGTGGGCGCCTGTAGTCCCAGGTACTCGGGAGGCTGAGGCAGGAAAATGGTGTGAACCTGGGAGGCGGAGCTTGCAGTGAGCCGAGATCATGCCACTGCACTCAGCCTGGGCAACAGAGCAAGACTCCGTCTAAAAAAAAAAAAAAATTGAAACCCTCATACATTGCTGATGGGATGTAAAATGCTTATTTGTTGTGGAAGTTTGGCAGTTTCTCAAAAGGTTGAAAATATTGTTTTACGTAGACATGACCCAGCAATTCCACTCCTAGGTATATATACCAAAAGAAATGAAACACAAGGTCCGCAAAAAATACTTGCACACAAATGTTCATAGTAGTGTTATTGATAATAGCCAAAAGGTGGAAACAACCCAAATATCTATAAATCAATAAACAAATCGGGTATATACACAACCAAATATTTGGCAATAAAAGGGAATTAAGTACTGTTAACACCCTACAACCTGGATGAGGCTTGAAAACATTGTGCTATAATGAAGTCCGACAAAAAAGATTCCATTAAAATGTAATGTCCAGAATAGATAAATCCAAAAGGGCAGAAAGTTAGTCATGGTTGCCAGAAGCTGGGGGAAAGAAGGAATGGAAGTGACTGCTAATGAGTATGGGGTTTCTTACAGGGGTGATAAAATATTTTGGATTAGATAGTGGTGATGTCTGCACAACCTGAGTATATATATATAGATATATACTCAAGTGTATAAAATGGTGAATTTTATGATAAACATAAAATTATATCTCAGAAAATTATTTTCACAGGTTTCTTTTTTATTTTATTTATTTATTTATTTTTGAGACAGAGTCTCCCTCTGTCGCCCAGGCTGGAGTGCAGTGGCGCGATCTTGGCTCACTGCAAGCTCCTCCCGGGTTCACGTCATTCTCCTGCCTCAGCCTCCCGAGTAGCTGGGAGTATAGGCGCCCGCCACCACGCCCGGCTAACTTTTTAAAAAAATTTTTAGTAAAGACGGGGTTTCACCGCGTTAGCCAGGATGGTCTGGATCTCTTGACCTCGTGATCCGCCCGCCTCTGCCTCCCAAAGTGCTGGGATTACAGGCGTGGGCCACGGCGCCCGGCGTGCAAACTTTTTTTTTTTTTTTTTTTTTGAGACAGAGTCTCCCTCTTGCGCCCAACCTGGAGTGAAAAATTAGCTGAGCATGGTGGTACAAGTGGCACGATTTTGGCTCATGGCAACCTCCGCCCCGCAGGATCAAGCTATTATCCTGACTCAGCCTCCGGAGCAGTTGGGATTACAGGCACCCACCACTATGGCCGGCTAATTTTTGTTTTTTGCTTTTTTGAGATGGAGGCTCGCTCTGTCACCCAGGCGGGAGTGCATTGGTGCGATCTCGGCTCACTGCAACCTCTGCCTCCCGGGTTCAAAGGATTCTCCTGCCTCAGCCTCCTGAGTAGCTGGGACTGTAGGCGCATGCCACCACGCCCAGATAATTTTTTGTATTTTTATTATTTATTTATCTTTTTGTTTGCTTTTTTGGGACAAAGTCTTGCTCTGTTGCCCAGGCTGGAGTGCAACGGCACGATCTCGGCTCACTGCAACCTCCGCCTCCCGGGTTGAAGCGATTCTCCTGCCTCAGCTTCCCAAGTAGCTGGGATTACAGGCACCTGCCACCATGCCCGGCTAATTTTTGCATTTTTAGTAGAGACGGCGTTTCACCATGCTGGCTAGGCTGGTCTCAAACTCCCGACCTCAGGCGATCTGCCCACTTCCGCCTCCCAAAGTGCTGGGATTACAGGCGTGAGCCACTGTGCCCGGCCAATTTTTTGTATTTTTAGTAGAGACGGGTTTTCACCGTGTTAGCCAGGATAGTCTTGATCTCCTGACCTTGTGATCCACCCGCCTCGTCCTCCCAAAGTGGTGGGATTACAAGTGTGAGCCACCGCGCCCAGCCTAATTTTTGTACTTTTAGTAGAGATGGGATTTCGCCATGTTGGCCTGGTTGGTCTCGAACTCCTGACTTCAGGTGGTCCACCCTCCTCGGCCTCCCAAAGTGCTGGGATTACAGGTGTGAACCACCGCACCCGGCCTTTTTTTTTTTTTTTTAGATGGATTCTCACTCTGTCACCCAGGCTGGAGTGGAGTGGTGTGACCCTGGCTCACTGCAACCTCCGCCTCCGGGGTTCAAGCCATTCTCCTGCCTCAGCCTGCTGAGTAGCTGGGATTACAGGCGCCCACCACCACGCCCGGCTAATTTTTGTATTTTTAGTAGAGACGGGGTTTCACCATGGCTCGAACTCCTGACCTCGTGATCCGCCCGCCTCGGCTTCCCAAAGTGCTAGGATTGCAGGTGTGAGCCACCGCGCCCGGCCTGAAATAATTGCTTTTAAGCTTAACTCATCGTTTATCTTTTTTCTATATATATCATATATAATTTCTATATATATAGTATACATATATATCATATATAATTTCTATATATATATAGTATACATATATACTACTTTAATGCTTATAGCATGGTATAAATATGCCAAAACCAACCAATTCTCCAGTAAGTTTTAAGTTACTGAAAGAAGTGTTTTAGAAAATATTATCTTAACAGTTTTTGAAGGGGGCTACAAATAAGTTACCTCTTGTTTAGGAAGTTGGGGAAATTATTTAATTTCTGCATTTAAGAGCCTGGACTAGTACTGATTGACAGGGAAACATTTTCAAGCCATTAATTTGACCGGATATAACACGATATAAGGGAAGGGAGATGAATGGGATAACATTTTAAGCTTATGAAAGGCTCTGAATACTATGTACATTTGAACTCTGTTCTATAGTCACTGGTAAATACTGTTAACACAAGGTTCCATTACCTGTGACAAATCAGAATTAGGTTTCTCTCTGAATCCAGTTACAATTATAGCATCCTATCCACCGCCACCATCATCGCCATTCAATTTTTAGAACAACTCAGTAGCTTCTGGGGATACAAAGATGTCCTGTAATTGTTATCTACAATAAGAGGGCGATTTAAAAATTCTTGAGATTCTGTATTATAGTGTTTTAATGAGTAGCCTACAGGCATGGGACTTAGTGGAACTGCATAAAAATATTCTGATGGGTTAAAAAACACCTCCAATTACAAAACACAGATACATGTAGAGGGAACAGAAATTATAAATTAAAACCATTTGTTTTTCAGCTGAGCTACTTCTTTGTAACAGAGAATGTATCCATTGGGTAGGAGACTGATTTTAACTGAGCAAAATCCTCCAGTTAAAAGTAACCTAATCCTTTTTTTTTTTTTTTTTTTTTTGAGACGGAGTCTTGCTCTGTTGCCCAGCCTGGAGTGCAGTGGCGCAATCTCAGCTCACTGCAAGCTCCGCCTCCCGGGTCCACGCCATTCTCCTGCCTCAGCCTCCAGAGTAGCTGGGACTACAGGCGCCCGCCACCACGCCTGCTAAATTTTTTGTATTTTTAGTAGAGACGGGGTTTCACCGCGTTAGCCAGGATGGTCTCCATCTCCTGACCTCATGATCTGCCCGCCTTGGCCTCCCAAAGTGCTGGGATTACAGGCGTGAGCCTCCGCGCCCGGCCACCTAATCCATTTTTTATATGTGACACTTTTATTTTAAGGGCTTAAAAAGTAATCCGGGCCGGGCGCGGTGGCTCACGCCTGTAATCCCAGCACTTTGGTAGGCTGAGGTGGGCGGATTACGCGGTCAGGAGTTTGAGACCAGCCTGGCCAACATGGTGAAACCCCGTCTCTACTAAAAATAGAAAAATTAGCCGGGCGTGATGGTGGGCGCCTGTAGTCCCAGCTACTCAGGAGGTTGAGGCAGGAGAATCGCTTGAACCTGGGAGGCGGAGGTTGCAGTGAGCTGAGATCGTGCCACTGCATTGCAGTCTGGGCTACAGGGCGAGACTCCGTCTCAAAAAACAAACAAACAAACAAAAAACAGTAATCCGAACTGATTTAAACTTCTTTATTAACAGAATATATGTTCAAACAAAGCTTAAAGTCCCATTTTCTTTCCATTGGCGTCTAGGCCCCTATTACTCAACTATCCGTTGGTTAGGGTCTGCACCTCAAGGTAGGCTTAATTGTAAATCAAAATATTTACTATCCACACTTAGAGGGCTATCTGTAACATCGTTTTTATTTATCCCCGTCCATTCGATAATCGTCTGAAATGCAAGACATTAAGTTGAACATCATCCAGCTTTCTCCCTGTTTTTCTAAGCGGGATCCAAATCTGTTACAACAGGGTAGCCTCTCATTCTCTTGGTAGCTCAATTCTACCCCCTGGCCTGGCCGACTTAAGAAATTTTGAGTCTAATACACCCACCTCATCTTTAGTCGGCCTGGTGCGCCAACGCAAATTTGTACTGAGTACCTTCGGAACTGACTAGTAAGTATATCCAAAGGTTTAGAAAGGGCTGGGTTAAGAGCTACAAGAAGCATTACCACAACGGCCACAACTAATTTGTATCCATTCTTAGTAACTTTAGGGAACCAGACTGAATGCTTCTCCCACCCTTTTGACTTTTCCTTTATTAGTTCGCAACACAAGAACATACAAAAGACCGTAGCGACACCATTTCTGACGCCTTCAACTTTTAAATCCAAATTACGTGAAACCACAAAGCATCAGTGGTGTCTCCCCGAGGAATCCAAGACCCCCCGGCCGGTTGCCAAGCCGCCGGAATTTCAGCAGGAGAGGAAGGCTCACCCTCCCACCGCATGGCGATGCCCGGGCGACTGGAGAAGCTCAGGCAGGCTTGGAAGCCAATCCCCGGCATACAGCAGCTCTCGGGAATGCAGAGCCCTAGAGCAAGACCAAGGGCCTCGGCCGACACTGAGAGCCTCCAGGGAGAGGTCAGGTCTCTCTTTCTGTCCTATTTCTCCCTTCGACTTCCCTCCCAGCAGGCTGCTATTGAGCATTCAGCAATCGCCAGACAAAGCCCTTCTGGTCTGCAGAACGCACTCCGGCAAGCCCACCGGGAGAACCAAAGCCGCATCCTCGCCCCTGTGGGGAAAATGGCGCTCGTCACCCCGGCTCCCTCCCGGGTAATCACAAGGACCAGCCTCCCTCCCTCGCTACAAAATGGCGCCTCCCGCTGGGGCCCCAGAATCGGTATGACTCGCTAGTCAGTGAGGCGGGGTCCGTCTGGGATAAGCGGTTATGTCAACCAGTCAGACACAGGAGCTTTGATTCTGCACTTTGCGCGAGCCACTCAGGGGCGGGCTGTAAAGTCAGGCTTGGCTGACGTCAGTTGAGGGGGCGCGGCTAGGGCGGTTTTCTTTCGCGTCGACCAAACGTGGGCCAATGGAAAACCGGAAGCGTCCTGTGAGTGATGTAATGACAGCCCAATGGAAGCTGGGGGCGGGCCTCAGACACACTATGCGGGTTGCGGGGCCTGGGGGCCGGACGGCTGTTTCCTGTCCTGGTGCATGGTGGTCGGACGAAGGAATTGTTGGAAAATTTTCTCGGAGGTTCGTATATAAATGTGTTTTTACCCAGTGTGCATTATTCTCCGCCCGGCCGCCGCCCTCAGCGCGGCGGCGCGGGCCCGCTTGGGCCCGGGCTCCGGCTCCCGCTGCTCAGCCTCCGCCGCAGGCCTTGCCGATTTTATGGGCCGGCCGCGGTAGCGGCGTCTGGGCAGAAGCGGAGTTTATTAATAACCCGCGGCCGCCACTCTAGGCGGCGGAGCTTTTTTCGTTGAGGACTCAACCCCCCCCCAACTTGTCTCTGAGCGATGCGCCCCGCCTGTTTCCCTCAGGGGACCGCCAAGGGGAGGGAGTGAAAGAGGGGAGGGTGGAGCCCTCGGGAGCCTTGGCCGCGTTTCTCGGCCTGACCTCCGCGCAGAGCGAGTCCCCAGGCGCCGCCGAGGCAGAGTTCCGCCGCCTGGGACGCCGGGCCCACGGGCCACACCAGGCCGCAGCGGGGGCGCCGGGGACAGGGCTGGCCCAGGACCTGCCGGTCTCACCTAGAGCTTGCTTCCCATGCGTATCGTGGGCAGATTGTTTCCCCCTCACCCTTTCTTCTATTAAAAAAAAGGTTACTGAGGTCTAACATCAGATATTAGAAATTTACAATTTTATCCTCCCTTTTCTCCAGTTTTGGCCAAAAGAGTGAACAAATTCTTATAAGTCTCTTTGAAACGTATTATTGTGGAACGCGAACTAGTTTTTATTCCTTCCCCTTTTGCTTTTGACATTTGTTTTTTCCACATAATAACGAAGTTAAAAAGAGGAAAGAAGAATACCATTGCCAGCCCATTATTTGTTTAAAATCAGCGTCAGCCTTTGCTTTGGAAGTGTCTAAATCAGCTGATATAATCAAGTGAGGATGTGGGGAGATATTGTAGGTTCGAGATTGTGGTCGGCTTTGTCCTGAATCTTACCAGAAGATACTTGTGTTTTCCTGTGGTTGACAAAAAACGGTGCAGTATTTAATGTTTTTTCTTGCTGAGTATGTAGATGAAGTTTACGTTTAGTAAGAAAATAACGTGATAAGGAGATCACTCAAAAACACCCATAAGATGCATAGCTAATTTTATCCTGGCGTATTTTGACTGTTTGGAAAGTTTTTTTTTTAATTGTCAGTGTCCACTATTTGGAAATTCTATAAGCAGTCAGCTGTCTACAGATACTTGAGTGCCTTTTTTTTTTGCTTTACAGATGCCCGCCTTTATTTTTTAAAATAGCTTTAGTGATGTAATTCACTTACCTTACAGTTCACCCATTTAAAATGTGTAATTAGGCCTGGGCAGCATAGGGAGATGGCCCTCCCACGTTTCTACAAAAAAAAATTTTTTTAAGTGAAATCAGCGTGTGCCTGTAGTCCCAGGTACTTGGAGGCAGAGGTGAGAGGATCACTTGAGCCCAGGAGTTCCAGGCTACAGTGAGCCGTGATTGTGCCACTGTACTCCCGTCTGGGTGACAGAGACCGGTCTCAAAAAGAAAAAAAAAAAAAAAAAGTGATAATTAGTTGAATTTTAGCCTGGGTGTGGTGGCTCACACCTGTAATCTCAGCACTTTGGGAGGCCGAGGCCAGCGGATCACCTGAGGTCAGGAGTTCGAGACCAGTCTGGCCAACGTGGTGAAACCCCCGTCTCTGCGAAAAATACAAAAATTAGCCGGGTGTGGTGGCAGGCGCCTGTAATCCCAGCTACTCTGGAAGCTGAGGCAGGAGAATCGCTTGAATCCAGGAGGCGGAGGTTGCAGTGAGCCGAGATTGCACCATTGCACTCCAGTCTGGGCAACAAGAGCGAAACTCCGTCTCAAAAAAAAAGTTGAATTTTAATATATTCAGAGTTGCGCAGCCATCACTACAATCAATTTAGCAACATATCACCCCCAAAAGAAACTATACCCATTAGCAATTACTCCCCATTTCCTCTCAGTTCTCCCCTCCACCCCACTACTAGTTTGCATGTTTGCTATTCTAGATATTTCACATAAATGGAATCACAAAGTATGTAGCCTTGTCCAGGGTCATTTATGTTATAACATGTGTCAATACTTTCTTTTTATTGCCAAATGATATTTCATTGTATGAACATAGTACATTTTACTTATCCATTCATCTGTTGATGGACATTTGGGTTGTTTCCACCCTTTGGCTAATTACACATAATGCTATGAACATTTGTACGAAAGCTTTTGTGTGGACATAGGTTTTCATTTCTCTTGGGAGTAGAATACCTAGGAATAGAATTGCTGAGTCATATAGTAACTATGTTCAACCTTTTGAGGTACTCTAAAACTTTTTCAGTGTGGCTGCACCACCTTTACATTCCTACCAGCAATGTGTAAAGGTTCCAGTTTCTCCATATTCTTACCAACACTTGTTATCATCAGTCTTTTTGATTATAGTTTTTCTAGTGTGGATGAAATGGTGTCTCTTGTAGGTTTGGTTTGCCTGTCTCTGATGGTTAATAATGCTGAGCATTTTTTCTGTGCCTAGCGATCATTTATAATCATTGGAGAAATGTCTGTTTGAATTCTTTACCCATTTTAAAGTTGGATTATTCGTCTTATTATGATTTGGTTGTGAGAGTACTTTATATGTTCTAGATAGAAGTCCCTTATCAGATACATGGTTTGCAAAATGACCATAGTCCTTTGCTGTGTGTTGGAATGTTGCTGTGAAGTAAGGACTGGTTGTGTTCTTCACAGAAACATGGCATGGCTGTATTGAACTGTGCCTCTACTACATGGTTTTATTTTTAAAATAAAAAACCACTCCACCCTCATAGCATAGTTCCATTTCTGGAAGGTAAGCACTGAATTTTTAAATGTTCATACAAGCATATACAGATAACTATATACATTTTTAAATAAATGAATGCAATCATATGGTATCTACTTTTCTGCAACTTGCTTTTTCCCACTTACCATATATCTTGGACATGTTTCTCACTGTTTCAGATAGATAGATCTCATTCTTTTAAATGCCTACATGTTTCATTTAGGGATGTCCTGTGTGTGTGTGTGTGTGTGTGTGTGTGTATTTGTGTATAGATATTAAAAATCCATTTTTTTTAAGAGACAGGGTCTCACTCTCACCCAGACTGGAGTGCAGTGGCATGATCTCAGCTCACTGCAGCCTCAACCTCCCTGGCACAAGTGATCCTCCCACCTCAGACTCCAGAGTAGCGAGGACTACAGGTGCACGCCACTATGCCCAGCTAATTTTTAAAAAAACGTTTGTAGGCCAGGCGTGGTGGCTCACGCCTATAATCCCAGTACTTTGGGAGGCTGAGACAGGTGGATCTCCTGAGGTCAGGAATTTGAGACCAGCCTGGCCAACATGGTGAAACCCTGTCTCTACTAAAAATACAAAAATTAGCCAGGTGGGGTGGCCCATGCCTTTAATCCCAGCTACTCGGGAGGCTGAGGCAGGAGAATCGCTTGAACCTGGGAGGTGGAGGTTGCAGTGAGCTGAGATTGCACCACTGCACTCCAGCCTGGGGGACAGAACAAGACCCTGTCTCAATCAATCAATCAATCAATCAATCAATCAATGGTGTGTGTTAATTACATAATAAGAATAATGCTCACGCCTGTAATCCCAGCACTTTGGGAGGCCGAGGTGGGTGGATCACGAGGTCAGGAGTTCGAGATGAGCCCGACCAACATGGTGAAATCCCGTCTCTACTAAAAAAATACAAAAAATTAGCTGGGCATGGTGGCGGGCACCTGTAATCCCAGCTACTCAGGAGGCTGAGGCAGGGGAATTGCTTGAACCCAGGAGGCAGAGGTTGCAGTGAGACGAGATCGCGTCACTGTATTCCAGCCTGGGCGACAGAGGGAGACTCTGTCTCAAAAAATAATAATAATAATGCTAAATGGCCTATAAGGGTAATTAAATTGTTAAATGTGAATTAAAAGTGATCATTGTGGAGAATTTTTGACAACTTAGGACAATTTATAGGAATAAAAAAAGCTGAATACAAAATGTTATGTGTATGATAATTACAATGCTGTAAAAATTTTGTATGTATGTGGATAGCAAGGGCTAGAGAATAAAACCAGGAAAACTGAAAATGTTTGATTTGTTAAGCTATTGGGACTTACCATTTTTTAAATTTATTTTATTTGTTTTGAGACGGGGTCTTACTCTGTCACCCAGGCTGGAGTGCAGTGGTGCGATCTCAGCTCACTGCAACCTCCGCCTCCCGGGTTCAAGTGATTCCCCTGCCTCAGCCTCCCAAGTAGCTGGGATTACAGAAGCACACCACCATGCCCAGCTAATTTTTTTATTTTTAGTAGAGACGGGGTTTCACCATGTTGGCCAGGCTGGTCTTGAACTCCTGACCTTGTGATCCGCCTGCCTTGGCTCCCAGAGTGCTGGGATTACAGGTGCAAGCCACCGTGCCTGGCTGGTACTTTTATTTATTTATTTATTTATTTATTTTTTCTGAAATGGAGTCTCACTCTGTCGCCCAGGCTGGAGTGCAGTGGCGTGATCTCGGCTCTCTGCAAGCTCTGCCTCCCAGGTTCACACCATTCTCCTGCCTCAGCCTCCCTAGTAGCTGGGACTATAGGCGCCCGCCACCACGCCTGGCTAATTTTTTTTTTTTTTTTTTGTATTTTTGGTAGAGACGGGGTTTCACCTGACCTCATAATCTGCCCGTCTTGGCCTCCCAAAGGACTTATTATTATAAGTTTTAAATTTATATTACAATGTTGTATGCAAGGAAAAGTTTTTTGTTTGTTTGTTTGTTTTTTGCTTTTGGGAGGATTTCTCTCTGTTTCCCAGGCAGGAGTACAGTGGCACAATCACAGCTCACTGCAGCCTCTACCTCCCAGGCCCAAGTGATCCTCCCTTCTCCTCAGCCTCCCAAGTAGCTTGGTATTACAGGTCCAAGCCACCATGTCTGGCTAATTTTTTTTTTTTTTTGAGAGGGAGTTCACCCAGGCTGGAGTGCAGTGGCTAGATCTCGGCTCACTGCAACCTCCAGCTCCCAGGCTCAAGTGATTCTCCTTCCTCAGCATCCTGAGTATCTGGGATTACAGGCACCTGCCACCACATCTGGCTAATTTTTGTATTTTTAGTAGAGACAGGGTTTCACCATGTTGGCCAGGCTGGTCTTGAACTCCTGACCTTAGGTGATCCACCCATCTCAGCCTCCCAGAGTGCTGGGATTACAGACGTGAGCCACCATGCTCAGCCTAATTTTTTTCTTTTCTTTTTTTTTTTTTTTTTTGAGATGGAGTCTTGCTCTTGTTGCCCAGGCTGGAGTGCAATGATGTGATCTCGGCTCACTGCAACCTACGTTTCCCGGATTCAAGCGATTCTCCTGCTTCAGCCTCCCTAGTAGCTGGGATTACAGGCGTCTGCCACCACGCCTGGCTAATTTTTGTATTTTTAGTAGTGACTGGGTTTCACCATGTTGGCCAGGGTGGTCTCGAACTCCTGACCTCAGGTGATCCACCCACCTCAGCCTCCCAAAGTGCTGGGATTACAGATGTGAGCCACCACTCCTGGCATAATTTTTTTCTTTTTTTTATTTTCCGTAGAGACAGGGTTTCACTGTGTTGCCCAGGCTGGTCTTGAACTCCTGGCCTCAAGCCGTCTTCCCTCCTTGGCCTCCCCAAGTGCTGCAGTTACAGGTGTGAGCCATCATGCCCAGCCTGCAAGGAAAATTTTAATGGTCTACAAAACACAATAAAATAGCTGACTGTTTTTAGACTGAAACGATGAGAACATGGTGCAGAGAGCAGTAAAGATATTATTGTAATACTTTTAAATATTACAATAGAGTAATACTCTGGTTTTTTGGGGGGTTTTTTTGTTTTTTTTTTGACACAGAGTCTCTCTGTGTCACCCAGGCTGGAGTGCAGTGGCGCGATCTCGGCTCACTGCAAGCTCTGCCTCCCGGGTTCACGCCGTTCTCCTGCCTCAGCCTCCCGAGTAGCTGGGACTACAGGTGCGTGCGACCGCCTGGTTAATTTTTTGTATTTTTTAGTAGAGACGGGGTTTCACCGTGTTAGCCAGGATGCTCTCAATCTCCTGACCTCATGATCCACCCGCCTTGGCCTCCCAAAGTGCTGGGATTACAGGAGTGGGCCACCACGCCCTGGCCAACAATAGTGTAATACTCTTAAGTGAGGGGATGAAAAAGGAAAGTGTTTTTTTGTTGTTGTTGTTTTTTGTTTTTGAGATAGAGTTTTACTCTGTAGCTCAGGCTGGAGTGCAGTGGCACCATCTTGGCTCACTGCTGCCTCCACCCCCCGGGTTCAAGTGATTCTCCTGCCTCAGCTGGGAGTAGCTGGGATTATAGGCACCCGCCACGATACCCGGCTGATTTTCTTATATTTTTAGTAGAGACAGGGTTTTGCCATGTTGTCCGGGCTGTTCTCAAACTCCTGACTTCAGGTGATCCACCCGCCTCAGCCTTCCAAAGTGCTGGGATTATAGGTGTGAGCCACCACGCCCAACAAGAAAAATTTTAAAGGGTGAAAATCATGGCTGGCTGGCGCAATGGCTCGTGCCTTTAATCCCAGCACTTTGGGAAGCTGAGGCTGGTGGATCATGAGGTCAGGAGTTCGAGACCCGCCTGGCCAGCATGGTGAAAACCCTTCTCTACTAAAAATACAAAAAATTACCTGGGCATGGTGGTGTGCGCCTGTAATCCCAGTTACTCAGGAGGCTGAGACAGGAGAACTGCTTGAACTTGGGAGGTGGAAGTTACGGTGAGCTGAGATGGCGCCACTGCACTCTGGCCTGGGCGACAAGAGTGAGACTCCATCTCCAAAAAAAAAAAAAAAAAAAGGTTGTCTGTCAGGAATTCCTTCTATAATTTTCACAATTATCTAATGATGCTTTGCTTTCCTTACCTATGTCACGATGAGCAATTTGGGTGATAAAATAGTAGCATATACAGTGTTCCTCTTGGGGGTAATAAAGTACAGTCTGGCATTGTAATTTTGAAATAACATGCTTTTTAACAGAGCAGCATCAGAAATGGTGTTTGGGATATGTCAGAATCTCTTTCTTTTCTCTGCTACATCTGTTCCTCATATTCCCTAGTTTTGCTGAAAGCAATCCAGGGCATGCTTACCAAACTGCTCTGTGCATGGAGTGCCCTTATTAAACCATGTCCATTAGTGCTACTTTATTGAAGTTTAAGAGAGGTGTTTTTTGTTCTTTTTCACATCAATAGTTCAGTTGAGATCAAACCATCACCAAAATGGGGATACCTAATGACTAGACCTAGATGTTCATTTCTAAATTCTTGTCTCTGCTCTCAGCTCTTTCCTGACAGGTATTTTTAGCTTTAAGCCTAGTAGGTCCTATCTCTGTTGTCGCTTCAAAGGTATCAGGCTCTACCTACCTGCCAGTCAGTTTCATATATTCAGTTTTTGAATAGTCCTGGAACTGCACAAAGCCTTCAAGTTTCAACATTTCACCTATCCAATAGGATATTCTGCCCCAGTTAGAATTGGCAGTATGAACTCTTTGCCCATACTTTAACCCTTAGCATCATATGGAGTCTGCGAGAACTCTATCTCATTTGCTAGCACGTTCTAATTACTTTTTACTTCACTGAATTATATTTAATTAATGGAACATGCTTACACTCTGGCTATATTTAAATATAACTCAAGGCTGGGTGTGGCTTATGCCTATAATCCCAGCTACTCAGGAGGCTGAGGCAGGAGGATCACATGAGCCCAAGAATTTGAGGTTGCAGGGTCCTGCCACTGCAGTCCAGCCTGGGTGACAGAGTGAGACTCGACTTTCATATATCATATATTTTCTGGGCACGGTGGCTCACACCTGTAATCCCAGTACTTTGGGAGGCTGAGGCATGCAGATCACTTGAGGTCAGAAGTTCGAGACCAGCCTGGCCAACATGGTGAAACCCCACCTCTACTAAAAATACAAAAATGAGCCAGGTGTGGTGGCACGTACCTGTAATCCCAGTTACTCGGGAGGCTGAGGCATGAGAATCACTTGAACCTGGGAGGTGGAGGTTGCAGTGATCTGAGATCACGCCATTGCACTCTAGCCTCGGCTACAGAGAGATGCCATCTCAAAAAAAAAAAAAAATAGAGTAATGCAGTATTTGTCTTTTTGTAACTGAAAATTAGCCTATGCTAATTTTATTCTCAGCAGGGGTCTTTTTTTTTTTTTTTTCTTTTTTAACCACCCCACCAGACGGAGTTTCGCTCTTGTTGCCCAGCTTGGAGTGCAATGTTGTGATCTTGGCTCACTGCAACCTCCACCTCCCGGGTTCAGGCAATTTTCCTGCCTCAGCCTCCCAAGTAGCTGGGATTACAGGCGTGCACCACCACTCCCAGCTAATTTTTGTATTTTTAGTAGTGACGGGGTTTCACCTTGTTGGTCAGGCTGATATGGAACTCCTGACCTCAGGTGATCCACCCACCCCGGCCTCCCAAAGTGCTGGGATTACAGGCGTGAGCCACCGCGTGCAGCCCACAGGTCTTAACAGTAGGGTACTGGTGTTACTTTGAGTCTTCTCTGTCAGCTTTTGGAGGTGCCAAGGAAATGACGTTTCAGCTTGTTCTATGAACAGTTATAGATTATGGATCCTTTTGTACCTAAAAGGTCACCCCTTGACTTTTTTTTTTCTTTAAATGTGCGTGCCACCACATCCAGCTAATTTTTTTATATTTTTAGTAGAGACAGGGTTTCACCATGTTGACCAGGCTGGTCTCGAACTCCTGACCTCAGATGATCCACCTGCTTTGGCCTTTCAGAGTGCTGTGAATCCAGGTGTGAGCCACTGCACCCAGCCTTGACTGACAGTTATCATAGCACTGATACCTTTTTGTGTATCTGAACAGTAGTTCCCACTTTTGGTCTAATGAGGGTACAGTTTATAGTATTTCCAAGACAAAATTCTTCAAGCAATCCTAAACGTAAAAAGAATTACAAATTATTACTACTATCTATGTATTGCCCTTTTAAATATTGATGCTAAGTCAGATCTTTGGACCTGGAAAGGTCCTCAAGACATCTTCTGGTTCAGTTCCCTGGCCCAAGGCAGCTACATTATCCCTGCTACTGTTTGAGATAAGCCATGGTCCACAGAGGTAAGGAGACCTGGAGGTAGAAGGGAAGAAGGAGGTTGTGTTGGTGATTGGTAGAAGAGTTGCCCATTCATCCATTTATTCTTTACCTATTGTACTTCTACTGTGGGCCAAGCACTTTCTAGGCACTAGAGTCAGCAGTGAGCAAACAAACAGAAATCTCTGTCCATTCTCATGGAAGGGGAAATAGATAAACTAAATACATAAATACATGTAATTTGTTAAATAATAAGTACTGTGCAGAAACATGGAGGGGAAAAGAAGGATGGGGTTTACCATGATTGAGCAGTTGGGAGATGCAGTTTGAAATGGGATGGACAGGGAAGCTCTCATTCCATTTGAGCAAAGACTTGAAGAGGTTAGGGAATGAATAATGAAGATACTGGGGACAATGTTTCAGGCAGAAGGAAACTCAAATGAACACGTTCTAAGGCAGCAGAACATCCAGTATGCTTGAGGAAAAGCAGGGATGCCAGTGTGGCTGAAGTGGAGTGAATGAGATGGTGAGTAGTAGGAAATGAGGGGCAAGATCATTGGCCTCATTGGTCAGTGTAAGGATTTGGGGATTTTACTCTGAGAAGTCCTCAGAAGGTTTTGAGCAGAAGCGGGACATGAGCTAACTTTTCCCTTCAAAGGACACTGACCGCTGTGTCAAAAGAAGTGTGTAGGAGGCTAATGGAGAAGCAGGGAAATAAGTTAGGATGCTGTTACAGTAATGCAGATGAGAGACTGGTTGTGGCTTAGATCAGGGAAGTAATGGTGAAGGTTGTGAGAGGTAGCCAGATACGGGGTAGATTTCTGAAGATTAAGTCAACAAAATATGCTGACACATTGTAAGTGGGAATCCTCAGCAATGCTAAACCCAAAGGACTCTAATTATGGGAATTTTAGAGATCATATGAAACTGATGGGCACAATTCGTCAGTGTACTTCTAAGTTGCTAAGCGCACTGACAAATTGTGTCCATCAGTTTGAATTGTTGAATTATAAGAAGCATGCCTTGGACTTTGGGCTAATACTCTTACCCTACATATTGAGTGAAATTTCATCTTATTTCCGACACCATTACATCCTCAGCAGCTTTTTGTGGTTCATAAATATTCTTTGTAACTTTCATTTCACATGTATCATTCTTTGTTCCCAAGTGTCTTTATTTTTCTTCAAGGTAGAAGATGTTGTTAGCCCAAATAAATCGAGATTCTCAGGGAATGACAGAGTTTCCTGGAGGAGGGATGGAGGCGCAACATGTTACCCTGTGCTTGACAGAGGCAGTCACCGTGGCAGGTGAGCAGTTGTGTTTGAAGGGATGCGTTTGAAAATATCATTTATCTTAAAGGAAAAAAAATTTACAACTTCCTAGTTCCTGATTTAGCAGAAAACAATATAAACCTAGGTCTTTTTATGAGGTGTTTTGGTTTTTTTTTTTTTTTTTGAAACGGGACGGAGTTTTACTCTTGTCGCCCAGGCTGGAGTGCGATGGTCTGCTCTCGGCTCACTGCAACCTCTGCCTCCCAAGTCCAAGTGATTCTCCTGCCTCAGCCTCCCGAGTAGCTGGGATTACAGGCATGTGCCACCACGTCCGGCTAATTTTGTATTTTTAGTAGAGACGGGGTTTCACCACGTTGGCCAGGCTGGTCTCAAACTCCTGACCTCAGGTAATCAACCTGCTTCGGCCTCCCAAAGTGCTGGGATTACAGGCATGAGCCATTGCGCCCAGCCTCTATGTGTATTTTTTATCTTGGTGTGCGTACAGTAGGGCAGGGAATTTTTTTTTTTCTTTTTCTTTTTTTTTTTTTTTTTTTTTTGAGGCAAGGTCTTGCTTTATCGCCCAGGCTGGAGTGCAGTGGTATGATCACGGCTCACTGTAGCCTCAGCCTTCTGGCTTAAGACATCCTGTCACCTCAGCCTCCCAAGTAGCTGAGACTACAGGCACCCACCAGCGTGCCCAGCTAATTATTTTATTTTTAGTAGAGACAGGGTTTCACCATGTTGCCCAGGCTGGTCTCAAACTCCTGGGCTCAAGCCATCCACCCACCTCAGCCTCCAAAAGTGCTGGGATTACAGGCATGAGCCATTGTTCCCAGCCTGTTTTTTGGTAAGTGCTAAATCTCACTTTTTTTTTTTTTTTTTGAGACGGAGTCTGGCTCTGTCGCCCAGGCTGGAGTGCAGTGGCACAATCTCGGCTCACTGCAACATCTACCTCCTGGGTTCAAGCGATTCTTCTGCCTCAGCCTCCCAAGTAGCTGGGACTACAAGGTGCATGCCACCGCGCCCGGCTAATTTTTGTATTTTTAGTAGAGACGGGGTTTCACCACATTGGCCAGGCTGGTGTCGAACTTCTGACCTCATGATCCACTTGCCTTGGCCTCCCAAAGTGCCGTGATTACAGGTGTGAGCCACTGCACCCGGCCGCTAAATCTCATTTTGAGTCTGAGTTAAGCAGTTTACCTTTTTTCTGATCTTTATTTGAAAAAAAAATTAATCAGCATGTCCATATGCTAGCTGTCTAAAGAAAATATTGATTTTTTTGTAATAGATGGTGACAACTTAGAAAATATGGAAGGCGTAAGCTTGCAAGCAGTAACACTTGCAGATGGTTCTACTGCTTACATACAACACAATTCTAAAGGTATGTGCCTCACATATGGCTGATTGGTTAATACCAGTGATTTATAACCTGTGAGTTGGAGCACCTAGAAGCTATACCACCTTTCCTATCTCTCCTAAAGATGCTGTATTGCATATGATGATTTTAAGTCATTTCAGTTTAATTCTTTTTTTTTTTTTTTATAATTTGGAATAGTCCTTTGAGATATTTGGAAGATACCCTGGGATATCAAAATTAGTGGGAGAGAGGAGAGCAGGGAGTATGTCTTACTATTTTCTAGTAAGACCTTTCTTGCTTCTTTACTTTGGGTCATTATTTCGTATTTTTACCAAATACCTGTAAGAGTAAAGACATTTGGGGCTGGGCATGGTGGTTCACGCCTGTAATCCCAACACTTTGGAAGGCCGAGGCGGGCAGATCACCTGAGGTCGGGAGTTCGAGACCAGCCTGACCAACATGGAGAAACCGTTTTCTGTAGTAAAAATACAAAATTAGCTGGGCATGGTGGCGAATGCCTGTAATCCCAGCTACTCAGGAGGCTGAGGCAGGAGAGTCGCTTGAACCCGGGAGGCAGAGGTTGCAGTGAGCTGAGATCATGCCATTGCACTCCGGCCTGGGCAACTAGAGCAAAACTCTGTCTCAAAGAAAAAAAAAAAAAAAAAAAAAGACATTTGGTTTTGCTTATCTAACATTGTCTCTGAATTAGTGTTTGCTTTGCTCCAGGAAACAGCCAAGTCCTCAAAAACTCTTTGTTTCTATGGAAACCTACTGAGCACATGCATACATAAACAGGGGTCTTATAGCCCTCAGGGATGAGAATGACAGATGACCTCACATACACTGACATAATCTGTCTGTCTTCCGAGCTTCAACTCCCCACTGGTCGTGGTCACTGATTCTAAGTGACTCTGAAAGGTATAAAGCAGTCCAACTCATGTAGCCTGCTGTGATGAGCCACTCTTCCTCTTGACCTCATCTAATTGAAAATTGCAGGGGAGGAAGGATGGCTGAGGGAGGATTTTCTGCTTTCTGTAGGATCACTGGATGTGTTATTGAATTGCCTCAGAACATTGAGGGAAGAATCAAGATGAATACGAGCTTAAGTTGTGTATGTTTTTATAGTTGATATCATTTTGAAATTGTATAAAGTTTAAAATTTTTGTTTGTGCCAATTTATTGTCTTGAATCTTTTGTTATAGATGCAAAACTCATAGATGGCCAGGTCATTCAGTTGGAAGATGGTTCTGCGGCCTATGTTCAACATGTACCCATACCTAAAAGTAGTAAGTATTTAAGATAACAGCACAGGAAACCATTTTAATTCTCAGCTTTTAGTATTTGCTGCCTGCAGCTCCCTCTTACTACCTAAACTTGGTCTTGATCTCAAGTCCTCCTTCTGTAAAGGGAGATTATAGATGCCACAGAGTGGATCTTAACCAAGACTTTCTCTTAAAGATAATGGAAAAGAAGTTACTGGACTGCACTGTGGAGATAAATGAGTAACAGTCCTGAGTGAATGTTTCTGTTTTTTGAGCTGAATCTTACATGTCTCTCATTTTCTTCATTTTTCCCCTTCTTTCAACTCTCTTTAATACTGGTGTATATTTCTAAAACCATTATTCTAATGTCTTTTTACCTTTAAACACTGACTCAGGGAAGCTTTACTGAACTTACTTAAATGTTCAAAGACTCATGAAGCAAGTATAGATTGTTATAATGTGTTAATGGTTTATTGACTCTTGTTGTTAAGTGAGTTAATTGGAATGTGCTAGAAAACATGAGATCTAAATGTAAGCATTGTTCTTGAGCAGGGGACAGTTTGCGTCTAGAGGATGGTCAAGCAGTACAGTTAGAAGATGGTACCACAGCATTTATTCACCACACCTCCAAAGGTAAAATAACTTTGAAAGTATGAATAAAATAAGGGAGAAGTGGGAGTGGTGGGGGAAAGAAAACCTGTGTTTAGCTTCTGAAGTGTTGTCATGGGAAAGAATTGTATTTATTCATTAAAGTACAAGGTGGCAGATTTAAGCATGATTTAAGGAAAAATTTTCCTACAATTTGAGCTGTCCAGTGACAAGCTGGAACAGCAAACCAAATGACTGGTCCCTGGAAGACTTAAAGTAGAGGCCACATTTTGTTTTTTTGGTTGGCTTTTGTTCTAAGAGACAGGGTCTCACTCTGTTGCCAGGCTGGATTGTGGTGGCACAAGCACAGCTCACTGCAGCCTCAAACTCCTGGGCTCAGGGATCCTCCTGCCTCAGCCTCCTGAATAGCTGGGACTACAGGTGCATGCTGCCTCTCCCGGCTAGTTTTTTCATTTTTTGTAGAGACAGGGTCTTACTCTGTTGCCAGGCTAATCTCAAACTCCTGGCCTCAAGCCAGCCTCCCAAAGTGCTGGGATTATAGGCGTTAGCTACTGCACCCAGCCTTAATTTCATATTTTAAAAGCAGCCTTGGCTACTTTTTTAAATGACTCAGAAATAAAATCACAATGTAACATTGAAATGGTTAACTTCATATTTTATTCATTTCTGTGTTTTAGAGATAAGATCTTTGTTAGGCTAGAGTGCAGTGGTACAATCATAGCTCACTATAGCCCTGAATTCCTGGGCTCAAGGGACTTTCCTGCCTCAGCCTCCTGAGCAGCTAGGACTACACGTGTGTGTCACCACAGCCAGCTGATTTTTAAATTTTTATTTTCTGATTAATTTTTTTTGTTAAATATAGGGTCTTGCTATGTTGCTCAGGCTGGTCTTGAACTCCTGGCCTCAAGCAGTCCTCCTGCTCCGACCTCCCAAAGCAGTGGGGTCACAGACATGAACCACTTTGCCTAACCTATTTCTTCCTCTTAAATACAATTTTTTGCCTGGGCATGTTGGCTCATGCCTGTAATCCTAGCACTTTGGGAGGCCGATGCAGGCGGATCACCTGAGGTCAGGGGTTTGAGACCAGCCTGGCCATGCAAAACCCTGTCTCTACTAAAAATACCAAAAAATACAAAAATTAGCCAGGTTTGGTGGTGCATGCCTTCAATCCTGGCTACTCGGGAGGCTGAGGCAGGAGAATCGCTTGAACCCAGGAGGTAGAGGTTGCAGTGTAGTTGAGATCATGCCACTGCACTCCAGCCTGGGCAACAGAGTGAGACTCTGTCTCAAAAAAATATATATATGTGTGTGTGTGTGTGTGTGTGTGTGTGTGTGTGTGTGTGTGTGTGTATAAAATTTTTAAAGCAAGGTCCTTTGCCTACTATGTTTAATTGAAACTAAGTATACAATTTCAAAAATATTTGAAGCAAATACAGCAAAATGTTAATGCTTATTACATTTGTTTAAGGGAAGTTCAGGGGTTTGAGGTGGAATGTGTAGGAATGATGAGTACAGCTCTGCAACCAGACTATGTATATTCAAAGCTACTTTTTTTTTGCTGTGTGACATTAAGCAGATTACTTTTCTGTGCTTTAGTTTCATCATCTGTAAAATGAGGATTATAGTAGGTGTCCATATCATACGTAGGGTTGTTGTGAGGACAGAATGCACAAACATGTAAAGCACTTAGAACCGTGCTTGTCTCATACTAAATGCTCAATAAATGTTACCTATTGTTACTACTTTAGAGAATATTTTATTTTAATTAATTAATTTATTTATTATTTTGAGACAGTCTCGCTCTGTTGCCAGGCTGGAGTGCAGGGACACGATCTTGGCTCACCGCAACCTCCGCCTCCTGGTTTCAAGCGATTCTCCTGCCTCAGCCTTCCAAGTAGCTGAGATTACAGGTGCCCGCCACTACGCCCGGCTAATTTTTGTGTTTTAGTAGAGATGGGGTTTCACCATGTTGGTCAGGCTGGTCTCAAACTCCTGACCTCAGGTGATCCGCCCACTTCAGCCTCCCAAAGTGCTGGGATTACAGGCGTGAGCCACTGCACCCAGCTAGAGAGCATTTTATTATAGAATGACATAACACGTTTTAGAAAGGCTGTTTTGTTGTGAAGCCAAAGGGAGGAATCTTTTTGTTGTTGTTGTTTTTTTTTTTTTGAGACAGACTCTCGCTCTCTCTCCCAGACTGGAGTGCAGTGGCGCGACCTTGGCTCACTGCAAGCTCCGCCTCCTGGGTTCACGCCATTCTCCTGCCTCAGCCTTCGGAGTAGCTGGGACTACAGGCACCCACCACCATGCCCGGCTAATTTTTTGTATTTTTTTTAGTAGAGGCGGGGTTTCACCGTGTTAGCCAGGATGGTCTCGGTCTCCTGACCTTGTGATCTGCCCTCCTCGGCCTCCCAAACAAAGGGAGGAATCTTTAAAAAATTTAAAATACTTAAATTTATAAATAAATTTCTTTAATTACAATTGGAAAAAAGTAAAGTCTGCACTCCTTCCTTCCTTCCTTCCTTCTTCCTTCCTCCTCTCCCTTCCCTCCCTTCCCTCCCTTCCTTCCTTTCCCTCCCTTCCCTTCCTTCCCTTCCTTCCCTTCCTTCCCTTCCTTCCTTTTCTTTCTTTTCTTTTCAGCGGAGTCTTGCTCTGTCACCAGGCTGGAGTGCAGTGGTGCAATCTCGGCTCACTGCAACCTCCACATCCTGGGTTCAAGCGATTCTCCTGCTTCAGCCTCCCAAGTAGCTGGGACTACAGGTGCACGCCACCATGCCCAGCTATTTTTTTTGTATTTTTAGTAGAGATGGGATTTCACCATGTTGGCTAGGATGGTCTCAATCTCTGACCTTGTGATCCGCCTGGCTTGGCCTCCCAAAGTGTTGGGATTACAGGCGTGAGCCACCACAAAAGGCCGCACTTTTTTCTTTATCAATAAGTGTTAGTCACAGGTTCATTGTAACTGGCTAGATTTATTATTTCACTATCTCTATATATATATCGATATAAAATCACTATTTTATATCAATACCAGTATAGATATAGATATATCTTAGTGTGGACATTTAGAGGGGAAAAAACCACCATGGAGGGACTGTGGAGTCATACTGACATGAGTTCAAATCCTGATTTCTCTACATACTGATTTTGACTGTTAATTGTTAGTGTTTTTTCTTTGTTTGTTTTTGTTTTTGGTTTGTTTTTTGAGAGGGACTCTGGCTCTGTCGCCCAGGCTGGAGTGCAGTGGCGCGATCTTGGCTCACTGCAACCTCTGCCTCCCAGGTTCAAGTGAGTCTCCTGCCTCAGCCTCCCCAGTAGCTGGGAATACAGGCGCGTGCCACCGTGCCCTGCTAAGTTTTTTGTATTTTTAGTAGAGAGGGTGTTTCACCGTGTTGGCCAGGATGGTCTCAATCTCCTGACCTCGTGATCCGCCCGCCTCGGCCTCCCAGAGTCCTGGGATTATAGGCTTGAGCCACTGCACCCGGCCTGTTAATGTTTTTTAAATTTTCTGATTGCTAAGGAAAGTGATGTTACTTCTCCAAACCTGAGTTCCCATTTATACAATGAAGGCAGTAAATGTACCTGCCTTGCAGAATTATTGTGAGGATTAAATGAAATAACACATATCAAGTGCGTGGTCCAGTACTCAGAGTAACTACTCAATAAAAGCTCATTTCTCTCTTCCTTTAAATATGTAAATATTTGTCAGATTTTTCCTTTAATTTAATGGCATTCTCTTCCACTCTCTCAGATAGTTATGACCAGAGTGCATTACAGGCGGTTCAGCTGGAAGATGGTACCACAGCTTATATCCACCATGCAGTGCAAGTCCCGCAGTCTGACACCATCTTGGCAATTCAGGCTGATGGGACAGTGGCAGGTCTGCACACTGGGGATGCTACAATTGACCCTGACACCATCAGTGCTTTGGAACAGTATGCAGCAAAGGTATAGCATTTCACAATGTCAAGAATGTCGCAGATATAGCTTCTTTATTTTTCATGAAAAGAAAAGAAAACAAAAAAGTACACCTCATCAAAAAAAACCTGGCCAATTTTGGCTGGGCATGGCGTGATGGCTCACGCCTATAATCCCAGCACTTTGGGAGGCCAAAGTGGGAAGATTGTTTGAGCATAGATCCCTGTCTCAAATTCAGAAATTAAAAAAAAAGACACTAGCAACTCAAAGTCAAAATCAGTTAGTATCGAAGAGATCAGCATTTATCTTAAGTGAAGTGTGGAAAGATTGGAAAAAAAAAGGGAATGGAGTAAAGACTTATAGAAGAGAAATGAGTGGCAGGTAATTCACCGAAAGATATACAAGGATGAAGGGCTATAAAAGAAATAATAAAGTATAAATGGAACTGCTTATGAATTAAGAAGTAGGAACTATAGATTAGGAAAAGTAAAGTCTCAAGTTTTATATCAAAAGAGCTGATTTTTTTTTCCCCTGCATTGAACATGTATCTCTCATATAACTTAAAAGGTTTTATTTCACTTTTGTTAGGGACATTTTCTTTTTTTTTTTTCTTTACAAACAAAATAAATAGAGACAGGGTCTTGCTCTTTTGTCCAGGCTGGTCTTGAACTCCTGGGCTCAAATGATCCTCCTGCCTCAGCCTCCCAAAGTGCTAGGATTACTGGCATGAGCCACCATGCCCAGCCTATTAATGGAAATTTTCAAATATACACAAAAATAAATGATAATGAAGCCCCATGTACTTTTTTTTCTTTTTCTTTTTTTTTTGCAAGCTTCTCCCTGAACCATGTACTTAACCAGCCTAAACCATTATCAAAATGTAAAATGTTTTAAAGCTTTATTTTATTCCTATAGGTGTCCATTGATGGAAGTGAAAGTGTAGCAGGTACTGGAATGATTGGAGAAAATGAGCAAGAGAAAAAAATGCAGGTATGTAAAGCTACTTTTTAATATAAAAATCTAACTTAGCATTTCTGTGCCCTTCTGTGGATGAAAGCAAGAATAGGTAACTCACTACCTCTCTAGGAAAATCTCACCAGTTCAGAAAAACAATGTATGTATTGGGCAGCAGCTTTCTCAAACTGCCTGAGGTCCCAGTGTTCATTGGTGGATGCAAAATGATGCTAAAGAAATGGAAGTATCACAGAAATCCAGTTGAAGCTTGTGTGCTGGATTCCAAGGCAGTTTTCTGGACAAGGCAGTTGTGGAGACCAGGTGACTTCCTGACTGCCCCCACCCATGGCATGGCAATTTGTGGATACTTTTTCTGGGACTTCATCATGACTCTTTCTAAATAATCCTCACTGCTTTGCTTTTTGTATTTTTAAATTTCTTCTTCTTCCAGCTGATTCCCTCCATATTTTCCTTTTCAACTTCGGAAGGGAGAGTCCAGCCTAGTTAATCTTGGACAAAGCTGTTTATACTTTTTCTACCAGACTGCTTCCTGGTCTGCAGGTGGCCTGTGGGCTGGCTTCCCGTGGTTCAAATGTTCACCCTGGGTCCAGTCATTGGCTGCCCCTTACCTAAGTAACAGCCCAGAGCACCAGTGCTTCTAAAAGTTTTGTAGTAAGTACAAAGTAGTCACAGGTGCATTCTTGCATATCTCCTACAATCAAAAATTCAAAACTTATGTTATTCAAGAATTGTTTTTGTGTTGGGGGGATGTTCGTGTGGAGGGTATGCTTGGAGCTTATATAATCATTGTAGTACATTCCTGCTTTAATGCTGCTCTTTATTTTCTCAGCAATTTTCTCTAATATTTTGTTGACTGTTCCTTTATAGTAGTTTTTTTTTCATTCTTCAGAGTTTTATTATATTTAACTCCTAAAGTTACTACTCAGGGTCACATTTATAACCTTGAGCATTAACATGACCACTTAGTAACATTGAGTGATACTGTTAGGGGTTATCAAGAAGATTTTACATTTATATTAATAGTAAGTGATAAAATAACAGGAATCACTGAAATCACTTGTAGAAATATGGTTCTGGCCGGGCGTGGTGGCTCATGCCTGTAATCCCAGCACTTTGGGAGGCTGAGGCGGATGGATGACTTGAGGTCAGGAGTTTGAGACCAACTTGGCCAACATGGTGAAACCCTGCCTCTACTAAAAATACAAAAAATTAGCCAGGTGTGGTGGCTAGTGCCTATAATCCTAGCTACTCAGGAGGCTGAGGCAGGAGAATCGCTTGAACCCAGGAGGCAGAGGTTGCAGTGAGCCAAGATCACGCTGTTGCACTCCAGCCTGGGCAACAAGAACGAAACTGTCTCAAAAAAAAAAAAAGAAAAAAGAAAAAGAAATATTATGCTTCTACGCATTGCTGAATAGCCAATATTTCTGTTTACCAGCTGAAGTGATGCTACAAAGTGGCAATAGAATAAACACAGTTTTCAGTTCACTAAGCCCATCAGCTTTGATGCTGTGTGATTCGTAGCAAAATTTTCAGGTCTCAATTCATATTCATATTTTGTGAATGAAATGAGACTTTAAGGCAGGTGTGGTGGCTCACACCTGTAATTGCAATACTTTGAGAGGCTGAGGTGGGAAGATTGCTTGAACCCAGAAGTTTGAGACCAGCCCGGGCAACAAACTGAGACTCCATCTCTACAAAAAATTACAAAATTAGCAAGGCATGGTGGCACACATTTGTAGTCACAGCTATTTGGGAGACGAGGGCAGGAGGATCCCTTGAGCCCGTGGTTTGAAGTTATAGTGAGCTGACTGTGCCACTGCACTCCAGCCTAGGCAACAGAGCAAGACCCTGTTCTCCCCCACCTCCCAAAAAATGAGACTTCAGTATTTTTTATACAGTTGTATGTCAAATCCACCTAAGTCAACCTATACTAAGATGCAAACACAGGGTAAATATGTGCGGGAGTTATAGGTCAGTGGCTTGGAGTGTTGGAGTGGCCCAATAAGTTCTCTGTCTTATTGGTAACTGACAACTACATTTTAAAATAATAGAATATTTTGAAGAAAAGCAGTCGTAGGCTGGGTCCGGTGACTCACGCCTGTAATCCTAGCACTTTGGGAGGCCAAGGCGGGTGGATCACCTGAGGTCAGGAGTCTGAGACCAACCTGGCCAACATGGCAAAACCCCATCTCTACTAAAAATACAAGAATTAGTTGGGTGTGGTGGTGTGTGCCTATAATCCCAGCTACTTGTGAAGCCGAGGCAGGAGAATCGCTTGAACCTGGGAGGTGGGGGTTGCAATGAGCCAAGATTGTGCCACTGCACCCCAGCCTGGGCAACAGAGTGAGATTGTCTCAAAAAAAAAAAAAAAAAATTTCGGAACTCACAAACGTAACTAGGAATTCAGAACTGCTGAGGCAAAATGTCATTGAAAAACCCCATTACTCTTTTTTTTTTTTTTTTTGCGGCGGAGTCTCATTGTGTCGCCCAGGCTGGAGTGCAGTGGCTCGATCTCGGCTCACTGCAAGCTCTGCCTCCTGGATTCACGCCATTCTCCTGCCTCAGCCTCCCGAGTAGCTGGGACCACAGGCGCCCGCCACCACGCCTGGCTAATTTTTTGTATTTTTAGTAGAGGCAGGGTTTCACCGTGTTAGCCAGGATGGTCTCGATCTCCTGACCTCATGATCTGCCTGCCTCGGCCTTCCAAAGTGCTGGAATTACAGGCGTGAGCTACTGTGCCTGGCCCCAACTCTTTTTTTTTTTTTAAGACGGTGTCTTGCTCTGTCGCCCAGGCTGGAGTGCAGTGGCTCGATCTCGGCTCACTGCAAGCTCCGTCTCCCAGGTTCACGCCATTCTCCTGCCTCAGCGTCTGGAGTAGCTGGGACTACAGGTGCCCGCCACCATGCCTGGCTAATTTTTTGTATTTTTAGTAGAGATGGGGTTTCACTGTGTTAGCCAGGATGGTCTCGATCTCCTGACCTCGTGATCCACCCTCCTCGGCCTCCCATAGTGCTGGGATTATAGGCGTGAGCCAGCGCACCCGGCCAAAAAATCCCATTACTCTTTATCTGTAGACATGTTACCATTTGGTATTGGTACCAGTAGACAAATAGAAGACTACTGAATGGGATTCTTTTTTTTTTTTTTTTTTTTTACTGTAGCTTTTTTCTCCTTTGCCTTTTGTACCTCTTCCTTACAGACTAGATCTGCAATGTCCAATACGGTTGCCACTAGCCATATGTGGCTGTTAAGCACTTGAAATATGACTAGTCCAAATTGAGATATGCTGTAAGTGGATTTTGAAGACATAGTACGATAAAAATAATGTAAAATATCAATAATTTCTTATATTGATAACGTTGAAATGATAATATTTTGGACATATTGTGTTAAACAAAATAATTACTATTAATTTCACCTGTTTTAATTTTTTTCAATTGGTTACTAGAGATTTTTTGTTTTATTTTATTATTATATTTATTTATGTATTTTGAGATGGAGTCTTACTCTCTTGCCCAGGGTGGAGTGCAGTGGTGTGATCTTGGCTGACTGCAACCTCCACCTCCTGGGTTCAAATGATTCTCTTGCCTGAGCCTCCCGAATAGCTGGGATTACAGGCATGCACCACCACACCCAGCTAATTTTTGTATTTTTAGTAGAGATGAGGTTTCGTCATGTTGACCAGGCTGGTCTCGAACTCCTGACCTCCAGTGATCAACCCACCTCAGCCTCCAAAAATGCTGGGATTACAGGTGTGAGCCAACATGCCTTTTTTTTTTTTTTTTTTTTGAGACGGCATCTCGCTCTGTCACCCAGACTGGAGTGCAGTGGCGCGATCTCAGCTCACTACAACCTCCACTGCTCAGTTCAAGCAATTCTTCCGCTCAGCCTCCCGAGTAGCTGAGACTGCAGGCACACGCCACCATGCCTGGCTAATTTTTTGTATTTTTAGTAGAGACAGGGTTTTACCATGCTGGCCAGGCTGGTCTTGAACTCCTGATATTGTGATCCGCCCACTTGGCCTCCCAAAGTGCTGGGACCACAGGTGTGAGCCACCATGCCCGACCCCTATTTTATTTATTTATTTATTTTTTGAGACTGAGTTTTGCTCTGTCGCTTAGGCTGGAGTGCAATGGTGCAGTGTTGGTTCAAGTTATCCTCCTGCCTTGATGTTCCAAAGTCCTGGGATTATAGGTGTGAACCAATTTGCCTGGCCGGAATTCTTTTTTTTTTTTTTTTTTTCTTTGAGATGGAGTCTCACTCTGTCACCAGGCTGGAGTGCAGTGACATGATCTCAGCTCACTGTGACCTCCGTCTCCTGGGTTCAGCGGATTGTCGTGCTTCAGCCTCACGAGTAGCTGGGACTACAGGCACATGCTACCATGCACAGCTGACGTTTGTATTTTCAGTAGAGAGGGGGTTTCACCATGTTGGCTAGGATGGTCTTGATCTCTTGACCTCGTGATCCGCCCGCCTCAGCCTCCCAAAGTGCTGGGATTACAGGTGTGAGCCACGGCACCTGGCCACAGTATGTCCTTTATAGACAGGCAGATAGGCCCTATGTATCTTGCACAACGTTACATGGTGAGTTTATGGCAGAGCTAAGGTTATGTCTTTTTGTTTGTTTGTTTTTTTTTGAGACGGAGTCTCACTCTATTATTGCCCAGGCTGGAGTGCAGGGGCATGATCTCGGCTCACTGCAAGCTCTGCCTCCCGGGTTCATGCTTCTCCTGCCTCAGCATCCTGAGTAGCTGGGACTGCAGGCGCCCACCACCACACCTGGCTAATTTTTTGTATTTTTAGTAGAGACAGGGTTTCACCGTGTTAGCCAGGATGGTCTCGATCTCCTGACCTCGTGATCTGCCTGCCTCGGCCTCCCAGAGTGCTGGGAGCCACTGTGTGAGCCACCGCGCCCGGCCAAGGTTATGTCTTAATTCTCAGAACATACATTAAGTTTAAATACCAGTGAAGTCATTTTCTATACATGGTTTTTAGAAGCTGATTAGTATTTCACTGGTGTTAGCTTCAAAATTGCCCTTGAGAGTTTTCCCTTGTGATGACATATCAGATTGCTGTTTCTTTGACAGAGACTGCACATATTTCATGCTGCATAACCCTGAAACACCTGTTATAGTTTTGGTCTTTTAATTTAGCTTTTGAGTTTTGGATTCTGTCCATTTTTTCCCCTAGAACATCTGTAGAATCAGCTATTGCTTTCTATTCCACAGTCATTATCCTAGGTTTGTTTTTATCACTTCTTTCCTGCATATTTATGATTATACAAACTTCTTTTGGGCTCCCTACCTCATTTGTCTTTTCAGTCTGTTCCCCGCTATTACTGTAGTTCTCGTTCTAAAACGCAGATAGCCAGGCATGGTGGCACGCACCTGTAGTCCCAGCCGTTCGGGAGGCTGAGACACAAGAATTGCTTCAACTTGTGAGGCGGAGGTTACGGTGGCCTGAGATTGCACCACTGCACTCCAGTGTGGGCAACAGAACGAGACCCTGTCTTGAAAAAAATTAATTAATTAACTAATTAAAATAAAACACAGAGGTTATCTTGGCTTGTCCCTTACTTAAAATATTGTAATACCTTCCTTTGGCTTTCATTGTCTAGGCTTGCTGTTCAGGGTAGTATTTACTGCTTTTCACAAACTTGGTCCTACACTTTCATTTTCATGAAACTCATTCTATTATGTAAACATAATACTCTCATGTTGTTTCCACTTCTTCTAGATACACTCCAAACCTTTGACCATACTATTCCTTCTGCCTGGACAGCACTCCCCAGTCCTCTTCTTCAGTCTTCAAATTTCACCCCTAGACAGCTTGCCCTAACCTACATCTCCCTACTTTTGCATTTTGCCCTGTTAGATCTTTTCATAGACTCCTGTGATAACAATTATTATATTCTATTATAATCCTTCATTAATAGCACAGTTTTACTAGCTAGACTGAGAGCCCTACAAAGGCAGGAACAGTATTTTATTTATCATTTTAGAAAGTAGGTGTTTTGCCAATTGTTTATTAAACATTTATTATTTTAGAATGTTGTGATAGGAAGTGGTAGGGAGTTATGATGGAGGGATAGGTATAAAGGGTAGTTAATTGGAAATAGAATAAGAAGGTAGTAGATGCAAAGGAGGTTCCAAATAGAAAAAAAAAACACATTTATTTGGGAATTGAGAAGGTAAATGTTAGCCTAGATTGGAGATAAAGATCTTTGCAAGGAAACATTTCCAATAAAAGGGGAGGGAATCCTATCACACCCAAATACTCTATGCATTGAGATAAAAGCCAGAATGGCTTTTTGACTGTGTCTCCCTGGCCTTTTATTTTTCCAACTACTGTATACTGTAGGTCATTGCTATTTTTGTAGTTTTCTTTCCCGAGGTTCCTTTTGTTATTTGGGTGTTTGTACAGGTATTCATCTTACTGTACTTTGTGAGAATGCCTTTAAGAGAGGTCTGTTTTGAGTAATTAGATACTAGTGGAAATAATTCTGTTGGACACTGCCCTTACTTATAATTCTCTTAGCGTGCCAAATGCTAGTGACTTCAGCTGGCTTAGAAATAAGAAACCTTGCTGTTGTCACCCATGTCCCCACCCCGCAGGCGCACATTCAGAGACCTCAGTAGTTCTCCCTAAACTGAATTTTCTGACCCTTATTTTACTACCCTAAGTTCTTAAAGTCTCCACTATAGACATTAAGAATGGGAGCAAAAACAAGTACATTTTTGGAAAAAATGTCCAATACTCATCATTGGTTAGGAATTCAACATTGTTTCGTTGGCTTAACTAAATTAGATGCGAAATTCCTGGTATATGTTTCATACCAGAATTGAAGCTCCTAATAAATTGGCCTAGGAGGAAGCAATAGAATAACAGAAAAGATTCAGATATGAGTCTCTCTGGGTTATTTGCTGCTGCTACCTAGTATGAAGGTGTGAGCAGCTGGGCTTAGTTTGGCAGATGTGGAAAGGTGGTAAGCACTTTCATTTCATAGTGCTGTTAGAAAGGAGGGGAAGAGAATAGGAGGAAGAGTCCTTTTCTCTTAATTTGGAGTCTTTCGTCAATTGAAATCTGCCTTTACAAATCATATAAAGCTTCATGCCAATTCTACTAAAATAAGACTCTACACTTGTGTATGTATTTAAAAAACACTGGGCTGGGCACGGTGGCCCACACCTGTAATCCAGACACTTTGGGAGGCTGAGGCAGGAGGATTGCTTGAGGCCAGGAATTCAAGACCAGCCTAGACAACATGACAAGACTCCATTTCTACAATTTTTTTTTTTAAAACAAGCTGAGTGTGGTGGTACACACCTGTTGTCCTAACTACATGGGAGGCTCAGGCAAGAGGATCACTTGAGCCCAGGAGTTGGAGGGTGCAGTGAGCTGTGATTGTGCGACTGTACTATAGCCTGAGTGACAGAGTGAGACCCCGTCTCTAAAATAAATAAAAATAAAAAATACTGAATGGAAATAGACCAAGAAGTTAACAATGATTTTCCCTGGATGGTGGAATTATAACACACTTAAGCTTTTTTTTTTTCTTTTTCTTTTTTTTTTTTTTTGAGACAGGGTCTCATTTGTTACCCAGGCTGGATGGCAGTGGCACAGTCTTGGCTCACTGCAGCCTCAACCTCCTGGGTTCAAGCAGTCCTCCTGCTTGATGACAGCCTGGGATGACAGGCACGCACCACCGTGCCCAGCTAATTTTTATATTTTTTTTGTAGAGATAGGGTTTTGCCATGTTGCCCAGGCTGGTTTCCAACTCCTGGGCTCAAGTGATCCACCTGCTTCAATCTTTCAAAAGTGCTGGGATTACAGATGTGAGCTACCGTGCCTGGTAGAACTTTTTGTTCTTCACTGTGGTATCCAGACTCCTCCAGAGTACATGTGTTGCTGTTACAATACATGAAAAAAAAAATGAAGTTATTAAAATAATAGTTGATTTTTAAAGAGTTCATAGAGGCTCTTCTGTTTTCATGAGCAATAAACAGAAACTGATCTTTTTGAGACAGGATCTCATTGTGATGCCCAAGCTGGAGTGCAGTGGGGCGATCATAGCTTACTGCAGCCTTGACCTCCCAGGCACAGGTGATCCTCCCACCTCAGCCTCCCAAGTAGCTGGGACCACAAGTACATACCACCACACTCAGCTATTTTTTTATCTTTTGCAGAGATGGGGTTCCCCCCATGTTTCCCATGCTGGTCTCAAACTCCTGGGTTCACACGATCCTCCCACCTTGGCCTCCTAAAGTGTTGGAATTGTAGGCATGAACCACTGCACTTGGCCTAAGAAATTTTTTGTTCTAATAATATTTGATTTCCATTTCTTATAGTTTTATTAAGATATATTTCACATACTAGCTGGGCACAGTGGTACATGCCTGTAGTCCCAGCTATTCAGGAAGCTGAGACGGAGGATTCCTTGAACCCAAGAACTTGAGTCTAGTGTGGACAACATAGCAAGACTCCAGTCTCTTAAAACGAAACAAGAAAAAGATACATTTTACATCCTTTTTTTTTTAAGTTTTTGAGACAGGGTCTTGCTTTGTCACTGTAATTTTTTCTATTTTATTTCTGTATTACTTTTTTGTTTATTAAGACAGGTGTCAGCTGGGCGCGGTGACTCATGCCTGTAATCCCTGCACTTTGGGAGGCCAAGGCAGGCGGATCACGAGGTCAGGAGTTCAAGACCATCCTGGCTAACACGGTGAAACCCCGTCTCTACTAAAAACACAAAAAAAAATTAGCCCAGCGTGGTGGCGGGCGCCTGTAGTCCCAGCTACTCAGGAGGCTGAGGCAGGAGAATGGCGTGAACCTGGGAGGCGGAGCTTGCAGTGAGCCGAGATCGCACCACCGCACTCCAGCCTGGGGAACAGAGTGAGACTCCGTCTCAAAAAAAAAAAAAGACAGGTGTCTCACTCTGTCACCCAGGATGCATTGCAGTGGCACAAATACAGCTCGCTGCAGCCTAACCTCCTGGACTCGAGCGATCCTCTCACCTCAGTCCTCTGAGTAGCTGGAACTACAGGCAGGTGCCACCATGCACAGCTGATGTTTTTGCATTTTTGTAGAAATGGGGTTTCGCCATTTGCCCAGGCTAGTCTCGAACTCCTGATCTCAAACAATCTGCCTTCCTTGGCCTCCAAAAGTGCTGGGATTATAGGCTTGAGCCACTGTGCCCAGCCTACATACTATTTATTTATTTATTTGTTTGTTTAAAATGGAGTTTTGCTCTTATTGCCCAGGCTGGAGTGCAATGGCACAATCTTGGCTCACTGCAACCTCTGCCTCCTGTGTTCAAGTGATTCTCCTGCCTCAGCCTCCCAAGTAGCTGGGATTACAGGCATTCGCCACCACACCTGGCTAATTTTTTTTTTTTTTTTTGAGACGGAGTCTCGCTCTGTTTCCCAGGCTGGAGTGCAGTGGCGTGATCTTGGCTTACTGCTTCTTCTGCCTCCCGGGTTCAAGCGATTCTTCTGCCTCCCGGGTTCAAGAGATTCTTCTGCCTCCCGGGTTCAAGCGATTCTCCTGCCGCAGCCTCCCCAGTAGCTGGAATTACAAGCACATGCCACAGCGCCTGGCTAATTTTTATAATTTTTAGTAGAGATAGGGTTTCGCTGTGTTGGCCAGGCTGGTCTCGAACTCCTGACCTCAGGTGGATCCACCCACCTCGGCCTCCCAGAGTGCTGGAATTACAGTCATAAGCCAATGCACCCAGCCCTAATTTTGTATTTTTAGTAGAGACGGGGTTTCACTGTGTTTGTCAGGCTGGTCTCGAACTTGACCTCAGGTGATCCACCCACCTCGGCCTCCCAAAGTGCTGAGATTACAGGTCTGAGCCACCACGCCCGGCACAGCCTACACACTTTAAATTTACCCATTTAGAGTGTACAGCTGAGTGGTTTTTAGTAAATTCAAAAAATTGAACAATTATCACAATCTTAATTTTAGAACTTTAAAAATACCCCTGAAAAGAAAAATTTCTCGTAATTCTGTTCATATATTTTAGTGGTATGAATCCTTTTATAAATCTTGTGACATTTTCAGGGTGAACCTAGCACTGTGAGTTATGAAGGCATATAAGACACAGTTCTTGACTTCAAGTAGCTGATAGACTAATAGGGAAGAAAAGGAAATATAAATGTCTCTACAGCAAGACAGTTGATTCAAGTTTCACACCAGTGATACAAGCTAAATATCACAGGTTTGCTGAGGAATTGAAGAATCATCTGTGTTTGGAATGATGACAACAGGCCTCATGGAAGTAGGGAGATGGAATTTTCTAGCCAGAAAAGATGTGGAATTATATTATTCTTTGTATAGGCACTTTTCAGTCTATAATAAACATTTTCTTTTTGCCCATTGGGAATTATGCCTACTTTTTTTTTTTTTTTTTGAGACGGATTCTCGCTCTGTCTCCAGGCTGGAGTGCAGTGGCACAATCTCGGCTGTCTGTAACCTCCGCCTCCCAGGTTCAAGCGATTCTCCTGCCTCAGCCTCCCGAGTAGCTGAGACTATAGGCACGCGCACCACCATGCCCAGCTAATTTTTGTATTTTTAGTAGAGATGAGGTTTCACCATGTTAGCCAGGATGGTCTCAATCTCTTGACCTTGTGACCCGCCCACCTCGGCCTCACAAAGTTCTGGGATTACAGGTGTGAGCCACTGCGCCTGGCCTATGCATACTTTTATACAAATATTTTATCAACAGATCTACCTTTATTCAGAAAATTATGGTCTGCAACATTTAATGAACATACAGTATGGGGATGACAAAATAAATAGCTTGTAATTTAACAATTACACTGAGATCTCTACTGCTTGTTTTTTAGTTGATTTATATTACAAGGAAAAGTCAAAGTCTTTCTATATTCTTGTCGTCTAATGCAGGGTACTTCTCAATTCCTCCACCATTATTCTAGCCTCTGTATCTCCTCCTTTCTCTGCCTTTACCATTCTGGGATGTGTGTAATTGTAGTAGGTCATTACCCAGAATTATATGCCATGTGTGACAGTCTACAGAGATAGGATGTTGCAACACTGTCACCACATGGCTCACAGAGTAGAAAGTCATTCTTCAATTTTTATGATACCTTAATTTCTACTTTAAAAAGCCTTTAAAAATCAGCATTTGGATTTTTATGTTATTACATCCCAGAAAAATGATCTTCTAGTGAATATAAGTACAGAATAGTAGTATCATATGGATTGTAATGTTTCCTCTAGGTGACTGAAATGACCTACCCCTTTCTCATTGCTTTTGAAATTGAAAACACTTTTGACATTGTTTTTGGGACACAGGTTCTAAAAAAAGGCAGGTAGACGGATCACTTGAGTATATCAAGGAATACCTGCATCCGGTGAAGATGCTACTTAGGTTGTTTTTCTAGAGTAGGAATAGATCTGTGAGCTCCAGCTGTGTATTTCTGTGACTGTCCTTTTGACTACTGTACTTTCAGAGTCACTGACTTCAACCATGCAATGGAATTAACCTGACCGACTCGGGGTGAAAGAGTCCTAATAAAGTGATGACCTGAGATTGGAAACCCACATAACAGTTTTGTCTTTTTAATTCTGAAAATCATAATTTATCTGTTTTATTTCTGTATTATTGATTGATTGATTGATTGATTGAGACAGGTCTCACTCTGCCACCACCCAGGCTGGAGTGCAATGGTGCAATCACAGCTTACTGCAGCCTTGACCTCCCCGGGCTCAGGTGATCCTCCCACCTCAGCTTCCCAAGTACCTGGGAACCATAGATGCACCACTACACCTGGCTAACTTTGTAATATTTTTTTGTATAGAGACAGGGTTTTGCCGTGTTGCCCAGGCTGCTCTTGAACTCCTGGGCTCAAATGATCCGCCTACCTCTGCCTCCCCATGTGCTAAGATTACTGGCATGAGCCGCTGTGCCTGGCTTAAGTAATTTAAATAATACTATTTGTTTTATTTAGATTGTTTTACAAGGACATGCTACAAGAGTAACTGCTAAATCTCAACAGAGTGGAGAGAAGGCATTTCGATGTGAATATGATGGATGTGGAAAATTATATACAACAGCTCATCATCTCAAGGTATATATAAAAGAAATGTTCTATCTAGTTATGAGAATACCTAGGATATTAAATACTAAGATCATATTTTTGTGTAATTCAAATGCCACTGTTTTCTCCCAGTTATCAAGATACTGGCACTTGGTCACACTCATACACAGACATGTAAAAACCTGTGCAGACTTTAGAGACTGTTAATTTTTTGAGGGCTTGGACTGTGTTTTTTTCATCTCTGTATTCCTAATGTCCAGGATACTACCTGGCACATGGTAGGTACTCTACATATTTGAATATATGTTGTGAAGTATGAAATCCATTTAATTATATGAGAGATATGTGTGTAATCACACATCTCTGTTAATTCACTGAAATCTAGCAAAAGTTGGTGTTAATTTGGCTTTTAAATATTTGGGCTAAGGCCGGGCGTGGTGGCTCATGCCTGTAATCCCAGTACTTTGGGAGGCCGAGGCGGGTGGATCACCTGAGGTCAGGAGTTCGAGAACAGCCTGACCAACATGGTGAAACTCTGTCTACTAAAAATACAAAATTAGCCGGGCGCAGTGGCAGGTGCCTGTAATCCCAGCTACTCGGGAGGCTGAGACAGGAGAATTGCTTGAACCCGGGAGGCGGAGGTTGCAGTGAATCAAGATTGCACCACTGCACTCCAGCCTGGGCAACAGAGCGAAACTCCATCTCAATAAATAAATAAATAAATATTTGGGCTAAGTATTTTTATTTCAGTTGCTGCTATACATAACAGAACATACCATGACTCAATAATAGCTAAGATTTGTTAAAGAACTTTCAATGTGTCACGAAGTATGCACTTAGCATATCTGGAGTAGTGGCCCTGGGGCCCATCTTCACTATTTATCAGTAACCTTGGCATGTTAGTTGACCTCTTAGTACTTCATTTTCCTCATCTATAAAATTGGATCCTAAGAGTTATCTCCCTCTCAGAGTGGTTGTAAAAATTAAATAAGTTAATACCATACACGTAAAGTACTAAAAAGAGTGGCCTGATGTGGTAAATGTTCAGTAAATGTTAGCCATTGTCATTGTTACTCATTTGTCATGGCAACCCTCTATGGTAGATACTATTGTGTCCCCACTTTTCAGAGAGGCCTTTGAGGCTCAGAGAAGGCAAGTGCCCATGGCCACACCACTAGGCAGTGGTGGATCCTTGCCTCAGATCCAGGCCCCTCTAGCAGTAGCCTCCACACTCTTAACCTTACGTTGTGTAGTCTCTCCCAGCCCCCTGCTTCTAGTTTCTCATCATGTGTATGTTTCATGCAGACATCTTTGACCACTCGAGAAAGCTCAGACCTCAAACGTTCCTGTTCCCTACTTAAAATATTAGTAACTACCTCTTAATATTTAACATTTAGGTCTATATTGAGAACTATTGGGCTATTGTTTTTGTGAAGTTATCTTTTTTATAAGAAAAAAGCATACAACAAAATCATTTAGCAGTGTGGGAAAAAGTAGGTCTGTGTTGCAACCATCTTCCTGAGGAATACGTAAAGGAAATAGAATCATGCCTGCATTTTAATCACAGGTCCATGAGAGGTCACACACAGGAGATCGGCCTTATCAGTGTGAGCATGCAGGCTGTGGGAAGGCATTTGCAACAGGTACAAGTATGAATTTTGTTTTTTTTCTTGATTCCAATTAGAGGTCAAGTAGAGACAGGCTAGTGGAAGGAACTGACCCCTTGGCTGTGTCTGAATCTGCAGAAGCACATGATCAGTTTTTCAGTCTCTCTCATAACTGCCTTTCGTCCTGCTTGCTCTAGACCCCTCTCTGTTCTTTTCTTCACTGACCTGTCTCTGCCTGCTGTGTTTTCTTTTTCTTTCTTTTTTTTGAGACAGTTTCACTCTGTCACTCAGGTTTGGGTGACAGGATCTTGGCTCACTGCAACCTCCGCCTCCCAGGTTCAAGCAATTCTAGTGCCTCAGCCTCCCGAGTAGCTGGGATTACAGGCGCTCGCCACCATGCCCGGCTCATATTTTGTATTTTTAGTAGAGATGAGGTTTCACTATGTTGGCCAGGCTGGTCTCAAACTCCTGGTCTCAAGTAATCCGTCCGCCTCGGCCTCCCAAAATGCTGGGATTACAGGTGTGAGCCACTGCACCTGGCCTGCCTGCTGTGTTTGATACTTTTCACTCCTCCACATTCTGTTTATTTTAGCGGGAAAATAAAAGCCAAGCTTTAAAGGCTGTCATAGACTCTAACATCAGGACAGGCCTTAGCAATGGGATGAGGCCTTTGCATCCAGCAGGGCTGGGACTGGCACCAGGCCTGCTGACTTCCATTCTTCATTCCATGTCTTGATTCCACTTTGAGCTCTTGGGGTATGAGAACAGCTGATAAAACTGAGGCACTTTAGAAAAGAAACACACAACCTCTTTTAGACAGAAATGAAACTATTGAATTTTCAGCATGGCATTCCTGAGCTATGATACTTTTGTACATTTTTTTGTTTGTTTTTGAGACGGAATCTCACTCTGTTGCCCAGCCTGGAGTGCAGTGACGTGATCTCGGTTCCCTGCAACCTCTGCTTCTGGGTTCAAGCGATTCTCCTGTCTCAGCCTCCTGAGTAGCTGGGACTACAGGCATGCATCACCACACCCGGATAATTTTTTGTATTTTTAGTAGAGATGGGATTTTACCATGTTGGCCAGGCTGAGCTCGAACTCCTGACTTCGGGTGACCCGCCCGCCTTGGCCTTCCAAAGTGCTGGGGGTACAGGCGTGAGCCACCGTGCCTGGCCCTTTTGTACATTTTAAATAGTTATTCTGTGTATTTGCCTGATATTTTATACTTGGTATTGACTATATTTTTCAGTAGCTTAATCTCAGTGTGCATATTTAGAGCAGTATTGTGTAATTAAATTTCTTTTAATTTTTTCTTAAAGGTTATGGATTAAAAAGTCATGTCAGAACTCATACAGGAGAAAAGCCATATCGGTGTTCGGAAGATAATTGTACTAAATCTTTCAAAACTTCAGGAGATCTACAGAAACACATCAGAACTCATACAGGTACTAGTGGAAACAGAGTGTCAAAATCTTTTTTTTTTTTTTTTTGAGACAGAGTCTCGCTCTGTCGCCCAGGGTGGAGTGCAGTGGTGCAATCTTTGCTAACTGCAAGCTCCGCCTCCCGGGTTCACGCCATTCTCCTGCCTCAGCTTCCCGAGTAGCTGGGATTACAGGCACCCACCACCACGCCCGGCTAATTTTTTGTATTTTTAGTAGAGACGGGGTTTCACTGTGTTAGCCAGGATGGTCTCGATCTCCTGACCTTGTGATCCGCCTGCCTCTGCCTCCCAAAGTGCTGGGATTACAGGCATGAGCCAGTGCGCCCGGCCTAGGCCAAGTTAATCTGCAGGGACGGGACTTGAGGAAGGAGTCTCTGGTAGAGTTTCAGGAAGTCAATATCAAGGGCTTCTCTTAAAACCCTGAAATTCCATATGACTTGCTGTATGTGCATGTCTGCTGCTTTTCAGGGTGAGGGCTTATAGCTCTGTTAGATTCTTAGAAGGGTCCATGTCCCAGAAAAGATTAACAGTGGCCCTAGACCACGAGCTCTCTCAGGTTTTAGTTGTCTGGGCAACAAGTTTATTTACCTAGGATTACACATCTAATTAGTAGCCGAGCTGAGACAGAACCTAAGGCACCCAGTTGTTTCTCCTGCATTAAGTAGCTGCTAAAGAAAGTGTCTGAACCCCAACAGGCCCATAGCAAGAAAGATTCATTACTTTTTGTGATCATTTCTCCTTCTCTCTAAATTTTATCTTCTTTTCCTAAACAGTATGTTATTCTTATCTCCTCGACCATCTCCTCTCCTCCTTATATTTGATTACTTGTGGAGTTGGTATTAATAAGATAAATGTTTGCTTTGGATTGGAGCTAAAAAAAAGTTCAGCAGCTGTTGATAAGAGATGCTATTATAAGCTGTTGACTAAATAATACAGCATTAAGATAATTTAGTTTGGGATTTTATTATAGATGTTTTAAACGTGGTATGATAACTATGTCCCCATGTATGGAAATATCTGAAATAGTTTAGCTAATTTCCATGTAGGATTCTTGCAGCTATTAATGTTTAACCTGCAGCTTAACTATGACCCCAGATTGGCTTTACTTTACAACATTGAGGAACAGAGCTGTAGGTCTCTACTTCCATCTCATTCATGCACTTTTTATTTATTGTATCAGAGGCGAGTATTTCCAAGCTCCCATAAATTCTACTTGAATTTGGAAATAAAACCAACTTGTTATATAAAAGCTATATCAAACCAATAATCTAGTTTTATAAATATTGATTAAAAAACATCAGAATTGTGATTTATTTCATAGTATTCATTTGTCAAACCACATGTTCATATAACAGCTTTAAAATCATGATATTTTCATTGGTATAGTGTGGGATTGAGTAAGGGACATAGGGACTTCTGTAACAAATACAGAAGATTACAGTGCAAAAACAAAGCAGGATGTTACAGAATCAGAGTAGTAATACAGTGAAAATTATCCTAGAACAGTTGATTCCCTGTCATAGCATGTCAGAGCTGGGAAGACTTTAGAGGTCATCTAGATCCAAGAGAAAAGACTTGCCCAAGATAAACTCTTTATTCTCCTTAGGCTGACATAATGAATAAAACTTACTAAAGATAGGATCAAAGATTCCTGCTCCTTTTAAAATGATTTCATACTTAAGGGGAGAAATCTTTCGGAACGGTTTCCACCAATAGAGAAATCATAATTTCATTTGACCAAAAGAAAAACAACAAACTAGCCAGGCGTGGTGGCATGTGCCTGTGGTCGCAGCTACCCGGGAGGCTGAGGTGTGAGGATTGCTTGAGGGCAGGAGTTCGAGGCTGCAGTGTGCAACCATCGTGCCTGTGAAGAGCCACTGCATTCCAGCCTGAGCAACATAGTGAGACTCATCTCTTAAAAAATTTAACAAACTTACTATATATAGATAAATATCTGTATCTGTCTACATAAAGAGATTTTTTTTCCCCTTCCCCAGAAGTTGTTTGCCTAATTTGAGCTCATCCTAGAAAAGGGTACATGAGAATCAAAAGCAAAGGCTACTTCTTGCTTGACAGTTTAAAGGCCTTTCATATTCCAAGATTGTATAAAGCAAATATGAAGGAAAGAAACATAATTGGTAAAGCAGATTTTTTTTTTTTTTTGAGACAGTGTCTCACTTCAGTGCCCAGGGTGGTGTGCAGTGGCACAGTCACAGCTCACTACAGCCTTGACTTCTCGTGCTCATGTGATCCCCCCATCTCACCCTCCCGAGTAGCTGTGACTTACCAGTGTGCACCACTACACCCAGCTAATTTTTTGTATTTTTTTTGTAGAGACGGGGTTTCGCCATGTTGCCCAGGCTGGTCTTGAACTCCTGAGCTCAAGTGATCCGCCTGCCTTAGCCTCTCAAAGTGCTGGGATTACAGGCATGTGCTACTGTGCCTGGCCAGACTTTTTATAAGCTTAGATTATGAGGGTAGTAGTAGTATGTCCAGCAGGTATTTTTGACATACGTGCTGGGCACTAGATTTTCTTTTTTCTTTTTGGTTCAATAACACAAGTATGTATTGAACACCTACTATTTCCTGACACAGTTAATATTAGGCATTATCTTGTTGAACTTTAGTTAAAACACCATTTTTTTTTCTCTTGAGATGGAGTCTCGCTCTGTCGCTGAGGCTGGAGTGCAACGGTGCAATCTCGGCTCACTGCAACCTCCGCCTCTTGAGTTCAAGCGATTCTCCTGCCTCAGCCTCTCGAGTAGCTGGGATTACAGGCGCCCGGCACCACGCCCAGCTAATTTTTTGTATTTTTAATAGAGAAAGGGTTTCACCATGTTGGCCAGGCTGGTCAAAACACCATATTTTTAAAGAGCAAAAATCATTTTCCTGCAAGATATTGTAGAATAAATCAAGTAGGATACAAGCTTTTAGGGAATTCTGGGTTTGTTCTAATTTAATTCATGTTCCTGACTGTACTTTTCTTTTATATTTCTTATGTTTTTCTCTCTGCTTTTCTCAGCTCATTTTTTGCCTACCTGGATGATTCCATCTTGGAGAGCTATGTAATCAGTGATTAGTTTTGAATACCATTCCCAGTTTCTTATGTAGATTTAAGTTTGGAGTGGAAGATGCTATTTCCCCAACCCCCCCCCGCCCCAAAAATGCCTGAAAGGGAAGCTCAGCACAAGAAGGCTAGAGTCTTGAGCATAATCCTAGGCAGGATTGAAGGATAAGACATTTTAATCCTCTATATATTTTTGCACCATTTAATGTATTACCCTTTATATTTGCAGGAGAAAGGCCCTTTAAGTGTCCCTTCGAAGGCTGTGGTCGGTCCTTTACAACATCAAATATCAGAAAAGTGCACGTTAGGACACACACAGGAGAAAGACCTTATTACTGCACAGAGCCAGGATGTGGGAGGGCATTTGCCAGTGCAACAAATTATAAAAACCACGTGAGGATACACACAGGTAACAATCTCTGATCTTTTGGTCTTTTATCTTTCAAGGCTCAGTTTAACTCCTGCCTTTTCCAGAAACCATTTCCAACTAATCTCTTCCCTCCTTTCTATCACTTGGCATGGTGGAAAGAGATTAAGCAACTTGAAAAAGTTTCACCTTAACAGTCATACATTCATTTATTCAGCAAACAGTTATTGAGTATCTCCTGCCAGGCATCAAACATAGAAAGAGAGATAAGACATTGTCAAGGGCAGGCTACTTGGGAAGAGATAGTAGACATACAACTGCTGCAGTGTCTCCCATTATATGGACAAGATGCTGTGGGAGCAGAGAGGGGAGCAGTCACTTCTACAGGAATGGGAGAAGCATTTTGGGAAGGCTTTCTGGGAGAAATTCGGCATACAGACTCAATCCTGAAGTTTGCCACGTAAGAGAGAAGGGTATTCCTGGCAGGGGAAATGTCATGGGGAAAGGCACAAAGGTATGAAAAAGCGTGATACTCAGTGGTTCCATATGACAGGAGCATTAAGTACATGTAGAAGATTTGTACAAGGTGAGTTCTGAGAGGTAGCCAGAGGCCTTGTGTGTTGTGCTGTCAAAGTTAAGGTACTTCTTAAACTGGACTTTGTGAAGCTTGTGAGGGGGAGGGGTGGTCTATGGATATATTCTTTTTTTTTTTTTTTTTTTTGAGATGGAGTTTCGCTCTTGTTGCCTAGGCTGGAGTGCAGTGGCGCGATCTCGGCTCACTGCAACCTCCGCCTCCCAGGTTCAAGCAATTCTCCCGCCTCAGCCTCCCTAGTAACTGGGATTACAGGCAAGTGCCACCATGCCCAGTTAATTTTGTATTTTTAGTAGAGACGGGGTTTCTCCATGTTGGTCAGGCTAGTCTCAAACTCCCAACCTCAAGTTATCTGCCCGCCTCGGCCTCCCAAAGTGCTGGGAATCCAGGTGTGAGCCATCGCGCCTGGCCATATTCTTTTTTTTTTTTTTTTTTTTTTGTAAACTGCTTTATTGAAATATAATTCACATACTATACAATTCATCCATTTAAAGTATATGGGCCGGGCGCGGTGGCTCACGCCTGTAATCCCAGCACTTTGGGAGGCCGAGGTGAGCGGATCACGAGGTCAGGATATCGAGACCATCCTTGGCTAACATGGTGAAACCCCATGTCTACTAAAAATAGAAAAAATTAGCCGGGCATGGTGGCGGGTGCCTATAGTCCCAGCTACTCCAGAGGCTGAGGCAGGAGAACAGCATGAACCCGGGAGGCAGAGCTTGCAGTGAGTTGAGATCGCACCACTGCACTCCAGCCTGAGCAAGAGCGAGACTCCATCTCAAAAAAAAAAAAAAGTATGTGTTTCAGTGTTTTTTAGTATATTCACAAGGTTGTGCAACCATCACCACAATTCAATTTTAGAATATTTTCATTTCCCCTAAAAGAAATTCCATACTCAGAAGCAGTCCTTTCCCCACCCCGCCCCCCAGGTGTAAGCAATCATGAATCTACTTTCTCTTCTATGGGTTTGCCCATTCTGGATATTTTCATATAAATGAAATCATGCAGTATGTGGGGGGTTTTTGTCTGACTTCATTCTCTTTGCATAATGGAGTGCAGTGGCGCGATCTCGGCTCACTGCAAGCTCCACCTCCTGGGTTCACACCATTCTCCTGCCTCAGCCTCCCAAGTAGCTGGGACTACAGGCGCCTGCCACCATGCCTGGCTAATTTGTTGTATGTTTTAGTAGAGACGGGGTTTCACCGTGTTAGCCAGGATGGTCTCGATCTCCTGACCTCGTGATCCACCCACCTCGGCCTCCCAAAGTGCTGGAATTACAGACATGAGCCACCGCTCCTAGCCTGCATAATGTTTTTGAAGTTCAGCCATGTTGTAGCAACTTTTAAATTCTTCCCTTTTTCAGTAACTGAATAGTATTTCATTATATGGATGTACTACATTTTGTTTATTCACCAGTTGTTTTCACTTCTGGCTATTAAGAATAATAATAGATTACATATGTCATATGTATTCCTTATATGCAATGAGCATTCATGTACAAGTTTTTATGTGGACATGTTTTCATTTCTCTTGGATGTGTACTTAGGAGTGGACTTGCTGGGTCATATGGTAACTCCATGCTTAACATTTTAGGAACTTCCAAACTGTTCTCCCAAGTGGCTGCACCATTTTACAGTCTCATCAGCGATGGATGAGGGTTCCAGTTTTTCCACATCCCAGCTAACAGTTGCTATTATCCCAGCTAACAGTTGTTATTATCTGTCTTTTTTTATTATAGCCATCTTAGTAGGTGTGAATTGGTATCTCATTCCGACTTCTGATTTGCATTTTTCTGATGGCTAATGATGTGAAGCTTTTTTTTTTTTTTTTTTTTTGAGACGGAGTCACGCTCTGTCTCGCCCAGGCTGGAGTGTAGTGGTGTGATCTCAGCTCACTGCAGCCTCCGCCTGCCGGGTTCAAGCGATTGATTGATCTTGTTTCAGCCTCCTGAGTAGCTGGGACTACAGGTGTGTGCCACCACACCCAGCTAATTTTTGTATTTTTAGTAGAGACAGGGTTTCACCATGTTGGCCAGGCCGGTCTCAAACTTCTGACCTCAGGTGATTCACCTGCCTTGGCCTCCCAAAGTGGTGGGATCACAGGCATGAGCCACCACGCCTGGCCTTTTTTTTTTTTTTTTTTTTTTTGAGACGGAGTCTTGCTGTGTCATTCAGGCTGGAGTGCAGTGGCGTAATCTTGGCCTGCTGCAACCTCCCCTTCCCAGGTTCAAGCAATTCTTCTGCCTCACCCCCACAAGTAGCTGGGATTACAGACACCTGCCACCACACCCAGCTAATTTTTGTATTTTTAATAGAGATAGGGTTTCACCATGTTGGCCAGGCTAGTTTCAAACTCCTGACCTTGTGATCCTCCCACCTCAGCCTCCCAAAGTGCTGGGATTACAGGTGTGAGCCACCACACCTGGCCAAAGCATCTTTTTATGTATTTATTAGCCATGTGTATATCTTCTTTGGAGAAATGTCTATTCAAATCCTTTGCCCATTTTTAAAATTGGGTTGTGTCTTTATTACTGAGTTGTATAACTTTAATTCAAGAGACTTGAATCCAAGTCTCTTATTAGATATATGAGTTACAGATATTTTCTTCCATTCTGTGGCTGGTTTTTTAATTCTCTTGATGATATTTGCAGTATAGAAGCTTTTAATTTTAATGCTCCATTTTGTGGATGTATTTTTGGTGGGTGAAAATGGAAAGGCAAATGTGAGCGTAAGGCAGGATATGCATTAGTTTTATAAGAAAAATTTTAATATATTGTTTTATTACTGGTATTAAGAGTAAACTTGTGTTAATTCAAAATTAAAAGACATTTTTTTCTTTTTTCTTTTTCTTTTCTTTTTTTTTTTTGAGACAGCGTCTCGCTCTGTCACCCAGGCTGGAGTGCAATGGCGTGATCTCAGCTCACTGCAACCTCCACCTCCCGGGTTCAAGTGATTATCCTGCCTCAGCCTCCTGAATAGCTGGGACTACAGGCACCCGCCACCACGCCCAGCTAATTTTTATACTTTTAATAGAGACGGGGTTTCACCATGTTGGCCAGGACAGTCTCAATCTCTTGACCTTGTGATCCACCCACCTTGGCCTCCCAAAGTGCTGGGATTACAGGTGTGAGGCACCACGCCCAGCCTCTTTTTTTTTTTTTAAGATGGAGTCACGCCCTGTCACCCAGGCTGGAGTGCAATGGCACGATCTAGGCTCACTGCAACCTCCGCCTCCTGGGTTCAAGTGATTCTCCTGCCTCAGCCTCCTGAGTAGCTGGGACTACAGGTGCATACCACCACGCCCAGCTAATTTTTGTATTTTTAGTAGAGACAGGGTTTCACCATGTTGGCCAGCATGGTCTCCATCTCCTGACATTGTGATCCACCCACCTTGGCCTCCCAAAGTGCTAGGATTACAGGCGTGAGCCACCATGCCTGGCCAAAAGACTTTTTTTTTGAGACGGAGTCTCGCTCTGTCGCTCAGGCTGGAGTGCAGTGTCGTGACCTCAGCTCACTGCGACCTCTGCCTCCTGGGTTCAAGTGATTCTCCTGCCTCAGCCTCCCGAGTAGCTGGGATTACAGGCGCATGTCACCACGCTGAGCTAATTTTTGTATTTTTAGTAGAGACAGGGTTTCACCATGTTGGCCCAGCTGATCTTGAACTCCTGACCTCAGGCGAGCCACCACGCCCAGCCCTGATATGCAATTTTTGTGTGCTATACATAAACATGTACCTACGAATGAGTTCACTTACTGTTAAATAATTATGGTGAGGCGTGGTGGCTCACACCTGTAATCCCAGCACTTGGGGGAGGTCAAGGCGAGCAGATCACTTGAGGTCAGGGTTTCGTGACCAGCCTGGCCAACATGGTGAAACCCTGTCTCTACCAAAAAATACAAAAATTAGGCCTGGTGGTGGGCACCTGTAATCCCAGCTACTTGGGAGACTGAGGCAGGAGAGTTGCTTGAACCTGGGAGGTGGAGGTTGTAGTGAGTCAAGATCATGCCACTGCACTCCAGCCTGGGCGACTGAGTGAGACTCTGTATCAAAAAAAAAGAAAAGGAAAAGACAATTCATCTTTTAAGTGCTTCTTATTAAAATATATGTGCTTAAGTGCCTTTTTGTAATATTTGGAGAAAATGGCTGGGGCTTTTAGGATGGGCTGGGAAAGCATTATTTTTCCCATTTAAATTAATGGAATATAGATAGAGCTTGGTGCAGTAGTAGCTCATGCCTGTAATCCCAGCACTTTGGGAAGCCAAGGTGGGTGGATCACTTGAGGTCAGGAGTTCAAAACCAGCCTGGCCAACATGGCGAAACCACTTCTCTACCAAAAAATACAAAAGTTAGCTGGGTGTGGTGGCAGCTGCCTATAATCCCAGCTACTCAGGAGGCTGAGGCAGGATAATCACTTGAATCCGGGAGGTGGAGGTTGCAGTGAGTCGAGATCACACCGTTGCACTCCAGCATGGGTGACAGAGCGAGACTCCGTCTCAAAAAGAAAAGAAAAAAGCAATGGAATACAGACTCATTATCTGAAAGCTAGCCATTCAACACATTTTATGGGCAAATTAGCATTCAATAAGAGAGATGCCTACATTAAGTTTGGCCATACTGATGTCTTTGGAACATTTAGGTAGAGCAGTGCTCTCAAATGAGTCTGCATATTGGATGTAGCTCTTTAAAATAGACTGATTGCCCAGATCCTGTCTGCAAAGATTCTGACATAATTGTACTGGGGTGAGGCCCAGGCATCAGGGTGTATTAAAAGCTCCCCAGGTCTTTTAGTAGACTGAGAATAATTGAAGTAGTGAGAGTATGCAGTTATAAATGTTGGTCTGACCTAAGAGGTGGGTCTGGGCTGGAAGAAAAGATTGGCTAATGATCAGGTAACTGCTGCAATAACTGGTCACAATATCTAGTAGAGTAAAGATTCAGACCTGTGAAATGCAGTCCTTTTTTCTTTTTTTTTTTTCTTTGCAAGGCTCGTCAGATGACCCAGGTGAGGCTATGTAACTAGCCAGTAAGGAAGCTCAAAAGCTCAATCCAAATCCGTTCGCCTCTTGGCTGTGGTTTGGTGCCACCTAGTGGCAGTTTCTGTTCTAGCCTAAATATCAATTGGGCTGATTTTTCCAAGTTGAAATTGGCTGCCCTTTCTCTTGCCCTCACCACATCTCAGCAACCATCCACCAAAATAAGAACATTAACCTGCCTGCTTTGGGAATGGGAACTGGGCAGAGGACAGGAAGCAATCGCCAATTACTTTATGTGTAAGACTTATGTTACGGTACATTAGTGTGGTATCTTATTTTTGGGTGGGTTTACTGTGTTTAGAACCACTGCGAAAGTTGCAGTTACCCAAGGAATGTGTCGAATGAGAATAAACCAGGACATGCATATGTATACACACTTTCATATGTACATTTTAAAAATCTGAGTTCACACCAATACCTCCAATTCCATTTCACCACAGGGTTCTTTTTGTTTTTCTTCCCCCATTCCATATTTGTATTCTCCTTTTTCCACAGCTGGAGCCCTTCCAGCAGCATTTGAAATATTTACTCATTTGCTCAGTCTTTTATTCCATCTAAAATAGTTTCAGAATCCCTTCACCCATACCACTACCGTAAACAAGCCTACTACAAATGAGCTGAATATTTGTTTGCAATTCTTCCCCTCACTCTCACCACTGAGCCCAAGACTGAGGGCGTAAGTCAAATACTCTGTAAATGAGCTACTTTAATTAATGTATTTGTCCCCCCCCAGCCCCTTCAGTGTAGTGAAAAGTATTCATTTAAACAATTAGGTTAATTTGTTCCAGTTTGCTTTCAGTTTTAGGTCCCTACACCACCACATGTTAGCACTGTCTAGATATTTTGTGATATTAAGTAATTATTATTAATTTTGTTTACATATTTTTTAAACTGGGACCCATCTTTTAGGTATACAGTCTGAAAGAAAAAGAATGTTACCTGCAACTGTTTCGGAATAATCCTGGTCGGGAAGAAGGGGGAAATGGGTAGTAAATATAAGAAACAATATTGGTCATGAATTGATAGTTGAAGCTGGATGATTGGTACTTGGGGTACTGTTTCTCTATACTTTTGTGTATATTTGAAATTTTCTGTAGTAAAAAGTTCTAAAAATATATGTACTGCCTATAATGTTCTCAAGCTGTTTCATGCGACAAAAATTATTTACTTCCCTATGTATTGCCTGCTTGCTATTAGTGAATACTCAGTAGCTTTTGATTGGATGTAAGAAGTCAGGTTAAGTTAAATGAAACATGTTTGTCCTTTTAGATGTATTGACATATCTAACTAGGTTTAATAGACTTTTAAAGAAAATCCTTTTTTATTATCTTTATAAAATTCTTAGGAAGCTGCGTAAGTTACGATAATAGCATTTATTATTATTAATAGAGTATAACTAACAGTATCTAGATTATCTAATTATGGGAAACAAATTACAGTTTCATTAAAGTTAGAGTTAAACTGGGCAACATCTCCATCCTTTTCTCATTCCTTGAGATTAAGGAGAACCTGGTGTTGATGCATGGAGACAGCACTAAGGATCATACTACCTTTTGAGTCAAGTCAAAACCATGGTTAGGGAATCTTTTCTTGTGTGCTGCCTCATGGTGGGATGAGGAGGGATTTGGCAATTCTTTATTTTTAGAGGTATTTTACCCCCTAGGGGGGAAGTATGGAATGATTTTGCTTACATATGTAGAAGTTGAACTTTTTTTTGGTGTTGCTCTTTAGGAGAAAAGCCATATGTTTGTACAGTTCCTGGGTGTGACAAAAGGTTTACAGAATATTCCAGTTTGTACAAACATCATGTTGTCCACACTCATTCCAAACCTTACAACTGTAACCACTGTGGGAAGACATACAAGCAGATCTCCACGCTGGCCATGCACAAACGGACAGCCCACAACGACACTGAGCCCATCGAGGAGGAGCAGGAAGCCTTCTTTGAGCCGCCCCCAGGTGAGAGTTTTGTCTACTGTATTTTGTTTCTGAGTTTGAGAATCAACAGTTATGAACATAATTTATGATTCATAGCATTTTCTGAAACCATAATGTGTCGTTCGTGTAATCACATAAACATAATTTACAGCTGCAGTAAGTGCTATTGAAGAAAAGTATGTGGTGCTCTGGGATGTATAGAAGGGAAGGTTAGTTTGGGAGGTCAAGGAAGGGATTTTTGGAGAGATATAGAGGTTGAATAGGGATTAACTGGGTGAAGAAGCAGAGGTTGCTGGGAAGTGAAGCAGGAAGCAAAGGCAAGAGAATGTTCCAAATAGAGAGAATGGCACATGCAGAAAGCCAGGAGGCTGGAGAGACCAAAGTAAATTGGAGGTACTGAATGAAGCCTGGCCAGTAGGGCAGTTCTGCCTGGGAAGGTGATATGAAACAAGGCTGGAGAGCGAGGCAGGGGCAGCCAGCCCGTTTGGGTCCATTAAGCATGTTGGTCTTAATCGTAACACTAGAGAAGTACTCCCAAATAACTCTTCATTGATTCAGGTGCTATTAAGTATGTTATTGTAAGAGACAAAATTATTTGTTTCAGTAAACCCTTGGAAAAATATTTTAGAGAATTACATTGAATTATTTCAGGTAAATAAGCATAGGTAAGTAGGTAAAAGGAAGTAGGTTTTTCTAAAACACAAAACAAAGCAAGTTGTCTTACAGTTTCATTGAGTACCTCCTAAATGAAGTAAATTTGAAAATTAAGAGAAGACATCTTTTTTCATTTTTAACAACTTATATTGAAGCATTGAAAAACATTTAGGTGGAAAAAGTTTGTTGGAGAATAAGGGAAAGAACAGGTCATCTGCTCAGATGATTCCTTGTAGTCCTGATTTGTCTTTTCAGGTATTTGTTAGGTGGTGGTAGGTTAATAGCAATTCCATCAGTCTTCATGGTGATTATTTTCTAGCCAGAACACTGTAAGTGTGCATGGTTAAATATTACATCAATTGGGGAGATACTGGTCAAAGAGTACAGTTTCAGTTAGGAGGAATAAGTTCTGGAGATCTGCACAACATGTGACTACAGTTAATAATAATGTACTGTATATTTGACAATTGCTAAGAGAAAGGAAGTAAATAAGAAGATCCTACAACAACTGCTGAGTCTTTTCAGTTAGAAAGCAGGCTTTAATGATATCAGACTTAAGTTTGCAAGACTCTTTTTCTAAGCTTCCTCAAGTCTCTTCCTTAAATGTTGATATTTCAGGTTATCAGAAGTTCCTATATTCTTTTTTTTTTTTTTTTTTTTTTTTTTTGAGATGGAGTCTCGCTCTGTTGCCCAGGCTGGAGTGCAGTGGTGCGATCTCGGCTCACTGCGAGCTTCGCCTCCCAGGTTCATTCCATTCTCCTGCCTCAGCCTCCCGAGTAGCTAGGACTACAGGCGCCCACCACCATGCCTGGCTAATTTTTTGTATTTTTAATAGAGACGGGGTTTCACCGTGTTAGCCAGGATGGTCTCGATCTCCTGACCTAGTGATCCGCCCACCTCGGCCTCCCAAAGTGCTGGGATTACAGGCGTGAGCCACCGCACCCAGCCCGGAAGTTCCTATATTCTAGAAAATAGTCTATAATATAATAATATACATTTTATTTAAAAACAAAACTAAACTAAGATTGTTTTTCCAAGAATAGGGATGGATTTCTGTTTTCTCTCACATGATCCACTGGGTTTTGTAACCTGTTGGAATAATGATATATAAATAGCTGTGGAACAGAACAAAAAGGAATGAAGTAATGTCTGTCATGGAAATTACACGTTGATGACTGTAGCCATATGAGTGCATGGATTAACCACTGACTTGAGAAGTACTCTTAGATTAGCATATTATGTCCTTTGAGGGGGAAACTTTTTTTTTGCTCTCTTTCTGACTTCATGGGAGGTAGAAAGTGATGAAAGACGAGAGGGACCAGGAATCTTCCTGGTTGACAATTATAGTAGTAATGGATTGTTGAAATTGCTGTTTACTTACTGGTTCTTTATGAAATAAAGAAGTGATGGAGGTTCCTTTTATGTCACTAAATTGTTAACCATACCTCAGATAATATGCCATACATTGTCTTTACACAGTGAGGTCATTGTGTACTGATGGTTTGCAATCAATCAGTTGTGCTAAAGACCAAGTTTAGTATCAGTGGGTGTGTTTGCAAACCATTCTGACTTTGTGGTTAATGTTTATGAAAATGAAAATAGTCTTAACCACTTTTAACAGCTTCTTTTTTTTTTTTTTTTTTTTTTTTTGAGACGGAGTTTCGCCCTTGTTGCCCAGGCTGGAGTGCAATGGTGCCATCTCGGCTCACCACAAGCCCTGCCTCCTGGGTTCAAGTGATTCTCCTGCCTCAGCCTCCTGAGTAGCTGGTATTACAGGCATGCTCCACCAGGCCCGGCTAATTTTGTATTTTTGTTTGTTTGTTTGTTTTTGTTTTTGAGACAGAGTCTCGCTCTGTCGCCCAGGCTGGAGTGCAGTGGTGCGATCTCGGCTCACTGCAAGCTCCGCCTCCTAGGTTCACACCATTCTCCTGCCTCAGCCCCCTGAGTAGCTGGGACTACAGGCGCCTGCCACCATGCCCGGCTATTTTTTTTTTGTATTTTTAGTAGAAATGGGTTTCACCGTGTTAGCCAGGATGGTCTCGATCTCCTGACCTCATGATCTGCCCGCCTTGGCCTCCCAAAGTGCTGGGATTACAGGTGTGAGCCACCGTACCCGGCCTTGGTTTTGTATTTTTAATAGAGACGTGGTTTCTCCATGTTGGTCAGACTGGTCACAAACTCCCAACCTCAGGTGATCTGCCCACCTTGGCTTCCCAAAGTACCGGGATTACAGGTGTGAGCCACTGTGCCTGGCCTTTAACAGCTTTTTTTTTTTTTTTTTTTTTTTTTTTGAGACGGAGTCTTGCTCTGTCGCCCAGGCTGGAGTGCAGTGGCGTGATCTCGGCTCACTGCAACCTCTGCCTCCCGGGTTCATGCCATTCTCCTGCCTCAGCCTCCCGAGCAGCTGGGACTACAGGCGCCCGCCACCATGACCAGCTAATTTTTTGTATTTTTAGTAGAGACGGGGTTTCACTGTGTTAGCCAGGATGGTCTCGATCTCCTGACCTCGTGATCCACCCACCTCGGCCTCCCAAAGTCCTGGGATTACAGGCATGAGCCACCGCGCCTGGCTTAACAGCCTTTTAAGTGAATGCGAGAATGTAGTGCATACTTGCTGTATTTGAAGGGTTATTTGCTAGTCTTCCTGTACAATTCCTCCCCTCTCCGCCCCTAATACACATACAGTATCAAGTAATTACTCCAACTAAGAGAATAAAACAGGTCCCTAAAAATCAGAACACTTAAATTTGATGCAGAAAGATTTTTTGTTTGGTCTGCTTTGATGTAGTTTGCCTTTGCAAAAGTGGAGGTGGAGGAATTGGAAGGAGGTCCTGGAAGCCATTTTCGTGACTTAGAATATAATACATGTACATTTTAATTTATGTAATTTTCTCTTTAATATTTAAAATGTCCTATTTTCTAAACAAATTGGTTGGTTGGTCAAATAAATGATTCATTTGTTTTAAACAGGTCAAGGTGAAGATGTTCTTAAAGGGTCCCAGATTACGTATGTTACAGGTGTAGAAGGGGACGACGTTGTTTCTACACAAGTAGCCACAGTAACCCAATCTGGACTGAGTCAGCAAGTTACACTCATATCCCAAGATGGGACTCAGCATGTAAGTATCCACCAAAAGCCAAACAAATTAAATCTTTCTGTGAACCTGGGCTTGAAAGGCAGGCTGGGTCCCCATTGAGGAAAGCTTTGAAATGTCAGGGCACAAAGTTTGGAAACCCTGAGGTTTTTCAGTAGTCTGCTTACAGAGACTATGTGCAGAGAGATTAGGAGAGAGAGAAGGTTTGTGACTGTAGAATCCAAATGGTATTCTTGGTGTAGCTCAAAGGTGAGATGATAAAGGTCAGCCACAGAGAGGCTGAGGGCTTCAAAAGTACTGGATCCATGTGAAACACAGATCAGAAAAGGGATAGGGTTTGGTGGCTGATTAGATCCAGGAGGTGAGATTGAGAAAACAGAGATTTGGCTGAGGTGATCAGCATATGATGGCACCATTAAGAGATCAGGAATCATGAGAGTTCACTCAACTAGCCTCACAGAGTCGGTAGAATAGGTATCTTGATTTCCCCCAGGAAAAGCACAGTGTAATGGTTGTTCTCTGTTAGCCAAACTTGTTGTTATTTTCTAGATGTCACTAGCCTAAAATAATTCCACCTTGATTCCATTTTTAAGCTCTAGCAAAGGCTGTCTTAATACCTGGTGGAAATATGCGCAATGTGCTTCTTTACCCTTCTGTGTCTGCCTCTTTCATGGAGAACGCTCTCCTTACCCATCTCTCAGAGTTTAATGATTAATCTGCCCTGTTTTGATACTCAGGATTAGAAAATACAAAGCTCTTACACCTTCTCATTTATCTTCTTCCTCACTTTGACATCACTAATTTCACACTATACTCTTTGTCCTCTGACTGGTATGCAAGATTATTAACCAAGTTTTAATTCTGCATCAGCCTTAACACTTTTTCTTGAATTAGATCATCACACACAGAGGTCCTCTGGAGGTTGTTTTATATAACCTCCCTGTTCCCTATACAGGAAAAATTCCCACTATAGCAGGTCTGAAATAGCCACTACTGAGAAACCCCCAGTGATTAAGCAATTTCTGTCTTAGGCAATCTGGGTCCAGGCGCGGAGGCTTACGCCTATAATCACAGCACTTTGAGAGGCCAGAGCGGGTGGATCACTTGAGATCAGGAGTTTGAGACCAGCCTGGCCAATGTGGTGAAACCCCATCTCTACTAAAAATACAAAAATTAGCTGGTGTGGTGGCGCTCTCGTGTAGTTCCACCTACTAGGTAGGCTGAGGCGGGAGGATCACTTGCACCCAGGAGGCGGGGTAAGACAACACTGTGCCACTACACTCCGGCCTGGACATTAGAGTGAGACTCTGTCTCAAAATAAATAAATAAATACATACATTTTAAAAAGAGGCAATCTGTTCCATAGTTGGATAATTCTAGTGTTTGTTTGTGTGGTTTTAGAGATGGTCCCACTCTGTTGCCCAGGACAAAGTGCAGTGGCACAATCATAGCTCAAAGGACTACAGGTGTGTACCACCACACCTGGCTAATTAAAAAAACATGTTTTTTTCAGAGGTGAGGTCTCACTGTGTTATCCAGGCTGGTCTTGAACTCCTGGCCTCAGGTGATCCTCCTGCGTCAGCCTCCCAGAGTGCTGGGATTTCAGGCATAAGCCGCCATAATTCTACTATTTATCAGGCCAGAACCCACCCTTGTATCATCCTCTCATGGCTCCTCTCCGACCATACAGAATAAGTCTTATCCTTCTTCATATATTCCAAAACAACTATCTTTCCCATCCCAATGTTGTGCTTTCTCTACACTTAACCTTCTCATTTCCTTCAGGAGTTAGATTTCCATTCCATTCTTTTCGTCAGTCAAATGATAGACATTTATAGAGCACCTACCCCATGCCAGACATTTTGGTCAGTGGACTTAGTGTTGGAATCACAGGAAGGGCAGTATCACAGTCTAGTAGGAGAGAGACCCTTTTAGAATGAATAATTTTTCATAATGAGGTGTATATAATTGAGAGATACAGAAAGTGCTGTGGCACCCTGCAGGAGAGAGTAAATTTTTCTTCCTAAAGTAATCTTGCAGATCCTAATAAGAGAATGGGTGTTCAGTTGGGTCTTGAAGGATTTTCATGAACTCACCAGAGAGTGAAGGGAAGAGCAAAGTAATAAAAATACAAGAGAATATGACACTTTCTGGGACTGCAAATGACTAGTTGTGGCTGGAGTGTCAGTTGCTAGTTTAAAAGCAGTGGAAGATGAGCCTGGGGAAGTTGGTAAAGGCCAGGTCATGAAAGGTCAGGAATGCTATGTAAGAAGTCTGGGCTGGGCACGGTGGCCCATGCCTGTAATCCCAGCACTTTGAGAGGCCAAGGCAGGCGGATCACCTGAGGTCAGGAGTTTGAGACCAGCCTGACCAACATGGAGAAACCCCATCTCTACTAAAAATACAAAATTAGCCGGGTGTGGTGGTGCATGCCTGTAATCCCAGCTGCTCGGGAGGCTGAGGCAGGAGAATTGCTTGAATCCAGGAAGCGGAGGTTGCGGTGAGCCGAGATCATGCCATTGCACTCCAGCCTGGGCAACAAGAGTGAAACTCCTCAAAAAAAAAAAAAGTCTGAACTATAGGTGATGGGCAGTCACGGGATTTCAGCAGCAGAGAGCATAATAAGATTTTGTTTTGTTTTGTTTTAGAAAGATGTCAACATAGAGGATGGTTAGGGAAGGGTTAGACTGGATACCTGGAGAGAAGTTGGATTCTCGTAGAAATTCAGATGGGAGAAAAATAAGGATCTAAATTAGCAACAGGAATGGAGAGGAGGAAATGCAATTAAGAAATACTGTATTGCCGGGTGTGGTGGCTCACGCCTGTAATCCCAGCACTTTGGGAGGCCAAGGTGGGCGGATCACAAGGTCAGGAGATCGAGACTGGCTCGTCTAACACGGTGAAACCTCCTCTCTACTAAAAATACCAAAAAAAAATTAGCTGGGCGTGGTGGCGGGCGCCTGTAGTCCCAGCTACTTGGGAGGCTGAGGCAGGACAGTGGCATGAACCCGGGAGGCGGAGCTTGCAGTAAGCAGAGATTGCGCCACTGCACTCCATCCTGGGCAACAGAGCGAGACTCTGTCTCAAAAAAAAAAAAAGGAAAAGAAAAGAAATACTGTATTGCCGGGCACAGTGGCTCACACCTGTAATCCCAGCACTTTTGGGAGGCTGAAGTGGTAGGATCACTTGAGGCCAGGAGTCTGAGACCAGCCTGGGCAACATGTTGAGACCCCATGTCTACAAAAAAAATTACAAATAATCAGTCGGGAGCAATGGGTCATGCCTATAGTCACAGCTACTTAAGAGGATGAGGCTAGAGGATCACTTGAACCCAGGAGTTTTAGACTGCAGTGATTTATGATTGCATCACTGCACTCCAGCCTGGGCAACAGAGTGAGGCCTTGTCTCCAAAAATAATAATAATAAAAAATAATAAAAATATAAGAATTGTTAAAAGAAATATTGTATTGATTTTTCTGATGACTGAATGAGTTTATTTCATTCTAAAAGGCTTATTTACATCCACAGGGCAAACTTATACAAGCATTAGTCCCAGTCCTTATGGAAGATTGTCAGCTATAACAAGAAACATTGACTGCTTTGTAAAATTCACTGTATTGCAGGTCAACATATCTCAAGCTGACATGCAGGCCATTGGCAACACCATCACAATGGTAACGCAGGATGGCACGCCCATCACAGTCCCCGCCCATGATGCAGTCATCTCCTCAGCAGGAACACACTCTGTTGCTATGGTTACTGCTGAGGGTACAGAAGGGCAACAGGTAATTACTTTTTTCTGTTATGTCAATCAATACATATATCAGTACCAAAACTGTTACATAGATATGCAATGTGGTACAACAGTTAAGCACACAAACTTGGGAGTGACTAATATTTTGCAACTTCTTAGCTACTTAACCCTCAGAGCCTGTTTTTCCTCATATGTAAAGTAGGGTGCTAGTTGCATGTACCCCATAAGGTTGATATAAGGATTGATTGAGATAATGTATATAAGGTACTCAGCCCACATATATATTAAGTGTTCAGTAGTGGTAGCTATTCCTATTATCATCATTATCAGATACTTAGGAAATACTTGCAAAATTTACTATTTAATTTTTTGAATATGTCATATATTCATATGGTTTAAAACTAAAAAAATATATACAGGTGTGTAATGAAAAGTCTTCATCCCACCCCTGCCTTCATCAACTTGTTCTTGCCTCCACAGATAATCAACTTTTATCAGTTTTTTGTGTATTCTTCCAGTCATTAAGCATATACAAACAAATACAAATAAGTAAATAGTCATCTCCCCCTACCTTTTTTGTTAACTAGCCCACAGCTAACATAATAGCTCTCTTCTGGTTTTTGAGACAGGCTGGAGTGCAGCGGCACGATCATGGCTCACTGCAGCCTCAACCTCCCAGGCTCAAACAATCCTCCCACCTCAGCCTCCCGAGTAGCTGAGACTACAGGTGTGCACCACCATGCCTGGCTAATTTTTATTTTTTATTTTTATTTTTTGTAGAGAAAGAGTCTCACTATGTTGCCCAGGCCTTGGCCTCCCAAAGTGCTGGGATTACAGGCATGAGCCACCATGCCCAGCCTCCATTTTTTTTTTAATGATAGTAAACTAGTCTGTTCTGCATCTTGTTGTTGTCTTTTAAACTTAACATCTTCAAAATCTTTCTATTTCATTATATAGAGAACTTCCTCATTCTGTTTTTTTTTTAAGCTGCATTGTATTCCACTGTATGGATGTGCCGCAATTAAAGTCTTTTGCTATTTCAAACAACACATAACCTTGTGCACATGTGATTTTGCATATATATGTGTGAGTAGATATGCTAGATAAATTCCTAGAGCAGGATTGCTGGTGCAAAGATACATGTATTCGTAATTGTGATCAGTGTTGCCAAACTTCCCTTCTAGGGTTGTGCCAGTCTCCATTCTTACCTGCAGGGTTTGATAGTGCCTCTTCTCCTTCAGCATAGTCACCATGATAGTATCAAACTTTTGAATTTTTGCCAATCTGATGTATTTTTCGTAGTTTTAATTTTCATTTCCCTTAAAATAAATAATGTAATATGTTTAAAAACTGTTCTTGTACTGTGCTAAAGGCCAATGTTGAGTCTCACTCTTGAAAAAAGAATGAAGTTGGTGGTCTCATACACCCTGAAATGCAAAACTCAGAATCATAAAGCCTCTAGAAGACAAGAGAGGCAAATACTTCTGCAACCTTAAAGATTACTTGGACTGTATTCAAAATGTACTAACAATGAAAGAAAAAAACTGATAATTGGACTTAATCAAAATTAATTCTGCTCACCAAAAGACACTGTTAAGAAAAAGATCAGACAACCCCCAGACTGAGGAAAAGATACTCACACCATATACACACACTATATTGAATATAAGTCTAAAAACGGACTGTATTGAGAATGTGCAACAAACTTCTACAAATCAACAATGAAAAGATGAACAACCATTAAAAATGAGCCAAAAAAGTGTTTTAAAATGTACAAATCATTCCGTTGCTCATTGAACAGACCTCCCACAAAAGATACGTAACTCAAAAAGTGCACATCTTTTATCATCAAAGAAATGCAAATTAACATCACAATGAGAGAGCATTTCAAACCCAAGAAGATGGCTAAAATCAAAGACTAACAAAACCAAATGTTGATTTCTCCTAAGAAACTAGTGAGGAAACAACCACCACCACCACCTCCAAATGTTGGCAAAGATGCGGAGCAACTAGAATATTCATATACTGCTAGTGGGAATGTAAAATGATGTAAATGGCCAATAAGCACATGAAAAGATGTTCAACATCATTAGTCATTAAGAAAATGCAGGCTGGGTGCGGTGGCTCACGCCTGTAATCCCAGCACTTTGGGAGGCCGAGGTGGGTGGATCACCTGAGGTCAGGAATTCAAGACCAGCGTGGCCAAACATGGTGAAACCCCGTCTCTAATAAAAATACAAAAACATTAGCCAGGCGTGGTGGCAGGGCGCCTGTAATCACAGCTACTCAGGAGGCTGAGGCAGGAGAATCGCTTGAACCCAGGAGGCAGAGGTTGCAGTCAGCCGAGATTGCACCACTGCACTCCAGCCTGGGCAAAAAGAGTGAGACTCCGTCTTAAAGAAAAAAAAAAAAAGCTTCTGGTTATTTTCATAGGAAACAAATTTTTGTATTAACGGTTTAAGCTGTTTTAAGCTGCTTGTTACATATTGCCAAATTATTTTTCAGAAAGGTTTAATAATCATGTTATGGATCTAAAAGCTTTCTTTTTCACTGTACTCTTGCATTGAGGATTTTTTAAAATATTTACAGAATTAACAAGAAAAAGTTAAATTCTGTTTATTTTCATTTGACCACTGGTGAAGTTAAACCTGTTTTTCATATTTGCCTGCAATCTGGTTTTTTCTTAATTGAGGTAAAATTTACATAACAATGAAATGCACAGATCTTAAATTTACAATTCAATGAGTTATGTTAAATATGCACCCATATAACTAACATCCTAAACAAAATGTAGAACATTTCTATCACGCTAGAAAGTTACCTTGTGATTCCTTTATAGTCAGTACTCACTCTCCTTAGGCAAAAACTGTTGTGATTGAATTAGTTTTGCCTTTTTTTTTTTTTTTTTTTTTTTTTTTTTTGAGACAGAGCCTCACTCTGTCACCCTGGCTGGAGTGCAGTGGCATGTTCTCAGCTCACTGCAACCTCCCGCGCCTGGCTAATTTTTTTGTATTTTTAGTAGAGATGGGGTTTTAGCATGTTGGCCATGCTGGTCTCGAACTCCTGACCTCAAGTGATCTGCCCGCCTCGGCCTCCTAAAGTGCTAGGATTACAGGCGTGAGCCACCGCACCCAGCTTAGTTTTGCCTATTCTTGAACATTACATGAATGGAACCACAGTATGAACTCTTTTGTGTCTGGGTTTTTCTACTTAACATTTTGGATATTTATTCACATTGTTGGCATGTAATAACAGTTCATTCTTTTTTATTGCTGAGCAGTGTTCTATTGTAAGAATATGCCACAACTTGTTGATATATTCTCCCCTTGGTGAACATTTGAAATGCTTCCAGTTTTTGACTATTATGAATAAGATGGCAGTAAAAGTATGTTTGTAGACATATACTCTCATTTGTCTTGGATAAATACCTATTTGTGGAATTGCTGGGTCATAGAATAGAGGCATATTTACCTTTCTATGATAGTACCAAACAATTCTCCAAAGTGGCTGGGCCGTCATACATTCCCACTAGCAATGTCTAAGAGTTACATTTGTTCAGTGCTGCTTCTTGTGGTTAAAACGTTTTTAAAAAATAGGCTGGGCGCAGTGGCTCACACCTGTAATCCCAGCACTTTGGGAGGCCAAGGTTGGAGGATTGCTTGAGCCCAGGATTTTAAAACCAACCTGGGCAATGTAGCAAGACACTGTTTCCACCAATTTTTTTTTTTTTTTTTTTTTTTTTTTTTTTTTAGACGGAATCTCCCTCTCTCGCCCAGACTGTAGTGCAGTGGCCCAATCTCGGCTCACTGCAACTTCCGCCTTCCGGGTTCAAGTGATTCTCCTGCCTCGGCCTCCTGAGTAGCAGGATTACAGGCACCCACCAGCATGCCCAGCTAATTTTTGTATTTTTAGTAGAGACGGGGTTTCACCATGTTGGTCAGGCTGGTCTCCAACTCCTGACCTCAGGTGATCCACCCGCCTCGGCTTCCCAAAGTGCTGAGCCACTGTGCCTGTCCAATTTTTTTTTTTTTTTTTAAATTAGCAAAGCATGGCAGCATATGCCTGTAGTCCCAGCTACTCTTGAAGCTGAAGTGGGAGGATCACTTAGCCCAGGAGGTTGAGGCTTTGGTGAGCCATGTTCATTGTACTACAGCCTGGATGACAGAGCAAAACCCCGTTTTCTAAAAAAAATAAAAAAAGAGGCCAGGCACAGTGGCTCATGCCTGTAATCCCAGGAATTTGGGAGGCTGAGGCAGGTGGATCACAAGGTCAGGAGTTCGAGACCAGCCTGGCCAGCATGGTGAAACCCTGGCTCTACTAAAAATACAAAAAATTAGCATGGTGTGGTGTGCACCTGTAGTCCCAGCTACTCAGGAGGCTGAGGCAGGAGAATTGCTTGAACCCCGTAGGTGGAGGTTGCAGTGAGCTGAGATCGCACCATTGCACTCCAGCCTGAGTGACAGCGAGACTCCGTCTCAAAAAAATAAAAAATAAAAAAGTTCTGTTTGTTTCATATTATCACCAACATTTGGAGTTGTTTTAAAGTTTTAGCCATTCTACTGGATGTTAAGTGGTCTATCATTGTGGTTTTAATTTACATATAAAAAAGCTAATATATCACTTGGTTATGATGTATTTTTGTATTTTGCTGGATTCAATTAGCTAATATTTTTTAAAGACGATTTTTTAGAGCAGTTATAGGTCACCACAAAATTGAGAGGTAGGTACAGAGACTTCCCTTACACTCCCTGCCCCCACACATACATAGCCTCCTGCATAATGAACACCCCCACCAGAGGAACACGTTTGTTACTGTTGTTGAAACCTACACGTACACATCACAATCACCCAGAGTCCATCATTTACAGCAGGATTCACTGTTAGTGTTGTACATTCTATGAGTTTGGACAAACGTATAATGACATACATCTATCAATAGAGGATCATACTCTATTAGAGTATTTTTACTGCCCTTAAAATCCTCTGTGACAGTTTGCTAATATCTTGTTAAGGATTTTGGTGTCAATGTTTATGAACCATATTGATCTATAATTTATTATGAAATTATAAGAAAAAGTTTCATCTCCTGTTTCAATATCAGGGTTAGGCTTGCCTCATAAAACAAGTTGGGAAGTGTTCTCTTCTGTACTATTTTCTGATAGTTGTGTAAGATTGGTATTATTTCTCCATAAAAGCTTGATAGAGTTAATTAGGACACCACCATCTATGCCCAGAGTTTTCTTTTTGGGGAGGTTTTTTTTTGTTTTTTGTTGTTGTTGTTGTTGTTTTTTACTATGGATTCAAGTTTTTAAGTGGATCTATACTATTCAAGTTATCTATGTTTTTTTGTATCCATTTTGCTAAGTTTTGTTTTTGTTAGTTTGTTTCATCTAAGTTTTCATATTTATTGATATAAAGGTGTTCATACTATTTCCTTATTATCCCTTTAATATACATAGGATCTGGGGGCCGGGTGCGGTGGCTCATGCCTGTAATCCCAGCACTTTGGGAGGCTGAGGCAGGTGGATCACCTGAGGTCAGGAGTTCAAGACCAACCCAGGGCAACATGGTGAAACCCCATCTCTACTAAAAATACAAAATTAGCCAGGTGTGGTGGCGCATGCCAGTAGTCCCAGCTACTCAGGAGGCTGAGGTGGGAGGATCATTTGAGCCCAGGAGGCAGAGGTTGCAGTGAACTGAGATAGCACAGCTACACTACAGCCTGGGCGACAGAGGGAGACCCTGTCTCAAAAAAAAAAAAAAAAAGTCAGTGGAAGGTAAAGCAATTCTTAGAGGAAAATTTCTTTTAAATGCTTGTGTTGGGAAAAAAAGGTTTAAATTCAATGATCTTAGTTTCTACCTTAAGAAAAATTTTAAAAAGTAAATGGAAGGAAATAAGGATTGGGCGCAGTGGCTCACACCTGTAATCTCAGCACTTTGGGAGGCTGAGGCAAGTGTTCCCGAGTAGCTGGGACCCAGGCTGGCCTCAAACTCCTGGGCTTAAGGGATCCCTCAGCCTCAGCCTCCCAAGAAGCTAGGACTGCAGGTACAAGCCACTGCTTCTGGAAAAAAAAAAAAAATTTAAATTGTCTACTGCCCTTCTGGAACTCTAGTTATATGTATATTAACTTGGTGTTGTCTTACAAGTTGCTGGGAATCTATTTGGCTTTTTTGTTTTTTGTTTTTTTGAGACAGTTTTCGCTTTTGTTGCCCAGGCCGGAGTGCAATGGCATGATCTCGGCTCACTGCAACCTCCGCCTCCCGGGTTCAAGCGATTCTCCTGCCTCAGCCTCCCAAGTAGCTGGGATTACAAGCACCGGCCACCACGCCTGGCTAATTTTTGTAATTTTAGTAGAGACGGGGGTCTCACCATGTTGGTCAGGCTGGTCTCGAACTGCTGACCTCAGGTGATCCACCCGCCTTGGCCTCTCAAAGTGTTGGGATTACAGGTGTGAGCCACCACACCTGGCCTATTTGGGGTTTTTAACAATCTTTCTCAAGGTTCTTCAGATGGAGAATGTATATTAATTTGTCTTTGACCTGGTTCTCCTCCCTCAGCCTCCCGAGTAGCTGGGACTACAGGCACCCACCACCATGCCCAGCTAATTTTTTGTATTTTTTTTTTTAGTAGAGGTGGGGTTTCACCATGTTGGCCAGGCTGATCTCGAACTCCTGACCTCAGGTGATCCGCCCACCTCGGCCTCCCAAAGTGCTAGGATTACAAGCGTGAGCCATCATGCCTGGCTAAGCAATTGTAATTTTAAAATTGCATTCTGGACCTTGTGGATGACACATTATAGAGATTCTGAATTTTGTTATCTTTCTCTGGAGAATATTGATTTTTTTTTTTCTATTAGCTAGTTAAATTACGTGTTGTGGCTGGGTTTTGTACTTTGTTAAGGCAGGTCTGTTTCAGTGTTGCTATTAGGTCTTAGGGTGAATATTTAGTCCTGGGACGTAATCTTACCTCCTAACTTGGTAAGATTGAAACTTCAAATTCCGTCTCTCTTTGGTGAGTTGCACTGAAAGCTCTCCTTAGTTTCTCAGCCTTCTAGATGCTGCTTTGCCAGTCTTGTTGGAATGTTGTTGGAAACCGGAAATATTTGTGTTGAGGGGTCTTAAGGATTTGAGGCCGGGCGCGGTGGCTCACGCCTGTAATCCCAGCACTTTGGGAGGCCGAGGCGGGCGGATCACGAGGTCAGGAGATCGAGACCATCCTGGCTAACACAGTGAAACCCCGTCTCTACTAAAAAATACAAAAAATTAGCTGGGCGTGATGGCGGGCGCCTGTAGTCCCAGCTACTTGGGAGGCTGAGGCAGGAGAATGGCGTGAACCCGGGAGGCGGAGCTTGCAGTGAGCCAAGACGGCGCCACTGCACTCCAGCCTGGGCGACAAAGTGAGACTCCGTCTCAAAAAATATATAATAATAATAATAATAATTCTGGCTGGGCGCGGGGGCTCACGTCTGTAATCCCAGCGCTTTGGGAGGCCGAGGCGGGTGGATCACCTGAGGCCAGGAGTTCGAGACCAGCCTGACCAACTTGGGGAAACCCTGTTTCTACTAAAAATACAAAAATTAGCCGAGTGAGGTGCCGCATGCCTGTAATCCCAGCTACTCGGGAGGCTGAGGCAGAAGAATCGCTTGAACCTGGGAGGCAGAGTTTGCAGGGAGCTGAGATCAAGCCATTGCATTCCAGCTTGGGCGACAGAGCGAGACTACCTCAAAAAAAAAAAAAAAAAAGGATTTGAGGACAGTTTATACAAAGATTTGGGGGCTTCCCACTCAAATTCTTTGCTTTCTGGGCTATTCTTCTCTGTACTGCTATTCTGGCAGCCCTGGACTCCATTATCTTTAACCTTAAGTTGCCCCAGGCTGCTCAAACTGGGTAGTGCCCTCAGTGTGAAATCTATTTAAACACAGATATAACACAGTGTGACTCCCTTCTTTTGAGAATCCCCTCTAGTTTATTCCTGCTTTTCATTGCTCCTCAAAGCCTTCATATAGTTGCTTTTTCATATTTTTGTCAAGGGTTTATAATTGTTATCTGCAGGAAGGTTAGCCCAATATAAGCTACTTAGACATTGCTGGAATGAAATCTGTTTTTCTTATAGAATTAGGGAACATTACTGGGATTGATCCAAGCTAAATATCTATTAGCTTAAAATGTAGCATTTTTAGTGGATGAATAGCCAAGTAAAACAGCAGTTTTCATTTTTAATCTATTCTTTCTCTGAATTTGGCTGAGTAAAATTTTAGAATATCATCTAACAGAAATAGTTAATTGCCATTTTCCATGTTATCTGCATTTTTTTTAAAAGTTGTACTTGTGGTATAAGAGCCACAAAAGCCCTTTTAATCCTCCTGGCTAGATGCTGCAAGAGGAGTATGGGAAGATTCCATGGAGTCTAAAATGGGAAATGAGTATGAGATGAGATGCTGTTTGTCAGTAATACCACTGGTCCTTCCAGTTTTCCTAGTTAAATGGAAATCTAATTTTAAATACAACAAGTAAAGAGGAAAAAAATCATTTATTTTCTCCTATGAGCCAATCTCAGGAAAAAAAATGGACATTTGAGGTGCAAATTAGTCCACATACATAACTTCCCAAGCAGTCACTTAGGGGTAATAGAATCTAGGTACAGCCGCATCTCCCTGGCTAATGGGGCCTGGCATAGCAGATCCATTTCTCCAGTGTTCTCTACCCTATTTTGCCGTTGGCTCACTTCATAACCTTAGATAATGAGCCTCAACTTCCTCAAATAAACCTCCTTTCAATATAGGCTTTGACAAGTCTATGGTCAGAGGAGTTTTTCCTTTTCAATTTGAAGAAATCCATTGTATTAAGTGGACTTTAACCTATTTAAATCGCAGGTTTAATTCTTCATGTGTGTGGTTTGTTTTGTTTTGCTTAAGGTTGCAATTGTAGCTCAAGACTTGGCAGCATTCCATACTGCCTCATCAGAAATGGGGCACCAGCAGCATAGCCATCACTTAGTAACCACAGAAACCAGACCTCTGACCTTAGTAGCAACATCCAATGGCACCCAGATTGCAGTTCAGGTGAGTACCAAGGCATACTGTCCTCAGTCGACAGCAGTGCTGCTCATAGCTTTCAACTTTGTACACTGTGCTTTGTGTATAACCTTTACAGGAGGCAAGGTGTAGAATAATCTCTATCACCTAGCCTACTTTAAGGAAATCGGTGTATTTGAGGTGGACTCAAAGAGACCAGCACTTTGTTCTCTACCCATCTTTGCATATTCTAGGGGAATTTATAGCAAGAAAAAAAACCTTCAGGTATATATCCCTGTGTGCACCCACCCAGGCATCTTTACTCTCAGAATAAAAGTCTAATTAGGCAGGGGTCTATAAAGCACTTAAGAGCTACTCCTTAGAGAAAAACCTAGTGGAAACACAAATCCTAAATAAGTCCTCTGAGAATCCTTGCACAGCCCCCATTTTAAAGTGGGGAATGTCAGAAGACTTAGAAGGAATCATTCTCTGGGAAGCAGAGAATTTAGAATCTTAGGTGCAGCCGGGCATGGTCGCTCATCCCTATAATCCTAGCACTTTGAGAGGCTGAGACAGGTAGGTAGCTTGAGCTTAGGAGTTAGAGACCAGCCTGGGCAACATGGTGAAAACCGTCACTACAAAAAGCACAAAAATTAGCTGGGTGTGGTGACGGCTGCCTGTAGTGCCCCGCTACTTGGGGGGTGCTGAGGCAGGAGGATTACTTGTACCCAGGAGATTTGAGGCTGCAGTGAGCCAAGATTGTGCCACTGCACTCCCGCCTGGGTAACAAATGAGACCCCATCTCAAAAAATAAGAGACCAGCCCAGGCAACATGACGAAACCCCATCTCTACAAAAATACAAAAATTAGCCAGGTGTGGTGGTGTGCACCTGTAGTCCCAGCTACTCAGGTGGCTGAGGTGGAAGGATCACTTGAGCAAGGGAGGTTGAGGCTGCAGTGAGCCAAGATCGCACCACTGTACTCCAGCCTGGGCAACAGAGCGAGACCCTGTCTCAAAAAAAAAATTAGAATGTAAAGTAAAATAGAACCCTAGGGGCTAGGTGCAGATTACCTGTCCTTAGGGAGATTTTTTTTCCGCCCACGTGTTTACTTGATAAAGAGTTAGAGCACACTCCAGGAAATGTCAGCTGTTGGCTTTATGTAGTTTATGGATATAGAAGCTAAAGGCTCAAGAAGCTCTCTTTTGTTGGCTGAGGTAAGCATCTTTTGTCTCTTGCATGTATGATTTTTTTTTTTTTTTTTTTTTTTTTTAGTTTTTATTTATGTAAAAATAAATAGAGATGGGGTCTCACTATGTTGCTCAGGCTGGTCTTGAACTCCTGGGCTCAAGTGATCCTCCTGCCTCAGCCTCCCAAAGTGCTACGATTATAGTCATGAGCCACCATGGCCGGACTGTATGAAGATTTTATCAAAATCCCAAGTAAATTGCAGGCCAGGCACGGCAGGCTGGGAGTACAGGTGCACGCTGCCATGCCCAGCTAATTTTTGTTTTTTGAGACGGAGTCTTGCTCTTGTCACCCAGGCTGGAGTGCAGTGGCGCCATCTTGGCTCACTGCAAGCTCCGCCTCCTGGATTCATGCCATTCTCCTCCCTCAGCCTCCCCAGTAGCTGGGACTACAGGCGCCCATCACCACTCCCAGCTAATTTTTTTTGTATTTTTTAGTAGAAATGAAATGGGGTTTCACTGTGTTAGCCAGGATGGTCTCAATCTCCTGACCTCGTGATCTGCCCGCCTCAGCCTCCCGAAGTGCTGGGATTACAGGCGTGAGCCACCACGCCCAGCCAATTTTTGTATTTTTTTAGTAGAGATGGGGGGTTTTGCCATGTTGCTCAGGCTGGTCTCGAACTCCTGGGCTCAAGCAATCTGCCTGCCTCCACCTCCCAAAGTGTTGGGATTACAGGCATGGGCCACCATGCCCCGCTGAGACCTCATCATATCACCAGGCCTGGCTGCACATAGGATTTGAAATTCAAAAAAGAAAAAGAAATTGCATTGCATTATTCTCCCCTGCAGGAAATTGTTTTGTTCTCTTAATGATTGAGTTAGCAGTAGTATTTTAACAATCCCAAGTGTCATAATTACAGAGAGAAGTTTCACTTCTGGCATATAACATTTCTTTGGCATTTTCTTGACTGTGGCTTTTGAATTGTTAGCGTTTGACGTGTGTTCCTGTTTCAGCTTGGAGAACAGCCATCTCTGGAAGAAGCCATCAGAATAGCGTCTAGAATCCAACAAGGAGAAACGCCAGGGTTGGATGATTAATCCTCAGAACAATGGAGCAATAAAGGAGAAGGAGTCTTTCATCTTCTGGCAGCAGAAATCCATGAAGCCCGGGCCCAGGAAAATTAGAAGTTTTCCATTCCTGATACACTGTACACATTTTTATGCGAGAGTGGAGAACATTTTATTCTTGACACTTTTGTGTATATAACCCTTGGAATAGATTCTCAGAGTGATTCATTGTGTACAAGGAAGTATGAAATTAGGGCAATACAGTAAATTTTCATGTTACTCTTTTATCAGATCACAAACTCCTAGAGTCTACATGCAAGACTAGTAAAGTCTTATGGAGACTTATGATGGATTTTTAACTTCCCGTGGAAAAAAAAATAAAGGCTGTATCTAAAATATCAAAGGTTCTATATGTCACACAATCGTAATTCCAAAAGCCATTATGGATAATAAAGGGTGTAAAGCCTTCAGATATTTCCCCAGTTAGTAGAGTGCCTGCGGTTTTTGTTCTACTATATGCTTGTCCATTTCTATTTGTATCTCATGGTTTGCAGACTATTTGAATAATTTATAGTTTCCCATCCCTGTTAAAAACCAGCTCTTCAAGCTGAAATGCTAATTATATTGGCATTACATTGAATTATGTACAAAATTATAAAATTTGGTTATTTAAAATTAAAAAGTTAAATCCAGTGGTTTTGTTAAAGATTTTGCTTAGTATTCAATTTTTATTACTGTTTTTTTAAAATAATGAATTATCAAAGTTTAACCACAGGCTGGTGCCCGGGATAACAGTACTGTAATTGGAAATGGCTTTACTCTGAAAATTAGGTTAGTGGGTTGGTGTAAATTATTTATTTTTGCTTATGTACTTTTGTTTTAAAGCTTATTTACCCCAAAGTTTATTATTAATTTTGAATACAGCAATTTTTAAAATGTTACTTTTATATTTATTTATCAAATTGGTGGGGGGGGGGTGGGGGGAAATGGTGCAGAAAATATCGCAAATGTAATGGAATGTAACCTAATACACATATTGAAAGGATGTTGTATATCAAGTACAGAGTAAGTGCTTTTCCATATATTTTTATATATTCACAACAATTTTGTGAGACATATGGGATTTACTACCTCCGTTTTTTACATGAGGAAACCAAGAGTCCAGGAGGGAGGCTGACTGTCGTACCAGCCCTCACAGCTATGGAGAGGCAGGACCAACACGAGAACCCAGACTTTCTGGCTCCAAGTCTAGTGTGTTTTCACTGCACCACAGTTACCTCCTCAAATGCTCATTTGTGGCAGAGATGATCAAGATGAACTTTGGTGATTTCTGATTGCCTAATGAATTGAGCAGTATAAAAACCATTTTCTAATGCTGGAAAATCAGCGTTCACCAAGGTCAAAAAAAAAAAAAAAAAGATGGTGTGTTCTGCAGCAGCCCCTCCTGCACTGTCATTCAGCGAGCTTTATTTGCAGAGAGCTGAAATGTGGCTTTTTCATTTCAAGCTTTACAGTAGAAAGGGGAAAACATTGTGCTGTTGTATTTTACATAAATGTTATCTTTGATCAGGTTCTATGATCTTGCTAAAAAGGATGGTGACTTACTTGAAATAGGAAGCCCTTCAGGGTTGGGCAGAACTTTTCCTGCAGAACCCTTTACAGATGCATAACATTAGCAAAAGCCCTAGTCAACCACCGATCGAGTCTTCATTCTTGACAGAGACACAGGCCCACACAGAACTCCCCCCGGAAGCCCACTGAGGCTCAGAAAGGGGCTGTTGGGCTGGGATAGAAGACCAGAATCTGCAAAACCGCAGGCAGGGTGGCGCCCAGCCTCCCAGTGCTGGTCCTGGCTGCTGGCCAGGAGCTCCTCCCCACTGGGCCCAGCCAGGCTGCTGTACTTCCCAGGACCAAAAACCAAGCTGTCAGCCTCCCATGGCCCCTTAGATCTGACTTTGCTCAAATTCCGGGGTGTTTCTCTTTACTCCCAGCACCTTTGTCAGTTGGATTGGGCAGGGCCTAACCTGGACTGTTTTGGTTAGCCTGATTATCCCTCAGCTCAAAAGAAAATGACTTCTGGCACCCAGAGAAAAGGGCCTAGGGTCGCTGCTAGTTTAACCTGACCTGCCTTCTTGGGAATGGGGCCTCAGGAGCCTGGCGAGGTGGCCTGTTTCCTCCAGGGGAAGGGTCAGTTGGTGTGCTGAGAATTGCTAGGAAAGCTGCTATAGGGGCTCTTCACAGTGCAGGACACGGAAACGTCCAAGGTTGAAAAATCCCAAAAAGACACTTGAAATAAGAGTAAACGCTAGCAAACAGAACCAGGTGGGGCATAACCCTCTGGAATTTGACCCAAACAGTGCTCAAGGAAAACCTCTCCGTCCAAAAAAACCACCCTGCTTTGCCCCAGACAAAGCTTGAGGCCACTACAAAGAAAATGTGCCCCAGTCTGAACTCACAAGAACTTAGAGTTAAGGGAGGGACGAGGCTTTCTTAATTCTCTAGAGGTGACAGCTGCCCAGAGAGCCAGATCTCTCCTTCCCCTCCTACCCACCCCCAGGCCTTCAGGGCAAGCTAACTTTGTACAGTGTCTCTTGCTTGCTGCTTGCCTTCCCGTGTGACAGCCCTGGGGCTAGGTAAGCAACTTGGGAAACTGTGGACTCAGTGCTGAAACTGACTGGACTCCATTTATCAACCCAAGGAGTTTACCGTCCAGTATTTCCTGGCTCAGATAAGATTATAGACTAGTCAACTATTGGTAGACCTCAGCAGCGAGCGAGGAGTGGGATGTGAAAAAGAAGGGGGCAGAGCTGAAGTCTAGTGTCGAAGAGGAAAAGGGAGCGTGTTGGAAGGGGAGAAAAGCTGCCTCAGCCTCCTGCATGATAAGCACTTTCTGTACCTAGGTTTCCTTCAGGGATGACGATTTCAAGGAATACTCCAGCCAAATACTCTCCTGCCTGAGGGACAGGACACGCCTGCATGGGCATGTGATCAGTACAGTTTGAACAAGAAACTGCACTCAGAAGGGCCCTGGATTTGGGGTTTAATGGACTGTGGTTGCAGTCTTGAAATTCTTTTTGTTTATTTGTTTTTGAGACAGGGTCTCGCTCTGTCACCTAGGCTTGAGTGCAGTGGCGTGGTCAGGGCTCACTGCAACCTCCTCCTGGGCCCCAGCTATCCTCTCACTTCAGCCTCCCAAGTAGCTGGGACCACAGGTGCTCACCACCATGCCCAGCTAATTTTCGTATTTTTGGTAGAGATAGGGTTTCACCATGTTGACCAAGCTGTTCTCAAACTCTTGAGCTCAAGTGATCCACCTCCCAAAGTACCGGAATTACAGGCATGAACCACTGCGCCCGCCCGGCTGCGGTCTTGATGTCTATCTTTGTGTGTGTTTTGTAAATGAAGTCTCATGCATCAACAAAGCATGTGCTGGGGGCTTAGCGCCTGAGCTTACACACAGCTCCACCGGCTGCTGCCTCCCTGGAAGTGCTCTCACCACCACTGCCCCACCTGGCCTCTCCCTCCTTGCCCTCACCCTGCAACTGCTGCCACCCTCTACCCTTGGCAGGAGTCTGATCCCAGTTCAGGGAGGGCTGGGGCGTGGTGGTGGCCATCCCCACTCCAGGCTGGCAGCACCACAGTGCTCCTGGTGGACAATCAGCCTTAGTTGAGCCTTGAAAGGGGCAAGCCTTTTGCCCAGCCCTTTACTGACAGTGTCCCAGTTCTGAGTTTTAAAGACACTGGTAGCCCATTTGCTGTAGGCTGAGGTGGCAGGCCTGTGGGAAGGGGAGACACCTGGAGGAAAGGGAACCTGGAACCTGTCAGACCCAACAGAGCACCTGCCCACAGGCATCTGTGAGGTCCCCTGCCCTGGAGGCTTTCTCAGCAGGCTCTGTGCCTGGAGGAATCCTCTCTTCCTCCTTCCAACTTTCCTGAGCCTGGCTTGTGTTTGTTGTGCCTTCAAACCAGCAGGAGATAACCCTTCTGGGATGAACCACAAAATTCAAATTGTATAATTTCAGTGATTCCAAATATGAGATAAATATTCTGATATTTACATTTAAAATTGGCATTGTATGATATAAAAGTGGAGGGTAAAATGCATGCCAAAATTTTTAATTTGTCGTTTTTCTTTTCTTTTTTTGAGACAGAGTCTTGCTCTGTTGCTCAGGCTGGAGTGCAATGGCGCGATCTTGGCTCACTGTAACCTCCGCCTCCTGGATTCAAGTGATTCTCCCGCTTCAGCCTCCCGAGTAAGTGGGATTACAGGTACCCGCCATCATGCCCGGCTAATTTTTGGTATTTTTGTAGAGACAGGGTTTCACTATGTTGACCAGGCTGGTCTCGAACTCCTGACCTCAGGTGATCCACCTGCCTCGGCCTCCCAAAGTGCTGGGATTACATGTGTGAGCCACTGAGCCCGTCCTGTAGTTTTTCTTAGAATGACATTAAGTAGCAAATAAGCACCATGACAAGTCAAGAGAAAGACTATAAAAGAAGGAAAAAGCTTATGTCTACCATTTTGTGTATGTAATAAAATATACATAAAATATACCATTTTAACTATTTTTGAGTGTGCAGTGGTACTTAGTCAACCCTCTGTATCCATCAGTTCCACATCCCTGGGTTCCACATCCATGGAGTCAACCAACCATGGATCGAAAATATTCAGGAAAAAGGCTGGTGTGGTGGCTGACACCTGTAATCCCAGCACTTTGGGAGACCTAGGCAGGAGGATCACTTGAGGCCAGAAGTTCCAGGCCAGCCTGGGCAACATAGTGAGACCCTGTCTCTACAAAAAAAAAGAAAAAATATATTCAGGGAAAAAAAGACTAAGTTCCAAAAAGCAAGCCTTGAATTTGCAAGGTACCAAGTACTATGTTGAATTCATAAGAATGATGTGTAGGCATTGTATTGGGTATTATAAGTAATCTAGAGATGAATTAAAGTATGCAGGAGGATGTGTGTAGGTTATATGCAAATACTATACCATTTATTATCAGGGACTTGAGAATCCATGGATTTTGGTGTCCTTGATGAATCCTCGAACGAATCCCCCTCCAATACTGCAGGACAACTGTACATTCACATTGTTGTGCAACCATCACCACCATCCATCTCCAGAACTTTTTCATCTCCCCAAACTGAAATTGTACCCATTAAACAATAATTCCACATCCTTCCTCATTCCAGTTCCTGACAACCACCATTTTATTTTATTTTATTTTATTTTTATTTTTTTCAGACAGGGTCTTGCTCTGTCACCCAGGCTAGAGTACAGTGGCATGATCTCGGCTCACTGCAACCTCCCCCTCCTGGGTTCATGTGATTCTCCTGTCTCAGCCTCCCAAGTAGCTGGGACTACAGGCACGTGCCACCATGCCCGGCTAATTTTTGTATTTTTAATGGAGACGGGGTTTTGCCATGTTGGCCAGGCTAGTCTTGAACTCCTGACCTCAAGTGATCTGCTTGCCTTGGCCTCCCAAAGTGCTAGGATTACAGGCGTGAGCCACCGTGCCCAGCCACCATTCTATTTTCTGTCTCTATAAATTTGACTGTTGTAGGCGCCTCATATTATATTTGTCTTTTTGTGTCTGGCTTTATGTGTACCTTTAAAAGCAAGTTTTTCCTGTCTTTTGACCAAGAGGTTGCGTATTTTCATTTTTGCATGGAGCTGCACAGATTATGTAGCCTGTCCTGCTGAGGCGTGCACTTCTATTAGCCCTTCTGTTTTTGCTGCAGATGTGTGACCTGTGTTTTGGGAATATATTATCTCTTGTTAGATTATGGGCTCCTTTAAGACAGCTGGGGATTTAAATTTCCCGGTAACTCCTGGAGGTCTTGCAGAGTAGCAGGGCACCTCTAGCTGTTCCCTCCAGTTCCAAACTCACGTGGCTTGAGATGTACAGAGAGATTCCTCAATTCTCCATGCAGGAGTTTCGTTTTGCTTCTAGAGCACGGCTAAACTGCAAGGACAGAAAATCTTGCTGAGAATGAAGAATGCTCAAAATTCAGGATAATTGCATGAATAGTTAAAATTGCCTGGCAAAAGCTTTTTCTGCTCACTTTTCTGCATTCAGACTGTGAAACAAAAATAGAATCTTGGGACCTCAAATTCACTAGGCCAAAGCTTGGGAACTGAGTCATGCAAACAAAAAAGCAAAAATAAAACAAAAATACGGCCTTTCTTTTGTTCCCAAACAGCTGTAATTTCACATGCTCACCTTATCTTATAAAAAATGTAGATTGACTGAGCATGAGACTAATGCATAATTGACGTTTCCTCTACCCCTTTCTTTTTACATGTAAAACGTAGACTCACTGAACTCTAACCGGAGCCTCACAAGAATGTAACCACTTGCCTCATTGCCTACCCACCCTCCTTTTTTTTTTTTTCCTTCCCCTCCTGCTTGCCCTTTCCTCTGTGAAAGGAAAATAAAAACTTGGGACCCTAATTTCACTATGCCAAAAGAAAAATATTAAGCTGAAAGCCGAATTATCCAAGAAGCTACTTTTCCTTTTGTTCCTAAGCAAGTAGCTACAGATAAAAAGTTAAGTATCTCCACAGAGCTACTGTATGTTCACCTTAGCTGCTACAAAGATGAATATATAATTGACTATTCCCCTACCTGCTCCTTTTCTCTTGCAACATGTGGATTCAGTCATGTGACCATACCCTCCGTCTTTCCCCTCCAGCCTGCTTTTCCCACTTTTAAATATTGAAGCCCTCAAAACCATATTTGGAGAAAGGCACAGACCTGTCTCCCAAGTGCACGTCCTTAACGCTGGCAACATACATTTCTAAATTAATTGTTACCTATCTCAGATACTTTTTGGTTTACACCTCTTGAAATATTGAAGTTCCCCAAATCCTCTTTGGAAAAACACGGGTCACAGATCCTATTGTGACTTGGGTTTCTTTTTCCCAGGCACGTCCTCAGCCTTGGCAAAATAAACTTCGAATCAATTGAGATCTGCCATGGTCATGTTTTGGTTTACAAGATGAAAGAAAATGAGATTCCAGCTCTAATGTCAATTCCAGATTTCTTCCCACTTTGCCTCACTGCTGCAGGGGTTCCCTGGCACGCACAGGTCACAGCACACAAAAGCCCCCCACAAGCCTAATCACTAATCTGCCCCAAAGCCCCCCAGCCTAGGATAGGGATGTGGGAAACAGCTCTAATCTGGGTGCAGACTCAGTGCCAGTGCCCTTCACACAAATTCTGCAAATTCTAAAGAAAACCCAAAGCGGTAAAAAAAAAAAAAAATCTCTGCTGCCCCAAGGGGTTTGGCTTATCTTTTTAAATAGGAAATCTTTACTCCAAGCCAGTGACAGGGCTTTTGTGCTGATGAGGGCCCTAGGAGCACAGTAGGTCCCGCTTGAGGGCAGCTCCCACACTCACCTGATGTTTTATTCAGCTAAAACTGATTAGGCATGTTTCCCCACTGCCTTAGGGCTTTTCTAATATCCTGAAATTGCTTCATGTTCTTTTAACCGAAAAAGCAGGGGCAACAGAAAAATGGGAGCGCTTCTTTTTTTTTACAAAGGTGGGCTTCACTGTTGGAAAGCTGGTGGAACCTTTGGGTATTTCAAAGCCAAAAAGAAAAGCAGCTGGTTAATGAATTAAAGGCAGGATGGTGGGCCTTGGGGTCGACCACCAGCAGGAGGCGCTGTGGAGGTCCAGGGAGCAATCCATCTGCTTGCTTCACCATTTCCTTCTGGGACAAATGAGCCAGCTGTGCCTTGATGGGGGCAGTCAAAACAAGGCAAGTGATGAGAAGAACCCTGACAGCCTCAGGCCATTGGGACATCACTAAAGAGGAAATGCCCTCACCAGACTAGTTTTGTCTCCTTGCACAATCTGGCAGCCACTTTTGGTTTTATAGCCAGTGTTGACCAAGATGATACTTCCAGGAGTAGCTCAGATTTGGCTTCCTGAGACGCCAGTTGCAATCCTGTGACAAGAAGGTGCTGAGAACTAATCATTCTCACAGGCACTTCCAGGGCAAATCTCTGCCAGGCCTAAGGAGTCTCCGGCCCCAGCCACTCATTCCTAGCAACATTCCACACTCTTTGTTTTGTTTTTGAGATGGAGTCTCGCTGTGTTGCCCAGGCTGGAAGTGCAGTGGCGCGATCTTGGCTCACTGTAACCTCTGCCTCCCAGGTTCCAGCAATTCTCCTGCCTCAGCCTCCTGAGTAGCTGGGAATACAGGCATGTGCCACCACGCCCAGCTAATTTTTTTATTATTCGTAGAGATGGGGCTTCACCATGTTGGCCAGGCTGGTCTTGAACTCCTGACCTCAGGTGATCCACCTGCCTCAGCCTCCCAAAGTGCTGGGATTACAGGCATGAGCCACCAGTCCCGGTCTTTTTTTTTTTTTATTCTGTTTGTTTTTGAGATGGAGTTTCGCTCCTGTTGCCCAGGCTGGAGTACAGTGGCACGATCTCGGCTCACTGCAACCTCCGCCTCCTGGGTTCAAGCGATTCTCCTGCCTCAGCCTCCTGAGTAGCTAGGACTATAGGCGCCTGCCACCATGACCCCCTAATTTTTTGTATTTTTAGTAGAGACAGGGTTTCACCATGTTGGCTAGGCTGTCTCGAACTCCTGACCTCAGGTGATCCACCTGCCTCGGCCTCCCAAAGTGCTGGGATTACAGGCATGAGCCACTGCACCCGGCCCATTCCACACTCTGAAACCCAGTCTTAAGGTGAGGCCAGGCTGCGGCCGTATTTGCCGTTCCGCATGCCTTCTACAGTCTTAGGAGAAGGTCTACATGGTCACCTTCCTTCATCCCCACAGGGAAAGTCACTTGCTCATCCACAGGCAGAGCCCTGTCCAGGGCTCCAGTGTCAACCATGACTGGAGACAATAGGCTGTCAATAGATTCTATCCCAAGTTCTTGGGCAAGAAATTTTGGAATAAATGCCAAACTTATAGGATAAATGCCAAATTCTTGTCCAAGAACTTGGGATAGAAGCCCCATTGCTACCCTGCCCTTGGACCCAAGTCTAATAAGTGGGCTCTGACATTGTTCTTGAGGATTGACTCTGCCTTGATCACCTGTCCTGGCCCCCAGACTTGCTAAACTGTGGCTATGTTTATCCCAGCAAAACTCCACAGGACTCAGAGTTACTGAAATCCAGCCTGGTAGCAAGGGGTCTTATTCAAGGGGTCTTATTCCTACCATGACTCCTCTCTTCTCCTGCCCCTGAATTCTCTACCCTTCAGAGGAGCTTTTTTTTGTTTGTTTTATTTTATTTTATTTTAATCCTATGACACTACTTTTTTGCCTGATTGCCACTGTTAATTTTTATTTTTATTTGAGACAGGCTGGGGTGCAGTGGTGCAATCTCTGCTCACTGCAACCTTTGCCTCCTGGGTTCAAGTGATTCTTATGCCTCAACCTCCCGAGTAGCTGGAACTACAAGCGTGCGCCACCATGCCCGGCTAATTTTTGTATTTTTAGTAGAGACGAGGTTTTGCCGTGTTGGCCAGACTGGTCTCAAACTCCTGGCCTCAAGTGATCTGCCCACCTTGACCTCTCAAAGTGTTGGGATTACAGGCGTGAGCCACCGCGCCTGGCCTGCCGCTGTTGACTATGTCTTCAGATACACAGTGTTGCATGAGGGACCAATAAATCACAGGAAAGATATAGAAATGGCAGTTTAAACATATCAAAAAATGCATAACCTCACTTATAATAAGAAATTAATATTAAAACTATACCAAAATTATTTCAAAAAGTTTTTTAAAGTTTAAAAAACCTATACTGGGCTGGGTGCAGTGGCTCACGCCTGTAATCCCAGCACTTTGGGAGGCCAAGGCGGGCAGATCACGAGGTCAGGAGATCAAGACCATCCTGGCTAACATGGTGAAACCCTGTCTCTACTAAAAATACAAAAAAATTAGCCGGGCGTGGTGGCAGGTGCCTGTAGTCCCAGCTACTCGGGAGGCTGAGGCAGGAGAATGGTGTGAACCTGGGAGGTGGAGCTTGCAGTGAGCCGAGATCGTGCCACTGCACTCCAGCCTGGGTGACAAAGCGAGACTCCATCTCAAAAAAAAAAAAAAAGAAAGAAAGAAAAAACTTATATGAAATCCCATTTTTCACCTATAGAATTGGTAAATATCAAAAAAGTTGATAATGTTGTTGGCAAAGATGCAGGAAAATAGGTTTTTGTTTCGTTTTGTTTTTTTGAGACAGTTTATTGCCCAGGTTGGAGTGCAGTGGTGCGATCACGGCTCCCTGCAGCCTCAACCTCCCAAGTTCAAGTGATTTCCCCACCTCATCCTCCTGAGTGGCTGGGACTATAGGCACAAACAACCACACCCAACTGATTTTTAAATTTTCTTTTTTTTTTTTTTTAGATGGAATCTCGCTCTGTTGCCCAGGCTGGAGTGCAGTGGCGCAATCTCCACTCACTGCAACCTCCACTTCCCAGGTTCAAGCGATTCTCCTGCCTCAGCCTCCCAAGTAGATGGGATTACAGGCATTTGCCATCACACCGAGCTAATTTTTGTATTTGGTCTCGAACTCCTGGGCTCAAGCCATCCTCCTGCCTCAGCTTCCCAAAATGCTGGGATCACAGGTTTGAGCCACCATGCCTGACCAGGAAAATGATTGTTTTGTCTGAGACAGGGTCAGGCTCTGTCTCCCAGGCTGCAGCATAATGGCGTGATCTGGGCTCACTGCAACCTCTGCCTCCTGTGCTCAAACCATCCTACCATCTCAGCCTCCTGAGTAGCTGGGACTACTGGCACGTGCCACCAAGCTCTGCTAATTTTTTGTTGTTGTTGTTGTATATTTGGTAGAGATGGCGTTTCACCATGTTGGCAAGCTGGTCTCAAAACCTGCTGGGCTCAATTGATCCTCCCACCTCGGTCTCCCAAAGTGCTGGGATTATAGATGTGAGCCACTGCACCCGGCCAAAAATAGATTTAAATTGCATATATCCTTTAATTTGGCAATTCTTCTTCTAATACTGTATTCTAAGGATATATGAGCAGCATTGCTCATAATAGCAAAAGTTTGAAAACAGCCTAATGGAGAGCTGTTTAGATAAATCATGGGAAAAGTCGTGCTGCCCCAGGCTCTTCTGGAGCTCAGCACTGTGTGGGAAGCTGCTGGGTAGGTTGCTCTTGGGTGCAAGGTGTAGTAGGCTGAATAATGCCCCCACCAAATATGTCCATATTCTAATCCCCAGAAGCTGTGAATCTTATTTTATTTGTATTTTTGATTAGAGACAGTGTCTTCTTGCTCTATAACCCAGGCTGGAGTGCAGTGGCTTGATCATAGATCAGTGCAGCCTTGACCTCCCGGGCTCAAGCAATCCTCTGGCTCAGCCACCTAAGTAGCTGGGACTATAGGTGCACACTAACATGCCCAGCTTATTTTTTGTTTGTTTGTTTGTTTTTGAGACAGAGTCTTTCTCTGTTGCCCAGGCTGTAGTGCAGTGGCGTGATCTCAGCTCACTGCAACCTCCACCTCCCAGGTTCAAGCGGTTCTCCTGCCTCAGCCTCTGGAGTAGCTGGGACTACAGGCACATGCCACCACATCTGACTAATTTTTGTATTTTTCATAGAGATGGGTTTTCTGACACAGGATCTCACTCCGTCACCCAGGCTGAAGTGCAGTGGCACAAACCCGGCTCACTGCAGCCTCCACCTCCTGGGCTCAAGTGATCTTCCCCCAGCCTCCTGAATAGCTGGGACCACAGGTTCATGCCACCATGCCAGGCTAATTTTTAAAATTTTTTTAGAGACAAGGTCTCACCATCTTGCTCAGGCTGGTCTCAAACTCCTGGGCCCAAATGATCCTCCCACCTTAGCCTTCCAAAGTGTTAGGATTACAGGCGTAAGCCACTGCGCCTGGCCTGATCTGTTTTTGAGTAAACAAAATTATTATTTGTTTTAAAGAAATAAAACGACAAGCCCTCCACCTCAAGCAAATAACACTTTGAAAAAGATTTTCTATCTTTGGTCATCAAATTTGAACTACAGTTCTTAAATATAAGGCTCATATAAGTTGATTATAATAAAGTAGTTTGAATTTAGGCTCCAATGTTAGGTTTGAAGTGGAAAAGTAGGATTGGTTTTTAGCAACTTTTTTTTTTTTTTTTTTTGAGACGGAGTCTCACTCTGTAGCAATGTTTTCTTTCAGGATGGGTGGACTTCTTGTTTGGGTTACTTATCTTTATCCTCTGAATATCCAACTATTCTCATTGTCAGGACTCCACCCAGATGTACCCATAAACAGAAACGACCCACTGGCCACTTCTCCAGGACAGCAAGGTAGTGGACATGCACAAGGACCTTGCCCCTGTTCAGATCCGTGAAAGAAGTGCTGTGCCTCCCTTGACTTGATAAAGAAGGAGCCAATTTCTTCCCAGTTTCCTCGAGAACTCACAGGTGACAAAACAACTTCAGCCCCTTTGTCCACAGTGTGTGCTATTATACTTTGCCTGGAGAGGAAAAACCTGTTATCCTTAACTACCCTCACTGGCTCTTCTCTTCCTCACTGAGTATCAGAAGACCAGGAGGAGAAAATAAAGCTTGCTAGTTTCTTACCCATACTGTTATTCTATGAGTAAAGACCCACTCATTCAAAGAAAACCAATCTGTTTCTAGCTCCACTCCTGAAACTAGGAAGTTGGTCCTTAGCCTGATGAAGTCAACCTCTTGGAGAAATTTTTAAGTTCTTTTTTATTTATTTATTTTTTTATTATTATACTTTAAGTTTTAGGGTACATGTGCACAATGTGCAGGTTAGTTACATATGTATACATGTGCCATGCTGGTGCGCTGCACCCACTAACTCATCATCTAGCATTAGGTATATCTCCCAGTGCTATCCCTCCCGCCTCCCCCCACCCCACAACAGTCCCCAGAGTGTGATGTTCCCCTTCCTGTGTCCAGGTGTTCTCATTGTTCAATTCCCACCTGTGAGTGAGAATATGTGGTGTTTGGTTTTTTGTTCTTGCGATAGTTTACTGAGAATGATGATTTCCAATTTCATCCATGTCCCTACAAAGGACGTGAACTCATCATTTTTTATGGCTGCATAGTATTCCATGGTGTATATGTGCCACATTTTCTTAATCCAGTCTATCATTGTTGGACATTTGGGTTGGTTCCAAGTCTTTGCTATTGTGAATAATGCCGCAATAAACCTACGTGTGCATGTGTCTTTACAGCAGCATGATTTATAGTCCTTTGGTTATATACCCAGTAATGGAATGGCTGGGTCAAATGGTATTTCTAGTTCTAGATCCCTGAGGAATCGCCACACTGACTTCCACAATGGTTGAACTAGTTTACAGTCCCACCAACAGTGTAAAAGTGTTCCTATTTCTCCACATCCTCTCCAGCACCTGTTGTTTCTTGACTTTTTGATGATCGCCATTCTAACTGGTGTGAGATGGTATCTCATTGTGGTTTTGATTTGCATTTCTCTGATGGCCAGTGATGGTGAGCATTTTTTCATGTGTTTTTTGGCCGCATAAATGTCTTCTTTTGAGAAGTGTCTGTTCATGTCCTTTGCCCACTTTTTGATGGGGTTGTTTGTTTTTTTCTTGTAAATTTGTTGGAGTTCATTGTAGATTCTGGATATTAGCCCTTTGTCAGATGAGTAGGTTGCGAAAATTTTCTCCCATTTTGTAGGTTGCCTGTTCACTCTGATGGTAGTTTCTTTTGCTATGCAGAAGCTCTTTAGTTTAATTAGATCCAATTTGTCAATTTTCGCTTTTGTTGCCATTGCTTTTGGTGTTTTAGACATGAGGTCCTTGCCCATGCCTATGTCCTGAATGGTAATGCCTAGGTTTTCTTCTAGGGTTTTTATGGTTTTAGGTCTAACATTTAAGTCTTTAATCCATCTTGAATTGATTTTTGTATAAGATGTAAGGAAGGGATCCAGTTTCAGCTTTCTACATATGGCTAGCCAGTTTTCCCAGCACCATTTATTAAATAGGGAATCCTTTCCCCATTTCTTGTTTTTCTCAGGTTTGTCAAAGATCAGATAGTTGTAGATATGCGGCATTATTTCTGAGGGCTCTGTTCTGTTCCATTGATCTATATCTCTGTTTTGGTACCAGTACCATGCTGTTTTGGTTACTGTAGCCTTGTAGTATAGTTTGAAGTCAGGTAGTGTGATGCCTCCAGCTTTGTTCTTTTGGCTCAGGATTGACTTGGCAATGCAGGCTCTTTTTTGGTTCCATATGAACTTTAAAGTAGTTTTTTCCAATTCTGTGAAGAAAGTCATTGGTAGCTTGATGGGGATGGCATTGAATCTGTAAATTACCTTGGGCAGTATGGCCATTTTCACGATATTGATTCTTCCTACCCATGAGCATGGAATGTTCTTCCATTTGTTTGTATCCTCTTTTATTTCCTTGAGCAGTGGTTTGTAGTTCTCCTTGAAGAGGTCCTTCACATCCCTTGTAAGTTGGATTCCTAGGTATTTTATTCTCTTTGAAGCAATTGTGAATGGGAGTTCACTCATGATTTGGCTCTCTGTTTGTCTGTTGTTGGTGTATAAGAATGCTTGTGATTTTTGTACGTTGATTTTGTATCCTGAGACTTTGCTGAAGTTGCTTATCAGCTTAAGGAGATTTTGGGCTGAGACAGTGGGGTTTTCTAGATATACAATCATGTCGTCTGCAAACAGGGACAATTTGACTTCCTCTTTTCCTAATTGAATACCCTTTATTTCCTTCTCCTGCCTAATTGCCCTGGCCAGAACTTCCAACACTATGTTGAATAGGAATGGTGAGAGAGGGCATCCCTGTCTTGTGCCAGTTTTCAAAGGGAATGCTTCCAGTTTTTGCCTATTCAGTATGATATTGGCTGTGGGTTTGTCATAGATAGCTCTTATTATTTTGAGATACATCCCATCAATACCTAATTTATTGAGAGTTTTTAGCATGAAGTGTTGTTGAATTTTGTCAAAGGCCTTTTCTGCATCTATTGAGATAATCATGTGGTTTTTGTCTTTGGTTCTGTTTATATGCTGGATTACATTTATTGATTTGCGTATATTGAACCAGCCTTGCATCCCAGGGATGAAGCACACTTGATCATGGTGGATAAGCTTTTTGATGTGCTGCTGGATTCGGTTTGCCAGTATTTTATTGAGGATTTTTGCATCAGTGTTCATCAAGGATATTGGTCTAAAATTCTCTTTTTTGGTTGTGTCTCTGCCCAGCTTTGGTATCAGGATGATGCTGGCCTCATAAAATGAGTTAGGGAGGATTCCCTCTTTTTCTATTGATTGGAATAGTTCCAGAAGGAATGGTACCAGTTCCTCCTTGTACCTCTGGTAGAATTTGGCTGTGAATCCATCTGGTCCTGGACTCTTTTTCATTGGTAAGCTATTGATTATTGCCACAATTTCAGCTCCTGTTATTGATCTATTCAGAGATTCAACTTCTTCCTGGTTTAGTCTTGGGAGGGTGTATGTATCGAGGAATTTATCCATTTCTTCTAGATTTTCTAGTTTATTTGCTTAGACGTGTTTGTAGCATTCTCTGATGGTAGTTTGTATTTCTGTGGGATCGGTGGTGATATCCCCTTTATCATTTTTTATTGTGTCTATTTGATTCTTCTCTCTTTTTTTCTTTATTAGTCTTGCTAGTGGTCTATCAATTTTGTTGATCCTTTCAAAAAAACCAGCTCTTGGATTCGTTAATTTTTTGAAGGGTTTTTTGTGTCTCTATTTCCTTCAGTTCTGCTCTGATTTTAGTTATTTCTTGCCTTCTGCTAGCTTTTGAATGTGTTTGCTCTTGCTTTTCTAGTTCTTTTAATTGTGATGTTAGGGTGTCAATTTTGGATCTTTCCTGCTTTCTCTTGTGGGCATTTAGTGCTATAAATTTCCCTCTACACACTGCTTTGAATGTGTCCCAGAGATTCTGGTATGTTGTGTCTTTGTTCTCATTGGTTTCAAAGAACATCTTTATTTCTGCCTTCATTTCGTTATGTACCCAGTGGTCATTCAGGAGCAGGTTGTTCAGTTTCCATGTAGTTGAGCGGTTTTGAGTGAGATTCTTAATCCTGAGTTTTAGTTTGATTGCACTGTGGTCTGAGAGATAGTTTGTTATAATTTCTGTTCTTTTACATTTGCTGAGGGGAGTTTTACTTCCAACTATGTGGTCAATTTTGGAATAGGTGTGGTGTGGTGCTGAAAAAAATGTATATTCTGTTGATTTGGGGTGGAGAGTTCTGTAGATGTCTATTAGGTCTGCTTGGTGCAGAGCTGAGTTCAATTCCTGGGTATCCTTGTTGACTTTCTGTCTGGTTGATCTGTCTAATGTTGACAGTGGGGTGTTAAAGTCTCCCATTATTAATGTGTGGGAGTCTAAGTCTCTTCGTAGGTCACTCAGGACTTGCTTTATGAATCTGGGTGCTCCTGTATTGGGTGCATATATATTGAGGATAGTTAGCTCTTCTTGTTGAATTGATCCCTTTACCATTAAGTAATGGCCTTCTTTGTCTCTTTTGATCTTTGTTGGTTTAAAGTCTGTTTTATCAGAGACTAGGATTGCAACCCCTGCCTTTTTTTGTTTTCCATTTGCTTGGTAGATCTTCCTCCATCCTTTATTTTGAGCCTATGTGTGTCTCTGCACGTGAGATGGGTTTCCTGAATACAGCACACTGATGGGTCTTGACTGTTTATCCAATTTGCCAGTCTGTGTCTTTTAATTGGAGCATTTAGTCCATTTACGTTTAAAGTTAATATTGTTATGTGTGAATTTGATCCTGTCATTATGATGTTAGCTGGTGATTTTGCTCGTTAGTTGATGCAGTTTCTTCCTAGTCTCGATGGTCTTTACATTTTGGCATGATTTTGCAGTGGCTGGTACCGGTCGTTCCTTTCCATGTTTAGCGCTTCCTTCAGGAGCTCTTTTAGGGCAGGCCTGGTGGTGACAAAATCTCTCAGCATTTGCTTGTCTGTAAAGTATTTTATTTCTCCTTCACTTATGAAGCTTAGTTTGGCTGGATTTGAAATTCTGGGTTGAAAATTCTTTTCTTTAAGAATGTTGAATATTGGCCCTCACTCTCTTCTGGCTTGTAGAGTTTCTGCTGAGAGATCAGCTGTTAGTCTGATGGGCTTCCCTTTGTGGGTAACCCGACCTTTCTCTCTGGCTGCCCTTAACATTTTTTCCTTCATTTCAACTTTGGTGAATCTGACAATTATGTGTCTTGGTGTTGCTCTTCTCAAGGAGTATCTTTGTGGCATTCTCTGTATTTCCTGAATCTGAATGTTGGCCTGCCTTGCTAGATTGGGGAAGTTCTTCTGGATAATATCCTGCAGAGTGTTTTCCAACTTGGTTCCATTCTCCCCATCACTTTCAGGTACACCAATCAGACGTAGATTTGGTCTTTTCACATAGTCCCATATTTCTTGGAGGCTTTGCTCGTTTCTTTTTATTCTTTTTTCTCTAAACTTCCCTTCTCGCTTCATTTCATACATTTCATCTTCCATCGCTGATACCCTTTCTTCCAGTTGATCACATCGGCTCCTGAGTCTTCTGCATTCTTCACTTAGTTCTCAAGCCTTGGTTTTCAGCTCCATCAGCTCCTTTAAGCACTTCTCTGTATTGATTATTCTAGTTATACAGTCTCCTAAATTTTTTTCAAAGTTTTCAACTTCTTTGCCTTTGGTTTGAATGTCCTCCTGTAGCTCAGAGTAATTTGATCGTCTGAAGCCTTCTTCTCTCAGCTCGTCAAAGTCATTCTCCGTCCCGCTTTGTTCCATTGCTGGTGAGGAACTGCGTTCCTTTGGAGGAGGAGAGGCGCTCTGCTTTTTAGAGTTTCCAGTTTTTCTGTTCTGTTTTTTCTCATCTTTGTGGTTTTATCTACTTTTGGTCTTTGATGATGGTGATGTACAGATGGGTTGTTGGTGTGGATGTCCTTTCTGTTTGTTAGTTTTCCTTCTAACAGACAGGACCCTCAGCTGCAGGTCTGTTGGAGTGCCCGGCCGTGTGAGGTGTCAGTCTGCCCCTGCTGGGGGGTGCCTCCCAGTTAGGCTGCTGGGGGGTCAGGGGTCAGGGACCCACTTGAGGAGGCAGCCTGCCTGTTCTCAGATCTCCAGCTGCGTGCTGGGAGAACCACTGCTCTCTTCAAAGCTGTCAGACAGGGACATTTAAGTCTGCAGAGGTTACTGCTTTTTGTTTGTCTGTGCCCTGCCCCCAGAGGTGGAGCCTACAGAGGCAGGCAGGCCTCCTTGAGCTGTGGTGGGCTCCACCCAGTTCGAGCTTCCCGGCTGCTTTGTTTACCTAAGCAAGCCTGGGCAATGGCGGGTGCCCCTCCCCCAGCCTCGCTGCCGCCTTGCAGTTTGATCTCAGAGTGCTGTGCTAGCAATCAGCGAGACTCCGTGGGTGTAGGACCCTCCGAGCCAGGTGCGGGATATAATCTCCTGGTGCGCCGTTTTTTAAGCCCGTCGGAAAAGCGCAGTATTCGGGTGGGAGTGACCCGATTTTCCAGGTGCCGTCCGTCACCACTTTGTTTGACTAGGAAAGGGAACTCCCTGACCCCTTGCGCTTCCCGAGTGAGGCAATGCCTCGCCCTGCTTCGGCTCGCACACGGTGCGCGCACGCACTGACCTGCGCCCATTGTCTGGCACTCTCTAGTAAGATGAACCTGGTACCTCAGATGGAAATGCAGAAATCACCCGTCTTCTGTGTGGCTCACGCTGGGAGCTGTAGACTGGAGCTGTTCCTATTCGGCCATCTTGGCTCCTCCCGCCGAAATTTTTAAGTTCTAAACAACTCTTTATTCAGTGACAAACCAAAACTGAATTACAGACTTTTATTTTTTTTTGAGATGGAGTCTTGCCCTGTCGCCCAGGGTGGCATGCAATGGTGTGATCTCAGCTCACTGCACCCTCCGCCTCCCAGGCTCAAGCAATTCTTGTGTCTCAGCCTCCCAACTAGCTGAGACTATATGTGTGTGCCACCATGCCAGGCTAAGTTTTGTATTTTTAGTAGAGATGGGGTTTCATCATGTTGGCCAGGCTGCTCTCAAACTCCTGACCTTAAGCAGTCTGCCTGCCTCAGCCTCCCAAAGTGCTGGGATTACAGGGGTGAGCCACTGCGACTGGCCGGACTATTTTAAACTATACAGCGATGAGAATGTATGCTCTTCAATTACACATAGAAGTATGAATGATCCTCACAAACATAATGCTAAGCAAAAGAAACTAGACACAAGGGTACAGACTAACAATTCTCTGCCATTTGAAGTCAGGTAGTGGTTACACTTGGTAGGGAGGCCGAGTTAGGGAGTAGAAGGAAGCCCAAGGGTGAGTTGCCAGGGCCAACCAGCTTCATGAGCATGCGCACAAGGCCCTGCACTTAGGCTCAGCGTTTGGCTAACACTCTGCTGTCACCATTTCAAAATTATTATTATTATTATTTTTTGAGATGGTGTCTCACTCTATTGCCCAGGCTGGAGTGCAATGGTGCGATCTTGGCTCACTGCAACCTCCGCCTCCCGGGTTCAAGCGATTCTCTTGCCTCAGCCTCCCGAGTAGCTGGGATTACAGGTATGTGCCACCATGCCCGGCTAATTTTTGTATTTTTAGTAGAGATGGGGTTTCACCATGTTGGCCAGGCTGGTCTCGAACTCCTGACCTCAGGTGATCCACCCGCCTTGGCCTCCCAAAGTTCTGGGATTACAGGCGTGAGCCACTGCGCCCCACCCAAAGTCGTTAATAATATTTGACCAAAGGGCTGAGCATTTTCATTTTGCACTAGGCCCTGCAAATTATATCATTGGTACTGGCAATGTTCTGTTTCTCAATCTGGGTGTTGAATTTGTGAATATTCACCAAACTGAACATATTTTGATATGTTTGCTTTTCTGTATGTGTATCATACTTCAATACAAAGCTTAAAAACAGAACTATAGGCTATTTTAAAAATAACTCATGAAACACTACTTATGAAATGCAGCCAAAGTAGTATTCACAAGAAAATGCATGGCTGTAAACACTGTTATTGCTTAGTGAGAATAAAAGTTCATTAACAAAGTAGACAATGCAGGAAATTAAAAGGGGAAAATGTCACAGTAAGGCAAAATCTAAAGAAAGCAAAAGGAAAAAATTAAGGATAAAAGCAAACCGAATTATTTCAAAACCAGAAAAACAATATAATTGGCCCGGTGTGGTGGCTCATGCCTGTAATCCCAGTGCTTTGGGAGGCCAAGGGAGGAGGATCATTTGAGGCCAGGAGTTCAAGACTGGCCCAGGTAACATAGCAAGACCTTGTCTCTACAACAACAACAACAAAATTAGCCCGGCATGGCGGTGCATGCCTGTAGTTCTAGCTGCTCAGAGGCTGAGGCAGGAGGGTTACTTGAGCCCAGGAACTGGAGATTATAGTCAGCTATGATCACACCACTGCGCTCCAGCCTGGATGACAGGGAAAGACTCTGTCTCTAAAAAAATATTTTGGGGGCCGGGCGCGGTGGCTCACGCCTGTAATCCCAGCACTTTGGGAGGCCAAGGTGGGCGGATCACGAGGTCAGGAGTTTGAGACCAGTCTGGCCAACATGGTAAAACCCTGTCTCTACTAAAAATACAAAAATTAGCCAGGCATGGTGGCAGGCACCTGTAATCCCAGCTACTTGGGAGGCTGAGGCAGGAGAATCACTTGAACCCGGGAGGCGGAGGTTGCAGTGAGCCGAGATTGCGCCACTGCACTCCAGCCTAGGTGACGAGGGAAATTCCGTCTCAAAAAAAAAAAAAAATTAAGACAATATAGTTGATGAATAACTCTAAGATCTGGTTATTTGGCAAGAAGCAAGCAACAAATTTGATAAACCACTAGCTAACAAAACAAACTAAAAAAGAAATGACATAAATATACACATCAGGAATGAGAAAGGGTTTATAGCCATCAGTACAGAGGAAATGAGAATTACAAGGGAATACCTTGCCCAACCCAATACTAATACAATATAAAATCTGAATGAAATAGATAATATTTGAGGAAATATAAAATTACCAATTGGGACTCAAAAATCTAAACAGATAAATAATGATGGATAAAAGCTGTCAAAAGATATACTTAAGGACCTAAGCTAAAACTAGATAGGTTAATGAGCAACTTCTTTCAAATACTCAGGTAATCAATCATACTCATATTCCAAAGGATAGATAAACATCTCAGTGTTCCATAAAGCCAAAATTTTACATCATACAGCAGGAAAACTATGGACCAGTCTCATTTATAAATGTAGATTTAGAACACCTTAAAAAACACAGGCACATCTTGGGACTAGATTATGAAATAGAAAAGTATAATTAAAAATTAAGGCTGGGCACAGTGGCTCATGCCTGTAATCCTAGCACTTTGGGAGGCTGAGGCAGGCGGATCACCTGAGGTCAGGAGCTTGAGATCAGCCTGGCCAACATGGTGAAACCCCGTCTCTACTAAAAATACAAAAATTAGCCAGGTGTGGTGGCGCATGCCTGTAATCCCAGCTACTGGGGAGACTGAGGCAGGAAACTCGCTTGAGCCTGGGAGGTGAAGGTTGCAGGGAGCAAAGATGGTGCCCTGCACTCCAACCTGGGCAACAGAGCAAGACTCTGTCTCAAAAAACATTTTTTTAAATTAAAACAATCAAAAAATTAAAATTAAAATTAAAAACATTAAAAAGGAAAAACAAAATGTAAAACTCAGGCACATCTCATTTTATTACTCTGCTTCATTAGGCTTTGCAAATACTTCGTTTAAAAAAATATTTTATTTTTCAGACCCCAGGTAACTGAAACTGCAGAAACTGAAACCACAGATAAGCAGGTACTGATTTTGTTATAAAATGGGGCCCCCTGTGCTTGGACGTCTTCTTTATTTTATTTTTTTATTTTTTGAGACAGAGTCTTGCTCTGTTGCTCAGGCTGGAGTGCAGTGGAGTGATCTTGGCTCACTGCAGCCTCCACTTCCCAGGTTCAAGTGATTCTTCTGCCTTAGCCTCCTGAGTAGCTGAGATTACAGGTGTGTACCACCACATCCCACTAATTTTTTGTATTTTTAGTAGATACGGTTTTTTGCCATGTTGCCCAGGCTGATCTCGAACTCTTGGGCTCAAGTGATCCACCTGCCTCAGCTTCCCAAAATGCTGGAATTACAGGCATGAGCCATTGTGCCCAGCCAAATACTGCATTTTTACAAATTGAAGGTTTGTGGCAACCCTATATTTAGCAAGTCTATCGGGCCATTTTCCCAACAGCATATGCTCATTTCGTGTTTCTTTGTCATATTTTAGTAATTTTTGCAATATTTCAAACTTTTTTATTATTATTATATCTATTATGTTGATATCTGATCTTTGATGTTACAACTGTAACTGTTTCAGGGTGCCACAAACCGTGCCCATACAAGATGGTGAATTTAATCTATAAATGTTGTGTGTGTTCTGACTACTGCATGGACTGGGTGTTCCTCTGTCTCTCTCCCTCTACTGCAACCTCCTCATTTCCTGAGACACAAAAATACTAAAATTAGGCCAGTTGGAACCCTACAGTGGCCTCTAAGTGTTCAAATGAAAGAAAGAGTCACACATCTCTCATTCTCAAAAGCTAGAAATAATTAAGCTTAGTTAGGAAGGCATGTCGAAAGCTGGGACAGGCTGAAAGTTAGTTAGCTAAGTTGTAAATGCAAGGGAAAAGCTTTTGAAGGAGATTAAAAGTGCTACTCCAGTGAATACACAAATGAGATAAGAAAGCAGAACAGCCTTATTGCTGATATGGAGGATGTTTGAATGGTCTGGATAGATCAAACCGGTCACAACATTCCCTTAGGCCAATGCAAGGCCCTAATTCCCTCCCTTTTTTTTTTTGAGAGGAAGTCTCTGTTGCCCAGGCTGGAGTACAATGGTGTGATGTCAGCTCACTGCAACCTCCGCCTCCCGGGTTCAAGTGATTCTCCCCACTCAGCCTCCCCAGTAGCTGGAATTACAGGTGCCCACCGCCACGCCTGGCTAATTTTTGTATTTTTATAGAGATGGGGGTTTCACCATGTTGGCCAGGTTGTTCTCGAACTTCTGACCTCAGGTGATCCACCCGCCTCAGCCTCCCAAAGTGCTGGGATTACAGGTGTGAGCCACTGCGCCCGGCCCAATCAATATTATTATTAATATCCCCATTAAAGTCAGGAGCTAGACAAGGATTCTCACCACCTCTGTTATTTAATGTTGTTCTGGAAGTGCTAGTTAATGCAATTAGACAATGGAATAAAAGTCAAAATACTAAAGTGGATGAGAGCATTATTATCAATTACCTGATTGTCGGCCTAGAAATCCAAAATGATCAAATGAATAGTTGTTAGAACTAATACAAGAGAGGCCAGGTGTGGTGGCTCACGCCTGTAATCCCAGCACTTTGGGAGGCCGAGGCGGGCGGATCATGAGGTCAGGAGATTGAGACCATCCTGGCTAACACGGTGAAACCCTGTCTCTACTAAAAAATATAAAAAATTAGCTGGGCATGGTGGCGGGTGCCTTGTAGTCCCTGCCACTCGGGAGGCTGAGGCAGGAGAATGGCGTGAACCCGCGAGGCGGAGCTTGCAGTGAGCCGAGATCACGCCACTGCACTCCAGCCTGAGCAACAGAGCAAGATACTGTCTCAAAATAAATAAATAAATAAATAAATAAATAAATAAATACAAGAGCACAGAATATTCTTTCTATATTTCTTTTATTTGCACTTATTTTATAATGGTTATTTTTCTGTGCTGTGTTGTTTCTAACAATTGGCTGACAAGCATACTGACAGAGCCAATTGTTTCTAACAATTGGTTTCAAGCACACAGGACCCTGAAAGTCAGCAGAGCTTGGTAGTGGAGGCTGAGAGTGGGGATGGGATGGGCAGAAACAGTTACAGCTTGGATCCCTCAAAAACCTTAAATGGGGCTGGGTGCAGTGGCTCACGCCTGTAATCCCAGCACTTTGGGAGGCCGAGGTGGGCAGATCACTTGAGGCCAGGAGTTCAAGGCCAGCCTGGCCAACATGGTGAAACCCCATCTCTGCTAAAAATACAAAAATTAGCTGGGCGTGGTGGCTGTGCCTGTAATCCCAGCTACGTGGGAGGCCGAGGCATGAGAATCACTTGAACCTGGGAGGTGGAGGCTGCAGTGAGCCGAGATCGTGCCACTGCACTCCAGCCTAGGGGACAGAGCAAGACCCTGTCTCAGAAAAACAAAACAAAACAAAAACCTTAAATGGAAGGCAGGCGATGCAGTCAACATCAGCCGGAGTGTGTGTGAGCAATCCTAATGTTCTGAGGCTATAATGGGGTTGGTGGGGGAGACACAACAGAGCCTTTGACGCTGCTCTTGACATTGCACTGCACCACATTGAAGTGAGGCTACAATGAACCAGAGGGATCCAGGAAGCCGTCTTCCTTATCAGCACCTCTCCACGGACTGCAGGCAGAGCACAAAGCTGTTTGTCTGACGGTGGCGGGAAGGTCATTCCAGATGAAGAAACCAGATTAAAAAACAGAAGCGCAGGCTCCTTTCCCAAGAGCAAAGCTAGAGGAGGGACAAAGCCACGTGAGGAAATGAGGAAGGGTCAGGCATATGTGGCTTGAAAGAGAGGAGAGCTCTAAGTATATCAGAAAAGGCAAGGGGATGGCTCTTCAGGACTCATGTCGTAATTCTGTCTGCCCTATCCTGTTTTAGAGATGACAAGGCCTTCCTCCTGGCTGTCTCTTTAGTAGGCACCTAAGCACTTTGACTTATTGTTCTCTCATTCAATCCATGCAACAACTCTTAGAAGTCAGATTTTTTGACAGTTTTTAAAATTTACTTATAAAAATTTATTTTTAATTTTCGAGGGTATGTAGTAGGTATATATGTTTATGGGGCATATGGGATATTTTGATACAGCCATACAATGTGTAATAATCACATCAGGGGAAATGAGGCATCCATCCCCTCAAGCATTTATCCTTTGTGTTATAAATAATCCAATTATACTCTTTTAGATTTTTTTTTTTTTAGAGATGGAGTCTTGCTCTGTCACTCAGGCTGGAGTGCAGTGGCACGATCTTGGCTCACTGCAAACTCTGCCTCTCAGGTTCAAGCAATTCTTCTACCTCAGCCTCCCAAGTAGCTGGGATTACAGGCATGCACCACCATGCCTAGTTAATTTTTGTATTTTCAATAGAGTCGGGGTTTCACCATGTTGGTCAGGCTGGTCTCAAACTCCTGACATCAGGTGATCCACCCCCCTCGGCCTCCCAAAGTCCTGGGATTACAGGCATGAGCCACTGCGCCTGACCTGTATGTCTCCTTTTGATAAATGTCTATTCAGATATTTGGTGAGCCACTGTGCCCGGCCAATCCAGTTTTAAAATGGGCAAAAGATCTGAATAGACATTTATCAAAAGGAGACATACAGATCAGGCACAGTGGCTCATGCCTGTAATCTCAGGACTTTGGGAGGCCGAGGCGGGTGGATCACCTGAGGTCAGGAGTTCGAGACCAGCCTGACCAACATGGTGAAACCCTGTCTCTACACAAAAAGTTAGCTGGGCATGGTGGTGCATGCTTGTAATCCCAGGTACTTGGGAAGCTGAGGCAGGAGAACTGATTGAACCCAGGAGGGGGAGGTTGCAGTGAGCCGAGATTGCACCACTGCACTTCAGCCTGGGCTACAGAGCAAGACTTCATCTCAAAATAAATAATAATAAATAAATGAGGCCGGGCACGGTGGCTCACACCTGTAATCCCAGCACTTTGGGAGGCCGAGGCAGGCAGATCACGAGGTCAAGAGATCAAGACCATTCTGGCTAACACGGTGAAACCCTGTCTCTACTAAAAATACAAAAAAATTAGCCGGGCATGGTGGCGGGCGCCTGTAGTCCCAGCTACTCAAGAGGCTGAGGCAGGAGAATGGCATGAACCCGGGAGGCAGAGCTTGCAGTGAGCTGAGATGGCACCACTGCACTCCAGCCTGGGCGACATCGAGACTCCATCTCAATAAATAAATAAATAAATAAAATTAGATTATTAGATTTTTTCCTATAGAGTTGTTTGAGCTCCTTATATATTCTGGTTATTAATTCCTTGTCAGAAGGATAGTTTGCAAATATTTTCTCCTATGCTGTGGGCTGTCTCTTCACTTTGCTGTTTCCTTTGCTGTGCAGAAGCTTTTAAACTTGATGTGATCTCATTTGTCCATTTTTGCTTTGGTTGCCTGTGCTTGTGGGGCATTACTCAAGAAACCTTTGCCCAGTCTAATGTCCTGGAGCGTTTCCTCAATATATTCTTTAGTAGTTTCATAGTTTGAGGTCTGAGATTTAAGTCGTTAATCCATTTTGATTTGAGTTTTGTATATAGTGAAAGACAGGGATCTAGTTTCATTCTTCTGCATATGGATATCCAGTTTTCTCGGCACCATTTGTTAAAGACACTGTCTTTTCTCCATTGTATGCTCTTGGCCCCTTTGTTGAGAAATGAGTTCACCTTAGATGTATGGATTTGTTTCTGGGTTCTCTATTCTGTTCCATTAGTCCATGTGTCTGCTTTTATGCCTGTACTATGCTGTTTTGGTTACCACAGTTCTGTAGTATAATTTGAAGTCAGGTAATGTGATTCCTCCAGTTTTTTTGTTTTTGTTTTTGTTTTTTTTCTCAGGATAGCTTTGGCTATTTTGGATCTTTTGCAGTTCCATATAAATTTTAGGATTGTGTTTTCTCTTTCTGTGGAGAATGTCTTTAGTATTTTGATAGGTATTGTATTGAATACATAGATTACTTTGGATAGTATGGACATTTTAACAATATGGATTCTTCCAATCCATGAACATGGACTATTTTTCCTTTTTTAATGTCCTCTTCAATTTCTTTCAATAATGTTTTATAGTTTTCACTGTAGAAATCTTTCACTTCTTTGGTTAAATTAATTCCTAGGTATGTTATTTTATTTGTAGCTATTGTAAATGGGATTACTTTTATGATTTTTCACATTGTTTACTGTTGGCATATAGAAATATATTTTTTATTATTTTTTAATTTTTAATTTTAATTTTTAGTTATTTATTTTTTGAGACGGAGTCTAGCTCTGTCACCAGGCTGGAGTGCAGTGGCATGATCTCAGCTCACTGTAACCTCCGCCTCCTGGGTTCAAGCAATTTTCCTGCCTCAGCCTCCCAAGTAGCTGGGATTACAGGCACACACCGCCATCCCCAGCTAATTTTTGTACTTTTAGTAGAGATGGGGGTTTCACCACATTGGCCAGGATGGTCTTGATCTCCTGACCTCGTGATCTGCCCACCTGAGCCTCTGAAAGTGCTGGGATTACAGGCCGATTTTAAAATTTATTTTAATTTATTTTTTATTTTTATTATTTTTTGGGGGGGGATGAAGTCTCACTCTGTTGCCTAGGCTGGAGTGCAGTGGTGCGATCTCAGCTGACCGCAATATCTGCCTCCCAGGTTCAAGTGATTCTCTTGCCTCAGCCTCCTGAGTAGCTGGGACTATAGGTGCGCACCACCATGCTTGGACAATTTTTGTATATTTAGTAGACACAGGGTTTCACCATGTTGGGCAGGCTGGTCTTGAACGCCTGACCTCGTGATCCACCCGCCTCTGCCTCCCAAAGTGCTGGGATTACAGGCTTGAGCCACCGTGCCTGGCCTAGAAATGATTTTTATATGTTATGTTCTCTGTTTTTTTAACCCAATAATAGCTGTGTGTACTGATATATGTTGATTTTGCATGTTGACTTTTGTATATTGTTTTATTTCCTGCAAGTTTACTGAATTTGTATATCTGTTCTAATAATATTTTAGTGGTGTCTTTAGGTTTTTCTAAATATAAGATCATATCATCTGCAAACAAGGATAATTTGATTTCTTCCTTTCCAATTTGGATGCCCTTTCTTTCTCTCTCTTGTCTGATTGCTCTAGCTGGGACTTCCAGTACCATGTTGCATAACAGTGATGAAAGTGGGCATCCTTGTCATGCTCTAGATCTTAGAAGAAAGACTTTCAGTTTTTCACCATTGAGTATGACACTAGCTGTGGGTCTGTCATGTAGGGCTATGTTGAAGTATGTTCTTTTTTTTTTTTTTCCAGACAGAGTTTCACTCTTGTCGCCCAGGCTGGAGTGCAATGGTGCAATCTCGGCTCACTGCAACCTCCGCCTCCTGGGTTCAAGTGATTCTCCTGCCTCAGCCTCCTGAGTAGCTGGGATCACAGGTGTGCGCCACCATACTTGGCTAATTTTTTTGTATTTTTAGTAGAGATGGGGTTTCACCATGTTGGTCAGGCCGGTCTCGAATTCCTGACCTCAAGTGATCCACCTACCTTGGCCTCCCAAAGTGCTGGGATTTCAGGCGTGAGCCACCGTGCCCGGCCAAAATATGTTCCTTCTACACCCAGGTTTTTTTAGGGTTTTTATAATGAAGGGATGTTGAATTTTATCAAATGCTTTTTCAGTGTGAATTGAAATGATAGTATAGTTTTGTCCCTCATTCTGTAGATATGATGTATCCCATTGATTGATTTGCATATGACATCCTTGCGTCCTTGCATCCCTGGGATAAATCTCACTTGGTCATGATGAATCATCTTTTTAATGTGTTGTTGAATTCAGTTTGCTATTAAGGTGAGTGCAAAACTATTGCAGTTTTTGCATTGTTGGAATTTGTCGTTTGATATTGGAATACATTCTTCAATAAATGTGGTTAGGTCATACATCATTTTAATGGACATTTCTCGCTTTATGTTTTCTTGCTAATGACTTATTATTTGTTGTTTATTTTATGTTTATTTTAGACTATGGAAGTTATGTTAGACAAAAAGCAAATTAGAGCAATTTTCTTATTTGGGTTCAAAATGGGTCATAAAGCAGCAAGAAAACTCATAACATCAATAAGGCATTTGGCCCAGGAACTGCTAATGAATGTACAGTACAGTGGTGGTTCAAGAAGTTTTGCAAAAGAGACAAGAGCCTTGAAGAAGAGGAGTGTATGGCCAGCCATCAGAAGTTGACAATGACCAATTGACAGCAATCATCAAAGCTGATCCTCTTACAACTACATGAGAAATTGCCAAAGAACTCCACCTCGACCATTCTATGGTCATGTGGCATTTGCAGCAAATTGAAAAGGTGAAAAAGGTGGAAAAAAAAAGGTGAAAAAAAGGTGTCTTGATAAGTGGGTGCTTCATGAGCTGAGCAAAAATTTTTAAAAATGTTGTCTTGAAGTGTTGTTTTCTCTTATTCTATGCAATAACAGTGAACCATTTCTTGATCGGATTGTGACATGTGACAAAAAGTGGATTTTATACAACAACTGGTGACGACCAGCTTGGACTGGTTGGACTGAGAAGAAGCTCCGAAGCACTTCCCAAAGCCAAACTTGCGCCAAAAAAGGTCATGGCCACTGTTTGGTGGTCTGCTGCTGGTCTGATCCAGTATAGCTTTCTGAATCCTGGCAAAACCATTACATCTGAGAACTATGCTCAGCAAACGGACGAGATGCACCAAAAACTGCAACAACTGCAGCCAGCATTGGTCAACAGAAAGGGCCCAATTCTTCTCCAGGACAACACCCAAACACACGTCACACAACCAACACTTCAAAAGTTGAGCAAATTGGGCTATGAAGTTTTGCCTCATCTGCCATACTCACCTGACCTCTCACCAACTGACTACCACTTCTACAAGCATCTCAACAACTTTTTGTACGGAAAACGCTTCCACAACCAGCAGGATGCAGAAAATGATTTCCAAGAGTTTGTTGAATCCTGAAGCATGGATTTTTACACTATAGGAATAAAGATTTCTCACTGGCAAAAATGTGTTGATTGTAATGTTTCCTGTTTTGATTAATAAAGATGTGTTTGAGCCTAGTTATAATGATTTAAAATTTACAGTCTGAAACCGCAATTACTTTTGCACCAACCTAATAGTATTTGGTTGAGGATTTTTGCATCAGTGTTCATCAGGGATATTGGCCTGTTGTTTTCTTTCTTTTTTCTTTTCTTTCTTTCTTTCTTTCTTTTTTTTTTTTTTTTTTTTTTTTTGATGTGTCTTTGTCTGGTTTTGCTATCAGGGTAATAATGGCCTCATGGAATGAGTTTGAAAGTATTCCCTCCTCAATTTTTTTGAATAGTTTGAGTAGGATTGGTATTAGTTATTTAAATGTTTGGTAAAATTCATCAGTGAAACTATTGAGCCCCAGGCTATTCTTTGCTGGCAGACTTTTTATTTTGGCTTTGAAATTGTTACTTACTATTGGTCTGTTAAAGTTTTGAATTTCTTCATGGTTCAACTCAGTAGGTTTCATGTATCTAGAAATTTATCTATTTTTTTCTAGGTTTTCCAATTTGTTGGCATATACTTACTCATAGTAGTACCTAAGATCCTTTGAATTTCTTGGTATCAGTTGTAACGTCTCCCTTTTCAAAACCTCTCATTTTATTTATTTCGGTCTTCTCTCTTTTTTTCTTAGTCTGGCTAAAGGTTTGTCATTTTGTTTATCTTTTCTTTCTTTCTTTTTTTTTTTGAGACGGAGTCTCGCTCTGTCACCCAGGCTGGAGTGCAGTGGCACGATCTTGGCTCACTGCAAGCCCCGCCTCCCAGGTTCACGCCATTCTCCTGCCTCAGCCTCCCGAGTAGCTGGGACTACAGGCACCCACCACCAGGCCCAGCTAATTTTTTGTATTTTTTAGTAGAGACGGGGTTTCACCGTGGTTTTGATCTCCTGACCTTGTGATCCCCCACCTCAGCCTCCCAAAGTGCTGGGATTACAGGTGTGAGCCACCATGCCCGGCCTTATTTATCTTTTCAAAAAATGAATTTTTTGTTTTCATCCTTTGTATTATTTGTTTCAATTTCATTTATTTCTGCTCTGGTCTTTATTATTTCTTTTCTTCTACTGACTTTGGGTTTGGTTTGTGCTTGCTTTTCTAGTTCTTCAAGAGACATCATTAGGTTGTTTACTTGAAGTTTATATGTTTGTTCATTTGTTTGTTTGAGACAGAGTCTCACTCAGTCACCCAGGCCGGAGCGCAGTGGCCAATCTTGGCTCACTGCAACCTCCGCCTCCCAGGTCCAAGCAATTCGCATGCCTCAGCCGCCCCAGTAGCTGGGACTATAGACATGTGCCACCATGCCTGGCTAATTTTTTTGGTATTTTTAGTAGAGATGGGGTTTTGCCATGTTGCCTAGGCTGGTCTCAAACTCCTGAGCTCAAACAATCTGCTCACCTTGGCCTCCCAAAGTGCTGGAGTTACAGGCATGAGCGACTACACCCAGACTTTTTATCTTTTTTGATGTAGGCACTTATAGCCATAAACTTCCCTCTTAGTACTGCTTTCACTGTATCCCACAGGTTTTGATATGTTGTGTTTCCATTATTGTTTCAAGAAATTTCTAAATTTTCTTATTAATTTCTTAGTTCACCCACTGGTTATTCAGGAGCATATTGTTTAATTTTCATGTGTTTGTATAGTTTCTAAAATTCCTCGTTATTGATTTCTAGTTTTAATTCATTGTGGTCAGAGAAGATCCTTGATATTATTTTATTTTTTTTATGCTTTAAGACTTGTTTTGTGGCCTCACATATGATCTGTCCTTGGGAATGATCCATGTGCTGAGGAGAAGAATGTGTATTCTGTAACCATTGTGTGAAATGTCCTATAAATATCTATTAGGTCCATTTGATCCATAGTGCAGATTAAGTCTGATGTTTCTTTGTTGATTTTCTGTCTGGATGATCTGTCCAATGCTGAAAGTGGGGTGTTGAAATCTTGTGCTATTATTGTAGTGGAGTCTGTCTCTCTCTTTATCTCTAATAATATTTGCTTTATATATCTGGGTGCTTCAGTGTTGGGTGCATATATATTTACAATTGTTATATTCTCTTGCTGAATTGACCCCTTTATCATTATGTAATGACCTTCTTTGTCTCTTTTTATAGTTTTTGTCTTTTTTTCTTGAGACGGAGTCTCACTCTGTCACCCAGGTTGGAGTGCAGTGGTGCAATCTCAGCTCACTGCAACCTCCACCTCCTGGGTTCAAGCAGTTTTCCTGCCTCAGCCTCCTGAGTAGCTGGGATTACAGGTGTGTGCCACCATGCCAGGCTAATTTTTGTATTTTTAGTAGAGATGGGGTTTCACTGTGTTGGCCAGGCTGGTCTCGAACTCCTGACCTCAGGTGATCTGCCCGCCTCGGCCTCCCAAAGTGCTGGGATTACAGGTGTGAGCCACCACACCCAGCCTTGATTTTGTCTTGAAATCTGTTTTGTCTAAGCATAGCTACTTCTGCTCTTTTTTTAGTTTCCGTCTGCATAAAGCATCTTTTTCCATCCCTTTATTTTCAGTTTATGTGTGTCTTTATAGGTGAAGTGTGTTTCTTGTAGGCAACAGATCATTGAGTCTTTTTTTTTAAAAAATCCATTCAGCCACTCTGCATCTTTCGATTAGAGAGCTTAGTCCATTTACATTCAATGTTATTATTGATAAGTAAGGACTTACTCCTGCCATTTTGTTATTTGTCTTCTGGTTGTTTTTGGTCTTCTCTTCCTTCTTTCCTTCCTTCCTGTCTTCCTTTTAGTGAAGGTGATTTTCTCTGGTGGTATGTTTTAATTTCTTGTTTTTTATTTTTTGTGTATCCATTGTATGTTTTTAGATTTGAGGTTACCATGAGGCTTGCAAATAATATCTTATAACCCATTATTTTAAACTGATGACAATGTAACACTAATTGTGTAAACTAACTAATAAACAAAAAGGAAACTAATAAAAACTAATACAAACTTTAACTTTGTCTCCCCACATTTTAATTGTTTGTTGTTTCTATTTATATCTTATTGTACTATGTCTTGAAAAGTTGTTGTAATTATTATTATTATTATTATTATTATTTTGAGATGGAGTCTTGCTCTGTTGCCCAGGCTGAAATGCAGTGGCACGATCTCAGCTCGCTGCAAACTCTGCCTCCCGGGTTCAAGTGATTCTCCTGCCTCAGGCTCCCGAGTAGCTGGGATTATAGGCATGTGCCACCACGCCCAGCTAATTTTTGTATTTTTAGTAGAGATGGGGTTTCACCGTGTTAACCAGGTTAGTCTCTATCTCCTGACCTCGTGATCCACCCACCTCGGACTCCCAAAGTGCTAGGATTACAAGTGTGAGCCACTGCACCCAGCCTGTAATTATTATTTTTGATTGGTTCATCTTTTTGTTTTTCTACTTAAAATATGAGTAGTTTACATACCACAATGACAGTGTTAGAATAGTCTGTGTTTTTCTGTGTAGTACTTATTATTACCAGTAAGTTTTGTACCTTCAGATGATTTATTTATTTATTTATTTTTAATTTTTTTTGACAAGGTCTCACTTTGTCACCCAGGCTACAGTCCAGTTGCTTGATTATAGCTCACTGTAGCCTCCCAGGCTCAAGCGATCCTCCTGCCTCAGCCTCCCAAAGTGCTGGGATCACAGGCATGAGCCTCTATGCCCAGCCAATTAAAACAATTTTTTTTTTTTTTTGTAGAGGTGGAGTCTCACTGCATTGCCCAGGCTGACCTCAAACTCTTGGGTTCAAGCAATTCTCCCACCTTGGCCCAGATGATTTCTTGTTGCTCATTAACATCATTTTCTTTCAGATTGAAGAACTCTTTTTAGCATTTCTTGTAGGATAGATCTTGTGTTGATGAAATCCTTCAGCTTTTGCTTGTCCAGGAAAGTCTTTACTTCTCCTTCACGTTTGAAGGATATTTTCATCAGATATAGTAATACTATTCTAGGGTAAAAGTTTTTTTTTCCTTCAGCATTTTAAATATTGTCATGCCACTCTCTCCTGACCTGTAAGGTTTCCATCGAGAAGTCTGCTGCCAGACCTATTGGAGCTCCATTGTATGTTATTTGTTTCTTTTCTCTTGCTGGTTTTAGAATCCTTTCTTTATCCTTGACCTTTGGGAGTCTGAATATTAAATGCCTTGAAGTAGTCTTCTTTGGGTTAAACCTGCTCGGTGTTCCATAACCTTCTTATCCTTGAATATTGATATCTTTCTCTAGGTTTGGAAAGTTATCTATTATTATTCCTTTGAATGAACCCCACCTCTCTCTCTACCTCCTCTTTAAAGCCAATAACTCTTAGATTTGCCCTTTTGAGGCTGTTTTCTAGATCTTGTAGGCATGCTTCATTCTTTTTTTTCTTTTTTCTTTTGTCTCCTCTGACTTTGTATTTTCAAACAGCCCAAGTTCACTAACTCTTCTGCTTGACCAATTCTGCTATTAAAAGACTCTGATGAGTTCTTCAGTATGTCAATTGCATTTTTCAACTCTAGGATTTCTGCTTAATTCTTTTTAATTATTTCTATTTCTTTGTTAAATTTATCTAATGGATTCTGAATTCCTTCTCTGTGTTATCTTGAATTTCTTTGAGTTTCTTCAAGACAGCTATTTTGAATTCTGTGTCTGAAAGGTCAAATTTCTCTCTCTCTCTCTGGGATTAATCCCTGGTGTCTATTTCCCTGGATGGTCTTGATGCTTGCGGATGTTTATCAGTGTCTGGGCATTGAAGAGCTAGGTATTTATTGCATCCTTCACAATCTGGGCTTGTTTGTACCTGTCCTTTTTGGAAGGCTTTCCAGGTATTTGAAGAGACTTGAGTGTTGTGATTTAAGCTTTTGGTCATTAGTGGGCCATTGGTGGGTAACCCACAATGTAACCCAGTAACGCCATGGTTCTTGCAGACTCATAGAGGTACCACCTTGGTTACCTTGGATAAGGCCTGGAAGAAGTCTCTGGAGTATCATGCAGAGACTCTTGTTCTTTTCTCATACAATATATTCCTTCTTTTCTTTTCTTTTTTTTCTTCCTTCCTTCCTTCCTTCTTTCCTTCCTTCCTTCTCTCTCTCTCTCTCTCTCTTTCTTTCTTTCTTTCTTTCTATCTTTCTTTCTTTCTCAGGGTCTCATTCTGTCACCCAGGGTGGAGTGCAGTGGTGCAATCTTGGCTCACTGCCACCTCCACCTCCTGGGGTCAAGCAATTCTCATGCCTCAGGCACCTGAGTAGCTGGGATTATAGGCATATGCCACCATGCCTAGCTAATTTTTGTATTTTTAGTAGAGACAGGTTTTTGCTATGTTGCCCAGGCTGGTCTTGAACTCCTGGCCTTAAGTGATCCACCTGCCTCAGCCTCCCAAAATGCTGAGATTACAGGAATGAGCCACTGCACCTGGCCCCATACTTTCTCCCAAACAAAGAGCATCTCTCTCTCTCTCTGTGCTGAGCTGCCTGGAGATGGGGGAGAGGTTAAACAAGCACCCCTGTGGCCACCACCCCTGCTCCTGTGCTGGGTCAGATCTGAAGCCAGCACAGCACTGGCTGTGAATGTGATGGGTCACACTTGAAGCTGGCACATCTCAGTCTCACCGAAGGCTCACAGCATGTACTACTTGGTTACCACTGCTGCTTATATAGGGTTCTTTAATTAGCAGGTGATAAATCTTGCCAGGACTGGGTCCTTCCCTTCAAGGCAGCAGGTTCCCTTCTGGCCCAGGTTGTGTCTAGAAATGTCATCTAGGACTAGGTTCTAGAATGGGGGCCTCACAACTCTACCCGGCGCCCTTTCCTAATGTGGCTGAGCTGGTATCCAAGTTGCAAGACAAAGTTTTCTTTACTCTTCTCTCTCCTCAAGTGGAAGGAAGGGGTCTCTTTTGGATTTGCAAACTGCACTGCCTGAACTTGAAGGAGGGGTGGCACAAGTACTCCCTTGACTGCCCCAGCTAGTGTCTCACTAGGTTGTGTGGCTCCCAAGTCCACTGGCTCTGGGCCCAACACAGGACTAAGCCTTGCCTAGGAGTTGCAGTCCTTGTGGCCTAGATAGCTTTCCAAGTTTATTTAGGACCCTAGAGAACATTAGCCTGTGGTGGCAAGGCTTGCCAAAACTCAAGTCCTGACCACTTGGATGAGTGATTCCCCTCTGGGTGAGGCTGGTCCAATGTTGCCTTTATGGGCACTGGTTGAGTTCTGCCCAGTGTTGGCAGCACTGTGTTCCAATGCAAAATCCCACAATAGCTGCACTTGCCCTCCCTGAAGCACACAGATTCTCTCTCTGTGCCATGCAGCAGCTGCTGGGGAGTGGGGGAAGGGTCTGTCAAGACTGTACAATTCAAGACTGTATTTCCTACTCTCTTCAGTGGCTCTTTCAGTGATATGAAGTTAAAACCAGGTACTATGATCGCTCACCTGATTTTTGGTTCTCATGATGGTGCTTTTTTGTGTAGAAATCATTCAGTTTGGTGTTCCTGCAGGGAGGACGATTGATGGAGGCTTCCATTCAGCCATCTTGCTTCCAACCATCCAATTTTCAATTTTTGTTTTGTTTTTAGACAGTCTAGCTCTTTCGCCCAGGCTGGAGTGCAGTGGCATGATCTTGGCTCACTTCAACCTCTACCTCCCGGATTCAAGCGATTCTTGTGCCTCAGCCTCTCGACTAGCTAGCTGGAATTACAGGCGTGCACCACCACACCCAGCTAATTTTTGTATTTTTGTTACAGACAGGGTTTCACCATGTTAGCCAGGCTGGTCTGGAACTCCTGACCTCAAGTGATCCACCTGCCTTGGCCTCCCAAAGTGCTGGCATTACAGATGTGAGCCACCGTGCCCAGCCCAATTTTCAATTTTTTGTATTTCTTCAGATGTTTTCCCTGTGATAAATATGTTTGCTTTAGGTTAATTTTCTCGTTTGTTTGTTTTTAATTGAATCATTATACAGTTCTCCATTATATGTTTTTGTTTGTTTTTTGAGACACAGTCTTGCTCTGTCACCCAAGCTGGAGTGCAGTGGTAAAATCTCAGCTCATTGCAACCTCCGCCTCCAGGGTTCGGGTGATTCTCTCACCTCAGCCCCCCAAGTAGCTGGGATTACAGGCATGCACTACCACACCTGGCTAATTTTTGTATTTTTAGTACGGTCTGGGTTTCACCATGTTGATCAGGCTGGTCTAGAACTCCTGACCTAAAGTGATCCACCTGCCTTGGCCTCCCAAAGTGCTGGGATTACAGGTGTGAGCCACTGCACCTGGCCCTTTTCTCCATTATCTTATAGACATCTTTTCATTTTGTACATATAGTTCCAGCTCATTATTTTGCAAGCTATAGTTTTTTAGCATTTAACAGAAATTTGGGTGGTTTCCAATATGGAGTATAATAAACAATGCCAATATTTGGTTTTGTAAACTTTCCCCCAGATCTCCCTGTGGCTGATTTTCTCACTCCATTCAGGTTCCTGCTCAAATGCCACTTCCTCAGAAAAGCATTCCTTGATTTCACTATTTTAAACTAGCACTTTCCTCCAACCCTCTACCACTTCTTCATCCCTTACTTTACTTTCTGATATCAATCTTTGTAATTTTTCCTCTTGATTTTAGAATTTAAAATACATTTGGATTTTATGATGAAACAAAAAAATAAGGTACAAGTCTGACTCCCTCTGGATCCCATTGTCCACATTCACACCATCAAGTTGTGTGCCGGCATACCTGGAAGGATGACTCTAGACATCACACTGCTCAACTAGCCTGGCCTACCAGCTGGGTCCAGTGTGACCCTGCCTTCATCAAATCTCCCTGTTTCACCCTTCACCTTGTGCCCTTCTTACTGGGGTAGGAAGAACCAGGCTTTAAGTCAGCAGTGATAAAGTCTCAGAAGGCTGGGCATGGTGGCTTACACCTGTAATCCCCACATTTTGAGAGGCTGAGGTGGGAGGATCCCTTGGAGTTTGAGACTGGTCTGGGCAACATAGTGAGGCCACGTCTCTACAAAAAAAAAAAATTGTTTTTAAATTAGCCAGGTATGGTGGCATGTGCCTGTAGTCCCAGCTACTCAGGAGGCTGAGGTGGGAGGATTGCTTGGTCCCAGGAGGTTGAGGCTGCAGTGAGCCATGATTGTGCCACTGCACTCCAGCCTGGGTGATGAAGACCCTGTCTCAAAAAAAAATACTAAAATAAAAAATATTGATAGGTCATTGGATAGGTAAATGTAAATTTTTTTTTAAATTTTAAAATTAAAAATAAAGTTTCAGAAATATAGTCTCAGTAATACTAGTTCTATGATTGTATGATGAAGGCATTTTTTAACCTGTGTTTCATTTTCATCTGTAAAATGTGAATAAAAATAACTCTCTTACAGAGTTCCCGTAAAGATTAAATAAGTATGTAAAGCATCTGGCTCAGTGCCTATCATATAGTTGGCACCAAAATGTTCTCCCCTCTCCCAGCTCCTGCAAAGGCACCCCAGCTCTTTGCAGCACTTAGGGCCTTTCTCATATTCTGACCTGTATTAAGCAAATGTGCAGCTGGTAGGATAAGATGCTTGAACATAGTAGACACTGAATAGAGGACTGCCAAGCAGAGTTGATTTCTGTAGTTAGAAACTAGTTCATCCTCACCAGTATTTTTTTTTTCTTGTATACACTCCCAATCGGCTTATCAGCTTATCATGTCACACACAACTGGTTACTCTCTACCCAACTAGATACTGGATGAGGTCATCTCTCAATCCTGTCTGAGCTGAACAAGGCCTTTTATGGAACTTTAAAGTTGACTCACCACTGAGTCATCAAAACACAGCAATACCTAAACACGCTCCTGTTGCTAACAAAAGACCAGCATGGGATGTCTGTCTTACCTCCTTTCCCTCCCCTAATGAGACACGGCCCCTTGACTCACTGGAGAAGAGTCATCACGTCTTTTGTGCTGCAGTAATCTGAACAAAGCCAGTTTAAATAATCACAATGTGGCCAGCAAACAACTGGCAGTCCCTGTGGTCATTCAGGTCATTTCCTATGTATGTCACTAACCCAAAAGGAGAGGCAATTAATCAATCACCTGAATATTTAATGAGTGCCTGCATTCTGTTGGGCACTCACAGTTCCCTCTGTTTATGACATTTCTGTGAAGTGAACTTTTCAGTTATTGAAACTCATTAAAAATATAGAGAACAGTGTTGTGGGAAGTCAGGGACCCCAAACGGAGGGACCGCATTAGAACAGCAACCTTTGTGCCTCTGTAAAGGAAATAAAAAAAGGAATATTGGAGAAAATGGGACTATTCAGTTCCATTCCAATAGAAAAGAATTATAAAATAGCAAATAGGAAGGGGTTATTTGCTAATGTTTTGGCTAAATGCTTCAGAGAGCTATAATTTTAAAATATCTTGGTTGAGAACTACTCTCTTATCTAGGAATGAAATGGTCAGTGGTATTTTCTCTTGGGAAAAGTCTTGCGTTAGTACCACTGCCTGACCTATTGCAGTGGACTATGAAGTGTTTCAAGATTAGGGGGCCTGTGTAAGGCTGAGAACTGCTGAGATAACTAGGAGTAGGCCTAAGGGCTCCTTTCATAAATAAGGCTGGTTACAGCTGTTTCGTACATGAACAGACACAACCTTTAAGTACCCTAGCATGGTCTTTCCTAGCTGAAGACCCCAAGGAAAACCTGAATGAAAATCTTAGATCTTCAGACATTTTATATAGAATCCATACAATTGATATACCCATATCCAAAGGATATAATGATCTACCCTTGATCTATCTTAAATAAATATCAGAACGATGCATGGAAATTGCATGTTAGTAGTCCTTAAAGATTAATTCGGCACGACAAGAAATGTTTATTTTATTAAAATACAAGCTCTTAACTGGTTGTTTTTCCTGGGTTATGCTTCTCAAGTTCTTATTACATAGATACTGTGTTCTGATTTGATCTTCCTAGCTGGTTGTGCATAAACTCGAGCCCATCCATATTAAGTAAACTAATTTTGGGGACATCAGGAGTCACATATTGCAATTACTGACTATAAAGCAATTAACAACTCTGAATTTTTCTCAAACAACATTGCTATAATTGAAAGCATACTTATAACTTTTTTTTTCCCCCGACAGGGTGTTGCTCTGTTGCCTAGGCTGGAATGCAGTGATGTGATCACGGCTCACTGCAGCCTCTACCTCCCAGGCCCAAGCAATCCTCCCACCTCAGCCTCCAGAGCAGCTGGGACCACAGGCGCACCATGCCCGGCTAATTTTTTAAATTTTTTGTAGAGAGGGAGTCTCCCTATGTTGCCCAGGCTGGTCTCGAACTCCTGGGCCCAAGGAATCCTCCTACCTCGGCCTCCCAAAGTGCTGAGATTACAGGCATGAGCCACCATGCCAAGCCAGAAAGCACACTTATATTTATTGAACACTATTCACAAGAGATAATGCTAGTCTCACATTTAATAAACTGAACAATTGGCCAGGCGTGGTGGCTCATGCCTGTAATCCCAGCACTTTGGGAGGCCGAGGCAGGCGGATCACGAGGTCAGGAGATTGAGACCATCCTGGCTAACACGGTGAAACCCTGTCTCTACTAAAAATACAAAAAATTAGCCAGGGATGGTGGCGGGCCCCTGTAGTCCCAGCTACTCGGGAGGCTGAGGCAGGAGAATGGCGTGAACCTGGGAGGCGGAGCTTGCAGTGAGCTGAGATCGTGCCACTGCACTCCAGCCTGGGCGACAGAGCGAGACTCCGTCTCAAAACAAAAACAAAAACAAAAACACTGAACAATTAGAGAAGAATTGACTTTGACGGTACTGTACTCTCAGGGTATGCTGATGAACATGCGGTGAAATGGTCAAATAATCACATCCATCAGAGGTTATTAAGGCACGTGACGAAGTAGGGAAATCTAATTTATACCTGGGAAGTCAAACAGGAGCAATCTAGGAGTTACCACATTCTAGCCTGAGATTTGTATTCCTGAGGCCAATAGGCAGCTGGTAACAGAGCTGGGTTGAAATAAATGGAGACTTGCTGTGAGAATAGGCATAAGGAGAAAGGTAAAGATAACAAGGAAGATGAAGAAAGTTGAACTCTTTAAGCATATTATTTGTCTTTTAAGTGAAAAACTGACATTTGACTAATGTGTCTTTTTTTAAAGTTAGAAATCTATCAGAGTAGGGTCTTTAGAGAAACTGATTATTTCTCCAGAATAAAGAGCATATTAATAGAAAAGATTCAGCTTTCGCTAACGGCTGACTAGTCTTAACGAAACATTCCTAAAGGCTTTGCATCACTGAGAAAAGTTAGTTCCTAGTTCTGAAGGATTTCATTCAAAGTGCAAGGCTCATGTTAATAGGAATATGCATGCATATTCATGTGCTATATGTATTAAAAATACTTGAGAAGGTGATTTAGAAATCTCAGTTTTAAATCTTCAGGGCAGGAATCTTGCTTGTTTTGTTGCTAAGGAAGGTGAATGGGTTGAAAATATTTTTAAAGCCCTTTACGTGCTAAGTCATGAGTCTAAAGAGGATAAACAGGTTAGGTTTGTTATCCCAGAAGCTAGAGGCAAGATTTTTACTCAATTCTTTCAATATTACCACAAGCATGTGGATTCTGCAAAAGTTGCCTAGCAACATTAGTTAGAAACAACATTGGGTGGAGAAAGGAACTGGAAATTTGAATTAGATACGGCCTGGGGCAGGCGGGTGTAACCCGTCTCTTCAGTACAGTGTGTGCTTTACACAGAGGAGCGTGAAATTTTAAAAATCAGAACAGTCACTTAAAATTTCAGTTAGGATGTTGCTACAGTTAAACCATAATATTGTGCCATGTTCTCAGCTTGAAGAGGCAGGGCCTGGGTTTCTCACTTTTGTTTTGTTTTGTTATTTTGGCACTTTTTTTTTAAAGATCACTGGATTTTCATTAAATTATTCCAGAAACATTTATTAAGCACTTTCTCAGGGGCCAAGGCACAGTGCTGGTTGCTGGAGCTCTGAAGACAAATACAGTTTGGACCCTGCCCTGGGCAGTATGAAAACCAGACAAGTAAACAAAGTAAGAGTGTTACATAGTCCGTGCTGGGTGCGGTGGAAAGTCTGGAGTAGGGAATGGAGAGTCAGGAAGGGCTTCATAGAGGAAATGGCTCTAGCACTGAGTCTTGGTTTCAACTTAAAAAAAAAATTCCTTCAGCCAGGTGCAGTGGCTCACACCTGTAATCCCAACCCTTTGGGAGGCTGAGGTAGGCAGATCACTTGAGCTCAGGAGTTCAAGACCAGCCTGGGCAACATGGTGAGACCCGGTCTCTACAAAAAATACAAAAATTCACCAGGTGTAGTGGCACTTGCCTGTAGTCCTGGCTACTCAAGAGGCTGAGGTGGGAGAATTGCTTGAGCCCAGAAGGGGAGGTTGCAGTGAGCCGTGAACGCACCACTGCACTCCAGCCTGGGCAATAGAGCAAACCCTTGTCTCAAGGAAAAAAAAAAATTATTTCCCCCAATCATTCTACACATTTATTGTGAACTTACCTCTTCAATTCTGTGTGAGGACTTCAAAGTCCTGGGTCTGTGGACCAAGAACTCTTCCCTTCCCATCCACAACCCAAACCCTTCTGCCTGCCTTAGCCTACTTCAAAGACCTCCCATTTAGGGACGCAGACAGGTGGCAAAGTAGGAGTTGACAAAACAAAACACAACATTGTTAAGAGTGTTTACCTTCAGGAAGGGGAACTGGGCTGGGATTTGAAGGGATAGGTGGGAGAATTTGTACCATTTAAATTTTTGTTACTGGAGTGGGGAAAAACCATGGGGAAAAATAGGAAGTGTGATGGCTGCTACCTCTACAATCTTGCATTAAATAGAGTAATAGAGTGGTGATCTCTGTTCAATTTTTTTTTTTTCCTGAGATAGTTCTCGGTCTGCTGCCTAGGCTGGAGTGCAGTGGCACAATCACAGCTCACTGCAGCCTTCATCTCTCAGGCTCAAGGGATCCTCCCACTTCAGCCTCCTGAGTAGCTGGGACCACAGGCATGTGCCACCATGCCCGGCTAATTTGTAAATTTTTAGTAGAGGTGAGGTCTCACTATGTTGCCCAGGCTGGTCTTGAACTCCGGCCTCAAGTGATCCTCCTGTCTTGACCTCCCAAAGTGTTGGGATTGCAGGTGTGAACAACTACCACACCTGGTTCAAAATCTTAAATAGGCAAACTTATCTGCAAATGTGCCAATTTAGGAAGCGAATAAACCAACAATTATTTAAATAAGGGCTCTTTTATCACTCACAAGGGAGTGAACGCCTAATCCACATTAGAATACTGCAATAAACAAGGAACAGAAGGTCCCTACCCTCGGGGACCTTATTTTTCTAGAAGGAGATAGTAATAAACTAACAACATACTTTGAGATAGAAATAAGCCTGCTAAGGAAATAAAGCCAGGTGTTGTGAAAGAGCAAAGAGTGAGGGAGGGGACGTGAGAACAGAGATACGGAATTCTTACATAGGAGGAGTTTAGGAGCATCAGTCTAGTTGTGGAGAGGTAACTAAAGGGCTTTAAAGTCCCATTTACTTAGAAAGCACACTATTTTCACATGCAGTTTATGTTACAGATCGATAAAAGTAGGGTTCTTTATTTATGCTTCATAATAAATTGAGAAAATGTCAATTATATCAAATAATTACATTTGTCATCAGGAGTGGCAGGAGGGGGCCCACAGCCTGGGCAATATGGTGGCTCATGCCTGTAATTCCAGCACTTTGGGAGACGGAGACGGGCAGATTGCTTGAGCCCAGGAGTTCTAGACCAGCCTGGGCAACATGTGAAACAGAGTCTCTACTAAAAATGCAAAAATTAGCTGGGCGTGGTAGCACACATCATTAGTCCCAGCTATTTGGGAGGGTGAGGTGGGAGGATCTCTTGAGCCTGGGGAGATCGAGGCTACAGAGCCGTGATTGCACCACTGTACTCCACTTTGAGACAGGGTGGACAGAGTGAGACCCTGTCTCAAAAAATAAAAATTTTAAAAAAAGGAGTGGCAGGAGGGGAAGTGTTGGAGCAAGGGTTCTGAAAATCACTCCTTGGCTTTGGCCACTGTGGATCATTGACTAACTCTCCTTCTACAAGTCTAGAATTCTTGTCCTCCAAGAGCTTAAAATTAAGTTTGCATGACCATATGAAAAACACATTTATACACCAGTTAGCAAATGTTAGGAGAAAAGACAGCTGTTGATCCTTCACTGTGTCTTCAGTTGTGTGATCTCAGGAAATTCCCGATTTGATGTGTTAAGTACTACCGTGTGTTTCAAGAAAAATTCAGCTTGAGTTTATTTAGCCTTTGAAAAGCATTAGAACAACATATATGACAAAGTGTTAATATGCATAAAGTGCTAACAATAAGAAAAATAGGCAATAGAAATAAATGTAAATTATCATTAAACCCATGACAACTGTTCAACAATATGAATCAAAACAACAAAACCACATCAATGAACATCCACTGATGTCCTGAATTCACAGAGTGTGCTCTAATCCACCGCTAGTGAGAATGTATTGTGTTTCTGGAGGGGGAGTTTGCCAGTTTATATCCTTTGACTGAGGAATTCTAACTCCAGGGAGGTAGCCAAAAGAATATTTTAAAAAGGCCAGGCGCGGTGGCTTACGCCTGTAATTCTAGCACTTTGGGAGGCCGAGGCGGGCGGATCACCTGAGGTCAGGAGTTTGAGACCAGCCTGCCAACATGGTGAAACTCCGTATTTTGCATTTTGTAAAAATACAAAAATTGGCCAGGCCTGGTATGTGCTTGTAATACCAGCTACCCGGGAGACAGGAGAATCGCTGGAACCCGAGAACCCGGGAGGTGGGGGCTGCAGTGAGCCGAGATCGCGCCACTGCACTCCAGCCTGGGCGACAGAGCGAGACTCCGTGTCGAAAAAAAAACAAACAAAACAAAAAACATGGAGAAAGAAGCATATACACCACGGGGTTATTTACAACAGAAAAGTGGAAGAGGCCGGGAGCGGTGGTTCACGTCTGTAATTCCAGCACTTTGAGAGGCCGAGGCGATCACTTGAGATCAGGAGTTGGAGACCAGCCTGGCCAACATTGGGAAGTTCGTCTCTACTAAAAATACAAAAATTAGCCATGTGTGGTGGCGGCCGCCTGTAATCCCAGCTACTCGGGTGGCTGAGGCATGAGAATCGCTTGAACTCTAAAGGCGGAGGTTGCAGGTTGTAGTGAGCCGAGATCGTGCCACTGCACTCCAGCCTGGGTGACAGAGCAAGACCCCGTCTCAGAAAAAAAAAAAAAAGAAAGAAAGAAAGAAAGAAAAAAGAAAATTGGAAGGAACGTGTAAGTGCATTAAGGGACAGATTAAATCAGTTTAACGAAGCACTAGGGAAATTTTTTAAAATTGCGTTTGAGTTTGCCGCGAGCCGGGCCAATCGGTTTTGCCAACGCATGCCTACGTGCTGGCGAACAAATGTAAACACGGAGATCGTGTGCTGGGCACTTGGTTTCGTGGTGGGCAACTGTGCTGCTGTTTCTTTTGGCCGCGGACAAGGTCGGCAGAGGTGGACCCCTGCTTGGGAGAGCTCTTCTCGCTGTGCTGACACCCGCCCCTAACAGTCACCCACCCCGGGGAAATAATGGGGCTCGGAGGCCTCCTCCCAGCCAGTGTCCAGCCTAAGCACATCGGCTCCCGCAGTTCAGAAAGGTCCGGAGGCCCGAGTCACCATTTCCGGCTCAGACCTCGACCCGGAATGTGGCTGCCCACTGCCACGCCCACTCCGCCCCAGTGGCTCGCCCCAGGGGACGAGGGGCAAGAAGTGGCCTCCGAGGGCAGCGGCCGAAGGCCATTCGGTCCCTGGCTCTTCCCAGCTCGCAGAGACCCGGAGGCGCTGCCCGGCCGCCTGCCCCTCTTCAGATCCCCCAGCACCGGAGGAGCAGCGAGGGGGCTGCGTCCAGGCCGGCTTTCGGGTCGGCTTAGGCGAATCCAGCTCTCTTTTGCCCCTCCCAGAAGGCCCAGCCCCGTCCGGGCGGTGTTCGGGCGGTGCCGGGCCGGGCCCCCCGCCGCCCCAGGCTCGCTCATAGGCCCGGAACACCACAGCCCGCCCAGACTTGGCTGGCGCCGAGCCGGGGGTGGAGCCAGCGGGTTCCCGCCAAAATCGCGTAGCTGGTCCTTCCCCCGCGGGCTACGTCGCGCCCTCCTTTTTTTTTCAAACCCGGAGCTGCGCTGGGATTGGTGGACTGGGCACTCACGTGGTTAACGGTCGCGGGAAGCCGCGGAACCCGAACCTGAGACTGGACCTGAGGAGACCTCAGCCTCGGTGCTCGGGCCGCCCCGCCTCCGCCGGAAAGTCCGCGCCGCCGCTGCCGCCACCGTCCGCGGCCCGAGCGCCCCGGACCGCAGGCCGCCGCCGCCGCGCAGAGACGCCGTGACTGCGACTAGGCGCGCCCAGCCGCACGTGGCGGACCCGCCCCCGGGCCCGCCGTGTCCTGGACCCCGCAGGCCTCCGCTCTCCTGTCCTCGGCCCCGTCCCCAGGGCCGCGATGAGCTTCCTGAGTCGACAGCAGCCGCCGCCACCCCGCCGCGCCGGGGCGGCCTGCACCTTGCGGCAGAAGCTGATCTTCTCGCCTTGCAGCGACTGTGAGGAGGAAGAAGAAGAAGAGGAGGAGGAGGGCAGCGGCCACAGCACCGGGGAGGACTCGGCCTTTCAAGAGCCCGACTCGCCGCTGCCGCCCGCGCGGAGCCCCACGGAGCCCGGGCCCGAGCGCCGCCGCTCGCCCGGGCCGACCCCCGGGAGCCCCGGCGAGCTGGAGGAGGACCTGTTGCTGCCCGGCGCCTGCCCGGGCGCGGACGAGGCGGGCGGTGGGGCGGAGGGCGACTCGTGGGAGGAGGAGGGCTTCGGCTCCTCGTCGCCGGTCAAGTCGCCGGCGGCCCCCTACTTCCTGGGTAGCTCTTTCTCGCCGGTGCGCTGCGGCGGCCCCGGAGATGCGTCGCCGCGGGGTTGCGGGGCGCGCCGGGCGGGCGAAGGCCGCCGCTCGCCGCGGCCGGACCACCCGGGCACCCCGCCGCACAAGACCTTCCGCAAGCTGCGACTCTTCGACACCCCGCACACGCCCAAGGTGAGAGCGGCGGGCGCGGGCACCCAGCGGCCGGGGCCCCGGGCCCGCGCCGACCCAGCCTTTTAAAAAGGCCGCGGCGCCGGAGCCCAGCGCCGCTGCCCGGCTTCGGTTACATCACCGGCCGGCCGCTCCCCCCTCGCTTGCCTGCGCCGCCCCCCAGAGTTGGCAGCCCTTGTTTTTGGCCCTGCCCCGAGGTTGTCCGTTGAGATTATGTAACCGAACAATGGGCCTCGTCGGGAACTTCATCTTACAAAGGGGCCGATCGGCCCGTCCAGGTGGCCAAGGATTTGCCGCCTGTTGAGTCCGGGCCGCCCCGAGCGTGTCGGCCCCGAGTGCGCACCGATAACGCGGTTTGCGAGGACGCTGGAGGGTGCTGGCCCGGCCGCCTGACACTCCCGAGCCGTATGATGCCTTTTAAACGCGGCGATCGGGCCTGTAATTTGGGCGGCGCGGGCAGAAGGAGTTTAAAGAAAAATAATTGTCCTGCCCTGATCGTGCCGTGTCGTGTGGCGTGGATGGGGGAGAGGTCTGGGGCATGCAGGGAGACTACGCTTGGACTTGGGAGTACAGGCTGGCCTTCCAAGCATTTCCAGTCCTGCAGACTCATCCGTAAGTCCAGGTAGCACTGAGGCCTCTTTCTGGACAAGGTCTTGGCCTAGCATTTGTTTTTATCGTGGGTTTGCGGTGCCCAGAGTTTGGCCGGCCTCCGTGTGATTAGGAACATCCTACCGTAGATAAGGTATCTTAAAGAAGGAGGTGTTCAGCACCTGTGTTTTGAATGGCCTTCGAGTACTGTGCAGATTACCACTTTTAAAACTGCAGATTTTAAAGCTGATACTTCCAGAGATTAAGACAAGCCTCGCATTTGTAAGGTTAACATGGAAGACGCACCTTTTCAAGTGAGTTTGTTTTGTTTTCAATGTACTGTTTGTCATCAGCCTAGGCAATCTGTGTGCTTTTGAGCTTTACTGTTTATTGGCCGACTTGCTCAAGGCAAAATCCCTCTGGAAGTGAGGGGAGGAGTCCAGCGGAGGTGGCTATCGAAGCCCTATCTAGATGCGGGAGGGGAGATTTTATGGGGCTCTCAGACTGCTTTCTGTTTTTGGATGGGTTGAAAGAATTTGTTAACTTTTAGCCACTAGAATGAACTTAGTTTTAGGCCGCATTTATATTCTTTTTAGGGTTAGAGGCAGATTTTACTTGGCTATTTTTTTCAAGAAAAGATAGTTAATACCCAGCTTCAGTCTTCCTAAATTAGCCGCAATTTATTTTGCTTGAACTCTAACAAAGGCTTGTGTGTTGCTTTCACCTACGCATTCAGCCCTATGAAAGGCTCGTTGAAGGTTAGGTTGAGAAGGCTGACTATAGGACTTGGATCCTAAAAATTGTATTTGTATTTTTCTTTCCCTAGAGTTTGCTCTCCAAAGCTCGAGGAATTGATTCCAGCTCTGTTAAACTCCGGGGTAGTTCTCTCTTCATGGATACAGAAAAATCAGGAAAAAGGGAATTTGATGTGCGACAGACTCCTCAAGTGAATATTAATCCTTTTACTCCGGATTCTTTGTTGCTTCATTCCTCAGGACAGTGTCGTCGTAGAAAGAGAACGTATTGGAATGAGTAAGTCGTTTATTTAACAATTTGGTTCTCCAAATAACCTAAGATTGGTTTGGTATACTTATCAAAATTTAGTTCCTATTTAATGGCATGGATGTATCTGTCCGATATATTGATAGAAAAATACATTTTTTTTAGTTCCTGTGGTGAAGACATGGAAGCCAGTGATTATGAGCTTGAAGATGAAACGAGACCTGCTAAGGTAAATAGCTTTTTATTTTTATTTTTTTGAAATTTACTTTTCTACCACTTAAGGCATGCTATGAATATGTTAAATAAGCATTAACACATAAGGTAGAATGGTTTTTAAATTTCACACATAGCCCTATCACCATAGCAAAAAATAATTGTTTTCGTATATTTGTATTACATATATGGAAACACTTTTTATTACAGAGAATTACAATTACTGAAAGCAATATGAAGTCCCGGTATACAACAGAATTTCATGAGCTAGAGAAAATTGGCTCTGGAGAATTTGGTTCTGTATTTAAGTGCGTGAAGAGGCTGGATGGATGCATTTATGCCATTAAGCGATCAAAAAAGCCATTGGCCGGCTCTGTTGATGAGTATGTATTACACATTTTGTCTTTTGCTCTTTTGTCCCCTATGGTGTTACTAACATTAAGGTTTCAGCTGGTCAAACACTGAATTCCATCTCTAACTTTTGAGAAGCTGTAATGATTTAATCAGGTCCTTTTCACTTAATACCATCAGTTCTTATTGGACTTGTTGAATAATATGAGTAGTCTGATTTTGGAACCTAACTTAAATTTCTTATTTCTAGTCAGCATCCATGAACTCACAGTAAAATGGAGTTTAGTCTTACCTGAGTCCTAGGGCAAGCAACATTTCTTCTTTCTGATAAATCTTCTTTAATGGAATCTGCCTTTGGAAAAATCTCTTACAAGTCTAAACCCCTTCTCTCTTAAGCAAGTTGCTTTTTAGCATAACAATAGATAACAAAAATTTATTGTATGAAGTTTCAGATAAATTAATTCAGTTTAAGCTTGAGTGAAAATTATTTACCATTCTATTAATCTCAAATTTCTTCTAGGCAGAACGCTTTGAGAGAAGTATATGCTCATGCAGTGCTTGGACAGCATTCTCATGTAGTTCGATATTTCTCTGCGTGGGCAGAAGATGATCATATGCTTATACAGAATGAATATTGTAATGGTGAGTGATGTAATGGTTTTCTTGTGAGCTTGAGAAAATGAACATCGAGGAAATATTTATGGTTATCTAAAATCTTGCTCTATTTCTGTCACTTTTATCTTTTATAAATTTAAAGATCAGAGGCCTAACATAAATTTCAAGTACAAGGTTAAAAACCTTGTCCTTTCTGAAGCACCTTGTACATATCTCAGTAGTAGAACTTTGCATACTATTTATGTGCTTGTCACTCCAACTGAACTTTTTGACAAGACAATGGCCTCGACACATATATTTTGGTGTCCGTAGTACCTAGCATAGTGTGTGAAGCATATAGTATTATGAAATGTTAAGTTGAATAGATTCTTCCTGTGTCTAGTCTTCTATTTCCATTTCACGTGGTGTGCTGCTAAAACCGATGTTTGTTAGTCAGTGAGTCTCTGTTGATCTAAATTCAGCTGTTTCTTTAAGCATTCTGTAGTCCGGCCCTACTCCCACGTATCCAACCTAGTCTACCCTAGAACCCACTAACGCTTTATTATGTTAACGTTCTTTTAGTTCTCTAGCTTGTCGTCTCTCCCTCCTCTCCCCTAAGGATGAAACAGAACAGGCATGTATAGATTCAAGTTTGGATGTCTTGTATAGCTTTGAGTTTCGGTAAGTCCTTCAAGGGCCGACTTATGTCTCTCCTTTTCTATTAAAAACCTTTACCAAAGTCTTGGTCAGAATTCTGGTTCTTATGGACGTCTGTCATTATTATACACCAAATCTTTTATGGATTATTTCTCAACACTTTTGTAGTTTATAAGCGTGATGATTGGGTTTTCATACTCAAGTGTGAAATGTGCCTCCCTCAAACCTTGTTACGACATCAGCACATTACCAGTCTGAAATGAAAAATATCTGTAGTTTGTTTCTATTTCTGTATATCTTCTGTGAATATAGACAATTTAGAGTTTAGTGAACACTTGAGAGGAGATAACAAAATTTATTTTTGTTGATTCTTATTATTCCTTAAATAAACAAGACCAGTTATCTCATAACTTGTAAATAAATAAGTGGTGTAGGTATGGATTCAGGTTCCCCATATTTAAAAACAGTGAACAAAACAGAAGTAAAAGATCCATTTTTCAAACCTGATTCCTCATTATTTAATAAAGTTCTCCACACTTGAAAGAACTTGAGTGTCTAGTATACAGCCTTGCTGCTAGTTTTTTTCACACAGCTCTTGAAATGTTTCTATTCATACCATCAAAATATTTATGTAACTATCACAACCTTATGGATTATTCTATTTCTTAACCTTCATTTTTCAGGTATTGCATTTAACCTAGAACAACTTGACCACAATGTCATCTCCATTTGATATTTGCTAGACACCATCTCTTTTCAGTTTCCTTCTTTCTCTTTCTCACCTTGTTGATGTGAATAGTTCTCTTAACAGAATAGTTCATTAGTAGTCTAGGAATGTCAAATATGTAGCAACCTACCAATACATGGTTGTGTAAATCAGATGATTCTGAGAAAACTCACGTGGGCCTGGGAGATAGGGAACTGAGTGAGTAGTCTTGCTGCCCTCTCAGATTACAAAAACCTTGTCCTGTAATGTTAGATTATAAAATAATCTATTGAAAATAAGTTTTTATTTATTTATTTATTTATTTATTTTTGAGACAGAGCCTTGCTCTGTCGCCCAGGCTGGAGTGCAATGGCGCAATCTCTGCTCACTGCAACCTTTGCCTCCAGGGTTCAAGCGATTCTCCTGCCTCAGCCTTTTGAGTAGCTGGGATTACAGATGCGCGCCACCACTCCCAGCTAATTTTTGTATTTTTAGTAGAGACGGGGTTTCACCATGTTGGCCAGGCTGGTCTTGAACCCTGACCTCGTGATCCACCTGCCTCGGCCTCTTAAAGCAATATAAAACTCTTGAAGAAAATAAATAGTCCTGCATGAAGCAGGACTGCCTCTTTGTGTGGCTATTTGTCCTACTTAGATAAAAGAAAATACAACTATCTGGATGCATTTGTGATCTCTTTTGTTTCCTGTGTCCACCATTCCTCTCTGCACATAAAGCTTTGAATATACCAATAGGGCTCATCTTCACATCTTTTCCACAGTTTCACTGGAAAAGGATTCTGTTATTTATTTGTACATGAGTAACTGATTCCCTTTATTGTGATTTAATTTCCTTATTATCTTATTCATTTGCATTATAAGCCTTTTATCTTGGTTTGGTGATAGATTGGAATTAACCTGTATAAACAAGTGTAGAAAAATATTGATGGATAGGGAAAGAGAACCTGAAATGTCAGAACCTGTTTTGCTCTCATCACCTTTCTTGCCCTTCTAGCAATAAGAGAAGAAATTGGCACAGCTATGGTTGCTGGACCTGCTAAAAAAGAGAATTAGCCATATTCTTTCATAGCACATTTGATCTAGGACTTAGCCTATCTTGTCTGACAGCGTTATTGGTTTGCTCCCTTCTAGAGCACTCTTTCCCCTCCCTCAGTTCAAGATTTGTACAAGTAAGGAGAACATACTTAAGACTAAGATACCGAGATGTATAATTTATTTTAAAAACACATTTGACGTTATGTTATTTTCTTATTTAAATTATAGGACCTCCTTTTCTGACTAATACATCATTGACCTTCCTAATTTTAGTACCCAGCTCTGATTTTTTTATTCCTAAGCCTTAAACAGAAGATATTTAAAACAATTCCTCATTGCCTTTGAGATGAAATACAAACTTTAAAAGTTTGAAAAAATATGAACAAATTAACTGATTGATTTAACTGATTCTATAAAAGCAGGTTATGGTCTCATTCATAGTAAGAGTAGTATAAATTAAAACTATACTAAAATACTGTCTTTTTACCTATAACATTTATAGACTTGTCAAGGGTATGGGGAAACAGGTATTCTCATGCATTGACAATGGGCATATATATTGGTACAGCCTTCTCTATGGAGAAGTGTGTGTGTGTGTGTGTGTGTGTGTGTGTAAAACACACCATCTCCATATATTACAAATGTGCATACCCTTTAACCCAGCAATTTGGCTTCTAGGTGATATACTAAATGTATGTGAAATTACCAATGTACAAGGTTATTTATTAGGCCATAGTATGTAATAGCAAAGGCTTGGAAATAATTTTAAAATGTCCATCAAATGAGGGACTGATAAATGCATTTCTTTCTTTTTTTTTTTTTTTTTGGGACTGAGTCTCACTCTGTCACCAGGCTGGAGTGCAATGGCCCGATATCGGCTCACTGCAACCTCCGCCTCCCAGGTTCAAGCAATTCTCCTGCCTTCTGAGTAGCTGGGATTACAGGTGCATGCCACCACACCCAGCTAATTTTTGTATTTTTAGTAGAAACGGGGTTTCGCCATGTTGGCCTGCATGGTCTCGAACTCCTGACCTCGTGATCTACCTGCCTTGGCCTCCCACAGTGCTGGGATTACAGGTGTGAGCCACTGTGCCCAGCCAATAAATGCGTTTCTATTCAATTATACAATAGAATTCTATAAAGACAAGAAGAAATGGGTTGTCTTTGTATATTGGTATAGAGTGATCTTTAAGATAATGAACATATGCTGTTATTTATGCAAAAAGTTGAAAAGAATACATAGACCTGAGCTGGGTGTGGTGGCAGTGCCTGTAGTCCCAGCTGCTTGGGAGTCTGAAGCAGGGAATTTGAATTTGGGTTTGGGAATTCTAGGCTGTAGTGCACTATGCCGATCTAAGTTGAGCATCAGTATGGTGACCTCTGTGGAGTGGGGCACTACCAGGTTGCCTAAAGAGGGGTAAACTGGCCTAGGTTGGAAACAGCACAAGTCAAAACTCCTATGCTGATAAGTAGTGGGATCAAGCCTGTGAATAGCCACTGGATTCCAGCTGGGCAACATAGATAGACCCTGTCTCTTATAAATTAAAAACAAAAACAAACAAAAAAAAACCCAACCTGATAATACTGGTTTACCCTGAGAAAGAAACAGGTGGGTTGCTGAGGTGTATGATTGAGAGAGAGACTTTACATTTTATTTTGTACCCATGCAAATGTATTACCTATTGAAAAAACAATAAAATTTTGATTTCACAAGCAGGTTGAAGGGAGAAGGTCCTATAAAATAACACTTTCTTGGTTGAGATTGGTTGGTTGAGACTCATTTGGTAAAGATGGAAGAAAGAAAATATTTCAGAAAGAAGAAAATGCTAATATTTTCTATCTTTGTTAGGTGGAAGTTTAGCTGATGCTATAAGTGAAAACTACAGAATCATGAGTTACTTTAAAGAAGCAGAGTTGAAGGATCTCCTTTTGCAAGTTGGCCGAGGCTTGAGGTATATTCATTCAATGTCTTTGGTTCACATGGATATAAAACCTAGTAAGTATTGCAGATCTTCTGACCTGTGTTCTTTGGGGTTATAGAGAATAAATTACTTCATTATGACAACATTGAAAAAATATATATCTTATGTTTTCTCATTGTTAGTTTTAAAAGGCCTTAGATCCACTTACCAATATTGTTTTATGATTTCTATTCATCTCTTCCCTTGTTAATCCCCAAAATTTGAGATAAACTTTTTTGAGACAGTGTCTCATTCTGTGGCCCAGGCCGGAATGCAGTGGCACCATCTCCACTCACTGCAACCTCCCCATCCCGTGCTCAAGCAGTCATCCCACCTCAGTCTTCCGAGTAGCCGGGACTATAGGCATGTGCCACCATGCCCAGATAAATTCATTTTTATTAAAAGCCAGAAATTTTTGCTGCATCTTACAGGAACTACAGGTGGGATACTAATGAGGGCACTAAAAATCTGTGTTTAAAGCCCCACTCTTCCACTAGGCCAGACCATATTAAAATTTCCCCAGTTGACTCAAGTCCTTAATAGTTGATTTGTTCAAATTAGTATCTACTTAAGGATCATGCACTGCATCTGGTTATATCAGTTTTTCTTTTTCAGAACCCATCCTCTGCTTTGTAAAAATAATATACACTTATCTTGCAAGCTATCCCTTTTTCTGGATTTGACTAGTTGCTTCTTGTATCATTTAGCTTGTTCCTTTTTCTCCTATATTTCCTATAAATTGAAAGTTATAACTAAGGATTATGGATTCAAGTTAAGCATCTTAGGCTAGATGAATTTAGTGAGGTTTTATTAATCTTTGGAAATGTGTTGATTTGTGAGAATTTAAGTCATTTTGTACAACTTTATGAGTTATATGCTAGAATTTCATATGTGTATGTTAACAAGTCACTAAAGTTTTTTCTTTTCTTTCTTTTTTTCTTTTTTTGAGATGGAGTCTCGCTCTGTTGCCCAGGCTGGAGTGCAGTGGCGCAGCCTCAGCTCTCCGTAACCTCTGCCTCCCACGTTCAAGCGATTCTCCTGCCTCCGCCTCCCGAGTAGCTGGGATTACAGGCACACACCATCATGCCCGGCTAATTTTTTGTATTTTTAGTAGAGACAGGGGTTTCACCATGTTGGCTAAGCTGGTCTTGAACTCCTGACCTTGTGATCTGCCCACCGTGGCCTCCCAAAGTGCTGAGATTACAGGCGTAAGCCACTGTGCCCAGCATGTTTTTTATTTTCAAAAGACAAAATATATATTTGAATTTAAGGCAGTAAATGTGAATTCTTAAGGAATAGCTGTACTCATATAAAGTGTTAGACAAATATAATAGACCCTTATAAGGTATAAAAGTTGAAAATATTAAGGGATGTGAAGTTTAAAAATCTTCAAATTTAGACCAGGTGCAGTGGCTGACGCCTGTAATCCCAGCACTCTGGCAGGCCGAGGCAGGCAGATCACGAGGCAGGAGTTCGAGACCAGCCTGGCCAATATGATGAAACCCCGTCTCTACTAAAATTACAAAAATTAGCCAGGTGTGGTGGTGCGCACCTATAGTCCCAGTTACTCGGGAGGCTGAGGCAGAAGAATTGCTTGAACCCGGGAGGCGGAGGTTGCAGTGAGCCGAGATTGCACCATTGCACCCCATCCTAGGCAACAAAGTGAGACTCCGTCTCAAAAAAAAAAAAAGAAAAAAAAAATTTGCCGGGCGTGGTGGCTCACGCCTGTAATCCCAGCACTTTGGGAGGCTGAGGCGGGTGGATTGCCTAAGCTTGGGAGTTCACCACCAGCCTGGACAACATGGTGAAACCTCGTCTCTACTAAAATACAAAAAATTAGCTGGGTGTGGTGGCAGGCAGCTGTAGTCCCAGCTACTCTGGAGGCTGAGGCAGGAGAATTGCTTGAACCCAGGAGGAGGAAGTTGAAGTGAGCTGAGATCGCACCACTGCACTGCAGCCTGGGCGACAGAGCGAGACTGTCTCAAAAAAAAAACAAAAAAACCTTCAAATTTACAAATACCATCACAAAATAAGTTGTCCTATAAAGAAAGTAAAATGTATAGATGACTCCAGTAAATGTAACATAAATTTAATACTATATATTTGTGCGTGTGTGTGCGTTTACGCGCATGCATATATATATATATATATATATATATATATATATATATATATATACACTTTTGTTTTTCTTTTGAGACAGGGTCTTGCTCTGTTGCCCAGGCTGGAGTGCAGTAGTGCGATCTCGGCTCACTGCAACCTCTGCCTCCTAGGTTCAAGTGATTCTCCTGCCTCAGCCTCCCTAGTGGCTGGGATTACAGGCGTGCACCACCATGCCTAGTTAATTTTTGTATTTTTAGTAGAGATGGGGTTTTGTCATGCTGGCCATGCAGGTCTTGAACTTCTGACCTCAAGTGATCCGCCCACCTTGGCCTCCCAAAGTGCTGGGATTACAGGTGTGAGCCACCACTCCCGGCCTTATTTTTTAGAGATAGTCTCACTCTGTTGCCCAGGCTAGAATGCAGTGGTGCAATTATAGCTCACTGCAGCTTTGAATTCCTGGGCTCAAATGAACCTCCTGCCTCAGACTCACAAGTAGCTGGGACTACAGGCATGCACCACCATTCCCAGCTATTTTTATTTTTTTCTTTTTCTTTTTGTAGAGACAGGGTCTCACTATCTTGCCCAGGCTGGTCTCGAATTCCAAGTCTTAGGTAATCCTCCTACCTCAGCCTTTCAAAGCACTGGGATTACAGGCTTGAGCCACCATACCTGGTCAATACTATACTGATAAAACTATTAAAATAGAATCTGCCACTAAAAGCTCATGTTAATTATGATCTTACCTGAATTTGAAGAAAAAAGGTAATGTGTATACAATAGGAAATAGTGAATTACAAAGCCATATTGCAAGGTAGATGCTATATGGTCAGCCAGACTCACTGGCTAAATGACTCATTCTGCTCACACCAGCCTTATAGCGCTACATTAAAACTTGTGCTTTCACAGAATTTCACAAATTACTGATACTACCTTTTTTGCTGAAGGGTAATGTGCAGAAGACAAGGGCCTCATCCAGTTTAAAGTGTTTAGGATCAGTGCTAGGCTGGAAAATATATTCCCAGAGGCCCAGAGTGGTGGCTCATGCCTGTAATCCCAGCACTTTGGGAGGCTGAAGCTGGAGGATCACTTGAGGCCAGGAGTTTGATCAGCCTGGCCAACATAGCGAAACCCCGTCTCTACTAAAAATATAAAAGTTAGCTAGATGTGGCATGTGCCTGTAGTCCCAGCTACTCAGGAGGTTGAAGCATGAGAATTGCTTGAACCTTGTTGCAGTGAGCCAAGATCATGCCACTGCACTCCAGCTTGGGCGACAGAGCACACTGTCTCAAAAAAAAAAAAAAATTCCCAGCAAATATAACCCTGGTTTCTGTCCCCTGAGATGCTTATTCCATGGGTTTGGGCTAGAACTTGAGAATCGGCATTTTAAAAAGCATTATGGATGATTCTGGTATATGATCTTGTTTATGAACTCTGGTTTTATTATTATTAGTTTGGCTTACATAATTAACTGTTTGACAGGTAATATTTTCATATCTCGAACCTCAATCCCAAATGCTTCCTCTGAAGAAGGAGACGAAGATGATTGGGCATCCAACAAAGTTATATTTAAAATAGGTAAGAAAGATAACCAGATTATTACCTTCAGATAAAGAGAAGGCTGTTTTGTTTTTGCTCTTCACTGTAAGTTTTTCAATACTTCTAGGTGATCTTGGGCATGTAACAAGGATCTCCAGTCCACAAGTTGAAGAGGGCGATAGTCGTTTTCTTGCAAATGAAGTTTTACAGGAGGTAATTTTTCTTCTCCCTTAATCATAGTTTGCTTTGTAACACTTAGCAGTTGATAGAAGAATATAAATTCAGATATATTAAACTTTGAAGTTAACTAGTAGAATGGAAATAAAATCTAAACCATCATCTGAGGGCATTTAATAAGCAAAAAGTCATGAAGGCAAAGATTTATAATGGAGTTGTGGTAAAAAATATGTTCTCATACACCACTGGTGGAACTTTGTAATGGCATATCCTTTTTGGAGATCAGAGTATTAGTATTGCATTAATATTTAAAAATCATGTACCCGTTGACTCATAATTTTCACTTCTAGGAGTTTTTCCTATAGAACTATTCATATACAAATACAAGTTGAGAACAGTGTAAATAAGTGTTTACTAATAAGAGAATGATTTAGTAAATTATGGCACATAGTTATTAGTATGGCCTATAGTTTCAAAAGAGTGTGACAGTATTTCTTGATAAAAATTTTGAATGAAAATAGAATCAGTAGAAAAATATAAAGTGTAATTGTCTGATCCCATTGCTCTTTGTAAATATGTGCATATATATGTTTGCTTTATCACGTATATGTGTAACTTGTCAGTGTGTTTCTATGTGTTTTGTGTTTGCATATGAATGCCTAGAGGTAGAGGGATTTCTTTTGAGAGTTGAATTGGGCTGTTGATAAAGAAGAGGCATTTACTCTTATCTATGTGTTTGCATTTTCCCCCCAAGAGTGTGTATTACTTTGTAATTTCAAAAATAAACATCCTCAAATTTAGCAGTTTATTCTCTGAATAGGTTTCAAACTTAAATATGGTATTAGACACTTTGATTAAGTCCTGTTTTTCACCTAAGTCATCTTTGAGGTGTAATCTTGTTTTATTTTGACCATGTTTACATTCCTTTAAAAAATTGTTTTAATTTTACAGAATTATACCCATCTACCAAAAGCAGATATTTTTGCGCTTGCCCTCACAGTGGTATGTGCTGCTGGTGCTGAACCTCTTCCGAGAAATGGAGATCAATGGCATGAAATCAGACAGGGTAGATTACCTCGGATACCACAAGTGCTTTCCCAAGAATTTACAGAGTTGCTAAAAGTGAGCATTTTATATATGAAGCCATTTATTGACATGGTTCTATATTTTATTAAATGCATGTCTTTACCTTCATTTTACTTTTCTTTTTAAGGTTATGATTCACCCAGATCCAGAGAGAAGACCTTCAGCAATGGCACTGGTAAAGCATTCAGTATTGCTGTCCGCTTCTAGAAAGAGTGCAGAACAATTACGAATAGAATTGAATGCCGAAAAGTTCAAAAATTCACTTTTACAAAAGTAAGTGAGGGTTTTATGTTTTCTTTTCGCTTTTTCATTCACTGTAATTCTCAAATTTTAATGAGAGATGATTTAAGCTTTCTGTCAACAAAGGATGTAGTGGTTTTTTGTGTTTTTTGTTTTTTGAGACAGGGTCTCACTGTCATCAGGCTGGAGTGCACTGGTGCTATCATGACTCATTGCAACCTCCACCTCCTGGGCTCAAGCTATCCACCCATGTCAGCCTCCTGAGTAGCTGAGCCACAGATGCATGCCACAACACCCAGCTAATGTTTATATTTTTTGTAGAGATGGGGTTTTTGCCATGTTGCCCAGGCTGGTCTTGAACTCCTGGGCTCAAACCATCCACCTCTCTTGGCCTCCCAAAGTGCTGGGATTATAGGAGTGAGCCACCTCACCCGGCTCCAGTAGTTCGATATGTTGTTATACGGTGAAAGCTTGGGGACTTCTGCCATGAATTAGTATTTGACCTATTAAATTTGTGTTGTTTCTAAACTTTCAAATTACAAACTTTAAAAATGTTGAGACTAACATATATTTGCAAGTGGTGATAGTCCACAAGCCATAAATGGTAGTAAAAGCTAAGCGAGCCTATACCAATCTTTTCTTCCCAGACTCTCACCAAAAGTTAACATTGTTCTTGAAACATTCTGTTCTTATTTTATGAAAGGATGAAATTAATGCCAATTTGGTTAGTAGAGGATTCTCATATATATGTTTTTAATTTCTGGCTAAATCTTTATATACTGAATGAAGATTCTCATATTTGACTTAATGACTTGATATTTTCAAAAAGCTGGTTGCAATGGTAAAGGTTATTAAAAAGAGAATATTGGAGAATATTAAGTTACCACAGATCACATTTCTAATTCTTTTGATTTATTGCAGCCATTTTGCTTTTAACCTAATAAAACTGACTTGAAAAAGTTATGTTAACAATTAATATTAACATTTAATATTTAAATTATAAGAATTGTATATTAAGAGGTTTACTTGCCACTAGTTTGATATCCATCATAGTTCATACAAATAGGAAATAAAGTGTTCCTTTCATCTCTCTTATGTAAGGATAGATTCGCAATATAAATTGGAGTTTTTGAAATTATTTATTTTTAATTTTTTTTTTTACTGGGGATAGGTTTGTCTGGAAATTGTTTATTATTATTTATTTAAAAAGATGGGGTCTTGCTCTGTCACCCAGGCTGGAGTGCAGTGGCACTATCATAGCTCACTGCAGCCTCAAACTCCTGGGCCCAAGCGATCCTCCAACCTCAGCTTCCCGAGTAGCTGAGACTACAGGTGTGAGTCACCACATCCAGCTCAAATTATTTTATAAGAACCAAAGTCATTACTAGCATCTTTACTACTTGTTTTCAAGTATATGTGATACTTTAATTCAAAAAGCATAAAATAAAATAATTTCATAAATTTAAGTTGTTTTAATAGAAGCTTCAGTTTCCTGTTTTATTTTTCAGTTACATCTTAGAATAATGATGGCATGCAAATATCTCCGAATTGACAATATAGTTTGTGTTAGTTTCTTAGAATCTCTTCCTAGGAATAATACCTTGTTTTCTATTTTTATGTCAGAGAACTCAAGAAAGCACAGATGGCAAAAGCTGCAGCTGAGGAAAGAGCACTCTTCACTGACCGGATGGCCACTAGGTCCACCACCCAGAGTAATAGAACATCTCGACTTATTGGAAAGAAAATGAACCGCTCTGTCAGCCTTACTATATACTGAGCTACTCCTTTCCCACCTCCCCCTGAACACTGTGACAAGAGGAAGCTAGGTTGAAATCACTGATAGAATCCAGTTTGCAATTACTTTCTCGATTGGTGTCAGTAGTTTTACTGATTAGGACTTTTATTGTGAATTACAGTTGAAAGCTGTATTTTGATGATTGCTATGCCAGGCTTTCATCTAATCTTACCAGTCTGTCTTCTGTAGGATGTGTCACTGTTGGATGTTACACCAGCCTTTCCAGGGTTAACCACTGTGGTGGTGTGCTGCTTATAGTTTGCTGTTGCATTGTAATAAAAGGTGTCTTTCCCTGTAGTGACCTGTAAAAAGTACTCAAGGGCTTTATTACAGACATACTCTCCCTTTGAAAAGGGACATGCTAAAAGACTCATTACTACTCAGCCTTCAATGTACCTGTGTGTCCATCTTATATTTCTTTTTTTTTTTTAATTGTGAATTAGACTTGTATATCCCACTGGGAGCACTTTGTAGGCATTGCATGAACCATGGGATGATGATTCTATGGAGGTATTGCCTTGTGAATTTGCTGCTATTTTAGTTTTGTCTTTGCTGTAAACTTGTAGCATTAAACAATCATTGTTGTTAATAGGTCTTTTTGAAACAATTATGTGAAATGTATAGCTGCTTTTGATGAAAAGCAGCTATTTGCCTTTTTTTTTTTTTTTTCCTTTGAACTTTGAAGCTAGTGCATTGGAAAAATGCACCTTTCCCCCCTTTGGAATGCTGTATTAATGTAGTATAATAATTACTGGTTTTGTAACTTGTTCTGGTAATGTACTTCCCGGACTCTCTTTAAATGTCTCCCCCCAAGTTTTATACTTGATTGTATTATTAGTCTGTTTTTAAATGTTTTGCCCGGTTTCTCTTCAATATTTGTGTATATAAACCGATCTTCGTGATACTGTACATAGCTGTTTGAAATGCCAGAATGACTTCTGACATTCCGAGTTTTTCACAAAATATATTTTATCTGTGATTAGCCATTTGACTAATAATACTGGCTAACAGATGTTGAAAAAAATTGTCCGTTTGTTTTCTCATTAATTTTGGTCTAAAACATGTTTGCACTTGTCTTTGACTTGTGTTTTATTAACATTGATTGGCATATTAAAAGTCACTCTGAGCTTACCTTAATTGTCTAAATCCTTGTGATGCCTGTTTTCTAATATTTTATCTCTATTATTGCTATACTATAAAATGTATAGTGTGTATAATGTACTATTATAAAAGCAGAGGGCACATTTTGATTGAATATGAAATTTACTGTTTCATGATGGGCTTTAGAACAAAGCTACATTTTGCCATTTAAGCAAAATTTACCCATCAACTTTGAATATATTTTGTCATAAATGTTTAATATTTTTATATCACATTGCATGTTATGCATGTGACTTGCTAGAAATGTAGCATGATGTAATTTAAAATATCTTCAAATTATTAAGTGAATATAATATGATTCATAACTTTCTGATTTGGACTGAGTCACAGAAAACTTTAAAGTGGGGAGGTTTTGTTTTTGTTTTTAAGATGGAGTCTTGCTCTGTTACCCAGGCTGGAGTACAGTGGCGCGATCTTGGCTCAATGCAACCTCCGCCCCCTGGGATCAAGCGATTCTCCTGCCTCAGCCTCCTGCGTAGCTGGGACTACAGGCATGCACCACCACACCCAGCTAATTTTTTGTATTTTTAGTAGAGACGGGGTTTCACTAAGTTGGCCAGGCTGGTCTTGAACTCCTAACCTCAGGTGATCTGCCTGCCTTGGCCTCCCAAAGTGCTGGGATTACAGGCGCCTGGCCCTTAAAGTGGGGAAGATTTTAATTCTCACTAAACTAGGCTGGGTTTTAAGATTTGAGGCCAGGCGTCTTGGCTCACGCCTGTAATCCCCACCACTTTGGGAGGCCAAGGCAGGAGGATTGCTTGGGGCCAGGAGTTTGAGACCAACCTGGGCAACACAGTGAGACCCTATCTCTACAAAAAACAAAAAAGAATTGAGTGCAAATTGAAGTGATAATGTTATTTCTATGGCATCGTTTTCTGATGTTGATTAGAACCAGAGATGGGGTCTCATTGTTGCTTAGGCTGGTCTTGAGACCCTGAGCCCAAGAGATCCTCTTGCCTCTGGAGTAACTGGGACTATGAGTGTGTGTAATCATGTCCAACCTCTGCCATAAATATTTCTAACAAGCTTGATTATATTAGCTTTCTAGTCTATGGTATCTTAAAATTTAGAGGTGTGAGATGAATTGGTGCAGACAGGAGAATTAGATATAAAAGCCGGTGAGTATGGGTGATAAAACCTAAAAAGCCATAGGAACTGGAGCATGGAACTCACACCTTTTAGTAGCTACTGATGACAAAGCTATAAAAAGATCACGATAATTGGGCTGGGTGCTGTGGCTTGCACCGATAACCTGCGATGCCGCCATTGCATTCCAGCCTGGGTTGCAGAGTAAGAACCTGTCTCTTAAAAAAAAAAATTATATATATATATTTATATTTTTATATATTTATATTTATATATATTTATATTTATATATATTTATATATATTTATATTTATATATATTTATATATATATATAATGGTGTTAATTTATGATCATTTTAAGTCACTAAGGTGCATTTTTCCAGTGCACTAGCTTCAAAGAAACATTCAGGTGTTTTTCATCAATATTTGCAGTAAAATTTTCACATAAGAATATTGGATTAAGAAGGAAAACATATCTGGTGTTCGAAGAGGGAATTCTTAGGCCATCTAAAAGCTGATATGAGAGTTAGACTCATTTAACTAAAGGTACTTTTGTTGAGTGCTATGTGCTGACTATGTAGTAGACCAAAGACCAGTAAGAATTTGTTTTTGCCCACTAGGAAATCAGGATAAAATAGAGGAGACTTTTGTAAATATATAATGACAATAAAATGTAATAAATGCTAATGCTGGAGGGATTGTGCAAGGTAGAATGAAGGTTCAAGAGACTATATGTACCTTATGAAGATACTGGTGGTAGATTGGAGAATAGATCCAGGGAATTATGTTCAGACTAGTTTCAAGATTATTGTATAATAATGACCATACAAGAAAGGAGGGCCTGAAGTAGGACCTTGCTGTGGATAGAAAATAAGAGGATAGGGATTTTCTTTGAACAGTTTGAAACTTTGAACAGTTTCTGTTTGTTGCTAAGATTGAAGCATTGAAGATTTTTCCAGAAAACTTAACTAAAATGCAGGGGTATGTTACTATTTGAGACAGGTATTCGCCATCGATAAAAGTTTTCTTTTTTGGAAAGCTGACTTTGGTAAGGTAGAAAAATTTTAAATGTTGACTATGCGGTTGGGTAGGAGGTATTACATATTGTGATTGACTGCAAATTGAAACTTTTGCCTTAACTTTATCCTGCCAAGAATACAAGAGCAGTAGGCTTTAATTAATGAACTAATGTATTTTGAAGAGTCCATTATCAAGCTTTGATTTTCACTCCACTTTGTTCCGGAAGTCAAGAAACTATGGCATTTTTTTGAGGCCAGGCACGGTGGCTCGAGCCTGTAATCCCAGCACTTTGGGAGGCTAAGGTGGGCGGATCACGAGGTCAGAGGTTCAAGACTAGCCTGGCCAAGATGGCGAAACCCCATCTCTACTAAAACTATGAAAATTAGCCAGGCGTGGTGGTGCATACCTGTAATTCCAGCTACTTGGGAGGCTGAGGCAGAGAATTGCTTGAACCCGGGAGGTGGAGGTTGCAGTGAGCTGAGAACACACCACCACACTCCAGCCTGGGCAACAGAGCGAGACTCCTCAAAAAAAAAAAAAAAAAAAAATCCGGGCACAGTGGCTCACGCCTGTAATTCCAGCACTTTGGGAGGACGAGGCGGGCGGATCACCTGAGTTCAGGAGTTTGAGACCAGCCTGACCAACATGGAGAAACCCCATCTCTACTAAAAATACAAAACTAGCTGGGCATGGTGGCCCATGCCTGTAATCCCAGCTACTCGGGAGGCTGAGGCAGGAGAATCGCTTGAACCCGTGAGGGGGAGGTTGCAGTGAGCCGAGATCGCGCCATTGTACTCCAGCCTGGGCAACTTGAGTGAAACTCTGTCT